>NC_135233.1:492653737-492955920 GCF_051348905.1 Ranitomeya variabilis | reverse complement strand
CCAAACTCCCATCTATAAGGCTGGGGTCACACATGGCGTAAGACAATACGCCACGTATTATACGTCCGTACTACGGCCGTAATATGGAGAAATGTTCCCAAAATATTGATCCGTAGTCAGGGTGTGTCAGCGTATTTTGCGCATGGCATCCTCCGTATGTAATCCGTATGGCATCCGTACTGCGAGATTTTCGCGCAGGCTTGCAAAACCGACATCTAATGGATTTATGTGCTCAAATGTTAGGGAAAACATATATACAGTATATATATATATATATGTCATTGAGACACATATATATATATTCTGTATTTAGATTTCATTCTGCGCGATATCTGTGAACAGCCGGTAATTCAATTGCCGGCTTTGCATTTCTCCTTCACAAACCCGACAGGATATGAGACATGGTTTACATACAGTAAACCATCTCATATCCCCTTTTTTTTTGCATATTCCACACTGCTAATGTTAGTAGTGTGTATGTGCAAAATGTCAGCGCTGTAGCTGCTGAAATAAAGGGTTAAATGGCGGAAAAAATTGGCGTGGGCTCCCGCGCAATTTTCTCCGCCAGAATGGTAAAGCCAGTGACTGACGGCAGATATTAATAGCCAGGAGAGGGTCCATGGTTATTGGCCCCCCCGTGGCTACAAACATCTGCCCCCAGCCACCCCAGAAAAGGCACATCTGGAAGATGCGCCTATTCTGGCACTTGGCCACTCTCTTCCCACTCCCTGTAGTGGTGGGATATGGGGTAATGAAGGGTTAATGCCACCTTGCTATTGTAAGGTGACATTAAGCCAGATTAATAATGGAGAGGCGTCAATTATGACACCTATCCATTATTAATCCAATTGTAGGAAAGGGTTAAAAACCACACACACACACATGATTAAAAAGGATTTTAATGAAATAAACACAGCGGTTGTTGTAATAATTTATTGTTCTCGCAATCCATTTGCAAACCCTCGCTTGGCAAAATAATAAACGCACAAGATACATACCTTCTGATGTCAGATCATGTCCCACGAAGTAATCCATCTGAAGGGGTTAACTAATATTACAGTCACGAGCTGCGATAAACCTCTCGCTCGTACCTGTAATCCCCGGGTGCTGAAAGGAAAGCAGTGATCTGTACTTACATTCAGTCGCGGTGAGGCGCCCTCTGGTGGATGTTCTCATGAACTGCAGCCTGGGAACTTTTTCCCACGCTCCAGGTCATATGAGGACATCCACCAGGGGGCGCATCACCGCGACTGAAGGAAATGTAGGTCACTGACCTACATTTCATTCATTCGCCGGGGATTACAGGCACGGAGCACCGCTGCATTTAGCAGGGCTCGTGCCTGTAATATTAGTTAACCCCTTCAGATGGATTACTTCGTGGGACGAGACGGTTCACCAGAAGGTATGTATTTTGTGCGTTTATTATTTTGCCAAGCGAGGGTTTGCAAATGGATTGCGAGAACAATAAATTATTACAACAACCACTGTGTTTATTTCATTAAAATCCTTTTTAATCATGTGTGTGTGTGTTTTTTAACCCTTTCCTACAATTGGATTAATAATGGATAGGTGTCATAATTGACGCCTCTCCATTATTAATCTGGCTTAATGTCACCTTACAATAGCAAGGTGGCATTAACCCTTCATTACCCCATATCCCACCGCTACAGGGAGTGGGAAGAGAGTGGCCAAGTGCCAGAATAGGCGCTTCTTCCAGATGTGCCTTTTCTGGGGTGGCTGGGGGCAGATGTTTTTAGCCACGGGGGGGCCAATAACCATGGACCCTCTCCTGGCTATTAATATCTGCCCTCAGTCACTGGCTTTACCACTCTGGCGGAGAAAATTGCGCGGGAGCCCACGCCAATTTTTTCCGCCATTTAACCCTTTATTTTAGCAGCTACAGCGCTGAAATTTTGCACATACACACTACTAACATTAGTAGTGTGGAATATGCAAAAAAAAAGGGGGATATGAGATGGTTTACTGTATGTAAACCATGTCTCATATCCTGTCGGGTTTGTGCAGGAGAAGGAAAAAGCCGGCAATTGAATTTCCGACTTTTCACTAACAGCGCTGCGTATTTCTCGCAAGTCACACTGCAGGTCCGTGTGGAATCCGTATTTTTCTCGTCCCCATAGACTTTCATTGGCGTATTATTTGCGCAGTACGCTGACAAACGCAGCATGCTGCGATTTTGTACGGCCGTAGAAAGCCGTATAATACTGAACCGTAATATACGGCTAATAGGAGCAGCCCCATTGAGAAGCATTGTGCCGTATGTAATGCGAGTTTTACGGACGTAGTTTATGCGCTCTTACGTACGTAAAACACGCATGTGTGACCCCAGCCTTACTGTGTAATATGTCACTAGTTTATCCCAAGTATCATTACATATGAACATCCTGTAATGAATAAGTACATCCCTCCTGTGTATCTGTGTAGGATACATTGAGGAACACGGACAAATATAAATTGACACTTACTTTTCCATAGCTTCCTTTTCCAAGATCTTCCCAGAACTCGAGACTGTAAAGGTCCATAGGTTGGTCTGTGTGGACCAGTTCTCTTTGTGAAGAAATCTGTACACTGGCCTCGCCAAGGCCGTGTGCCGGCATGTCTGATGTGTCGTGGGGTGTCTTATCCATTCCATCTGCTGAGATGATACAAGATTTATTAACCCTTAGTGAACACATAATGGAAATGTTTGTCATGTTGTGCAGCAGTGTATGGAGCGGGCTCAGGAGCTGAGCCTGCACCATGCCAGGCATATGCCTGCTGTATTACATAGCGGCCATCTGCAATAACTGCAGTCACCAGAACTATCTACAATTACTGCTGCTTAACCATTTCAATGCTCACAGTGGTATTTAAATGAAGTCATTACTGATTTGTGTGCACCAGCACCCATTACTCCTCCCCCAAAACATGACTGCAGGGGGTTAATTGTTGGAAATGACTACCTGGGCCTGCTGAAAGCCCAAGTCTTTCACATTCCTCCTTCTGTTAGGACCAGCCTGGCTTAATTTCATATGAGCATGTTTAGTTAGCTGTAAACAGTTCTATCTAATAATTTGCATATCTGTTATCACCCCATCCGTGTAAATCCGATTTATAAAAACATAACATTAATTAATGCAAACAGTAAACTCTAAAGTGAGAAAAATAAAATTGAAACATCAGAATTTTATTTTTTTGAGAGCGCCGTATCCACCTAAAAAATTGCAATAAAAAGATATCACAATGTCCGCTCTACCCAGGAAAGGTATCAATGAAAGCTACAACTCGACACGCAAAAAACAAACCCTCACACAGCTCCATCAAAATCAACAAGATACAATGCCTCACAATATTGGGACACAAACCATTTTTTACATAAAATTCTTTAATTCCTTTCACCGCGTAATTAAAAAAACTCCCGATGCATGTGTTCATTATTACCATAGTTGTATCTGACATCGAGAAACATTTTGAGAGGTCGTTTTTACCACTCAATGAACACAGTAAAAAATACAATGGCAGAATGACTTTTTCCACAATTTTACCACATTTTGAATCTTTTTCTCCATTTTCCAGAACATTGAATAGTGTACAAAACTACAGCTCTGTCCACTAAAAAACACAAGTCCACATACTGCTAAATTGGCAGAAAAGTTAAGCAATAAATAGTTATCGGTTTTCAAAGGAGGGAGGATAAACAACCGAAGGTTACAAGGTCAAGAAGAGGTTTACCACAAATAGCTCCAGAGCAAATATTACAATTTTAAACAGAATTATGTAAATGAGCAGGAAATGTCTAATATTTTGGCTCCAATGTATCAAAACTATACAATAGCAAAAACATCGAAGTTGCCCATAGCAACAAATCACAGCACAGATTCCATTTCTTAACATTCTGTAGAACAATGAAAGCCGCATAGTGATTGGTTGCTATGGACAACAAGGACAGTTGTTCTGCACTTTTGATAACTGAGGCCAGTACATAATATTAGGAGTATAATCCCCCTCACCCCAGTCTTATTATACAGAGCAGTTTCCATCTTACCTGGTTCCTCTTTATCCAGTGGTGTTTTAGGTGGAGAATCACTCAGCTGTTTGTTCTCTGGGATGGAGATGTTCTCAGCTGATGTCCTGGACCTCTGTAATGCATCATTCTCATTTATAATGGTCCTCTCCAGGGTTGCCGTTCTTTGTAGGGTTAGTGTCTCCAGACTTTCAGAGCTGGAGGATGTGACATCTCTCGGTGTATCTTGGAGAACCTCGTCCAGCTCTAACTCTGCGCTGATGTTTCTCCGCTTGTTGAGGATGGCATCTTTGTTCCTCCTCCGCATTTCAGGGACCAGATCTCCAATTTTTTTCAAGGAGATTATAATGGCCCTCTGACGCTCAGCGGAGGCTGCAGAGTGAGACTCCATGAGGTTCTCCATATTCCTTTTCTCTGTAAGGATTTCATGTCTTTTGGTCTTTCTCATTTTGTCCAGAGTTTGACGTTTGGACGCCATTTCTGAGGCGTCAGTGTCCATATCCGGTAGAGTAATGTCTTTTTGCCCTAAAGCGAACAATGGTATCGGCTCTTCATTTATTCCTCTCCTCTCTCTCAGAACCCGATCTCTTTGGGCTCTTCTTCTCTCTTTATCCATTTTGTAATCAATTTTTGCTTCGTTCGTCACGAAAAACAAAAGGGGCTACCTCACCCTTGGGAGTCTGTAAGGCAGTGATTCCCTTAGGCTGTAACATTGGAATATAGAATGTGATGATGTCATCACATCACTTGTGACATCCGTCTAATTATGATGCCACCATGAGAGAGGTGATAGAGATAGATAGCGAATTTGAAGGATGCTGAAGCAACTTTTTACTGATGTGTACATATGTGTACAATTTGTATTTTTGATTATTTGTTTTATTATCGAAAAACTACAGTGCTGTCAGTCAACCCAAAAGGTTAATAAACCTCAGCTCTGACTATTTAGAAGTATAAAAGTGAGGTTTTGTGTTTCTTAAGAGAATATCTGTGTGCAGAATTTTTTTTTGTTTAAAAACTTATTGTGTATCCTCCAATTGACAACTACTTATCATTCATATAATACAATTGTCTTACCTACATATAATCTGAGTGACCTCAAAGCTCTATGTTTGTCCTAAGAGCTTTTACTCGAAGTTTATCTAATGTCGTTCTATTAACTGTTCTCTTTTTTTGTATTTTATGCATGTTTGTACATCTGTTCTTTAATGAAAATCAATAAAAAGAACATTGAAAAGAAAAAGAAAACTTATTTTATTGAAGAATTCTTTATAATAAACGTTACAAACGAACAGTAATATAACAAACAGCGATATAAATCCAGATGCTGTTACAAACATCTGTAAGTATCTGTTTTAAAACAGTGCTGCAGGTATTGTATTGTACATTTAACAATAGGTAACTGCATATACAGTAAAATGCATTAATATATAGGATATTGCACTCATCTGAAGTACCGGATTTATGTTAACCCCTTTCCGACATCTGCCATAATAGTACGCACATGTCGGACTCCTCCTGTTTGGTGCAGGTTCCGACGATCAGCATACACCTTTCCGGACACATGACAGCTAATCTATACAGCTAACATGTCCCTGCAACAGCCTCTGTGGTTGTCATTGCCGTGGTCGGTGCTCATCGCCTGTATGTAGCAGAGGCGATCAAGGTATTGCAGCTTCTAGTCTCCCATGGAGACTATTGAAGCATGCAAAATTTAAAAAAAAATGTTTTTAAAAATATTACAAAAATACAAATATATAAAAGTTCAAATCACCCCCCTTTCCCCCTATTCAAAGTAAAACAATAAAAAAATCAAATATACACATATTTTGTATTGCCGTTTTCTGAATCGCCAGACCTATTAATATAAAAAAAGAATTAACCCGATTGCTAAAAAAAATTCAAAACACCAGAATTACGTTTTGCAATAAAATGCAATAACGGGCTATCAAAATATTGTATGTGCATCAAAATTGTGTCAATAGAAACATCAGCTCGGCACGCAAAAAATAAGTCCTCACCTAGGTCTCGGAAAATGGCATTTTTTAACAAATTTTTTATTTTTTTTCACCACTTGAAAAATAAAGAACCTATAAATATTTGGTGTCTGTGAACTCATAATGACCTTGAGAATCATAAGGGCAGGTCAGTTTTAGCATTTAGTGAACATAGTATATATGAAAAAAAAACTTTTTTGCAATTTCTCTTCTCTTGTAATTTTTTCCTGATTTCCAGTACATATTATGTTAAAACCCATGGTGGTGTTCAAAAGTACAACTCATCCCACTAAAAACAAGCCTTCACATGGCCATATTGACCAAAAAATAAAAAAGTTATGATGGCTCTGGGAAGAAGCAAAAAACGGAAAATGGCCAGGGGATTAAGGAGTTAATGTAGCAGAGATCAAATTATGCATTAATTCGGGAAAAGAGTACACTCTTCTTCATCCATTTTATATCAGGGATCTCATCCCATGTATTTAGGAACCTGGAGCACATCAGGGAATGTAACGCAAAAGGGGGTAAGTCAGTGCGTTGGAAGATAGGTGTGTTAGAGGTGAATCTCACCATTTCTCCCAAATTCTATGGAATTTTGGGGGACACTCTCTATTCCTATATATACTATATTTTCATATGGTATTATGTCATTAACTAACGTTTTCCAATCAGTGATGGTGGGAGATTTCCCCCCCCCCCCCCATCCATCGCAGTTCTATTGTCTTCCTGGCAAGAAATGTAGTCTCACAGAGAAATATTTTATTATAATGAGGCCATATTTCTTCATCTACAATTCCAGGGACACAAAGTTCTGGAGCACAATCAATTGGAGCCCAATTATCTGTGATAATGTAAAGGTCTCTTCACTCCAGTGTCTCCTTATCATCGCACAATTCCACATATAAATCAAAGATCCACTGACACTATACTCAGTATATGGAGTATTGGCTTTCAGCAGCCTATTAGGAAGACAATAACCACCGGTTGTCGAGAAATAATAATGGTCAAGATACTACATAGAATCCTATGGCGCTTGAAAAGCAATTTCAATAACTCACTGTAGCATACAACCCGAAGCACTAGCAGTAGGCTATTGTGTGGAGTAAATACCAGTAGTACACCAGGATTAGGGGCCTGATGGCCACAAGTCACAGATCTGACGGTTGCTTTTTGTTGTTTATTTAGAATAGATACCATACGATTAAAAAATATACACTACTTGAATGTCACAAATAAATATATAAAAAATAAATATATCCAAAAAAGGGGGGTGGGCAAGTGATATGTGCCAGATCCGTACTGCGTTAGCCCAGATTATACCACATGACATACTGTGTCAGCGCTCATTGCTACTGCCACAGTCGCTGCAACTGGCATGGACAAAGACCTCTGTATCGATGCCAGTTGATGACCTGAGTGGTGCGAACGGGGAACGTGAGCACACAGCTTCCGTGCTTTCTGCAGCAGCTCACCCATGCCAGGATAGTGGCGGGGAAAACACTGTACCACCAGGTTGAGGATGTGAGCCATGCAAGGCGCCTCCACATCGCTAACCTTTCACAGTCCCACCATACACTCTTTAAAAAACTCATCTTCTGCACCACTTCCCCACAAATCAGATATTAACCCCTTCATGACCCAGCCTATTTTGGCCTTAATGACCTTGCCGTTTTTTGCAATTCTGACCAGTGTCCCTTTATGAGGTAATAACTCAGGAACGCTTCAACGGATCCTAGCGATTCTGAGATTGTTTTTTCGTGACATATTGGGCTTCATGTTAGTGGTAAATTTAGGTCGATAATTTCTGAGTTTATTTGTGAAAAAAACGGAAATTTGGCAAAAATTTTGAAGATTTCGCAATTTTCACATTTTGAATTTTTATTCTGTTAAACCAGAGAGTTATGTGACACAAAATAGTTAATAAATAACATTTCCCACATGTCTACTTTACATCAGCACAATTTTGGAAACAAATTTTTTTTTTGCTAGGAAGTTATAAGGGTTAAAATTTGACCAGTGATTTCTCATTTTTACAACAAAATTTACAAAACCATTTTTTTTAGGGACCACCTCACATTTGAAGCCAGTTTGAGGGTTCTATATGGCTAAAAATACCCAAAAGTGACACCATTCTAAAAACTGCACCCCTCAAGGTGCTCAAAACCACATTCAAGAAGTTTATTAACCCTTCAGGTGTTTCACAGCAGCAGAAGCAACATGGAAGTAAAAAATGAACATTTTACTTTTTAGTCACAAAAATGATCTTTTAGCAACAATTTTTTATTTTCCCAAGGGTAAAAGGAGAAACTGGACCACGGATGTTGTTGTCCAATTTGTCCTGAGTACGCTGATACCTCAATGGATCCTAAATTTTGTTGGGCAATTTCTCCTGAGTACACCAATACCTCACATGTGGGGGTAAACCACTGTTTGGGCACATGGTAAGGCTCGGAAGGGAAGGAGCGCCATTTGACTTTTTGAATGAAAAATTATCTCCATCGTTAGCGGACACCATGTCGCGTTTGGAAAGCCCCTGTGTGCCTAAACATTGGAGCGCCTCCACAAGTGACCCCATTTTGGAAACTAGACCCCCCAAGGAACTTATCTAGAGGCATAGTGAGCACTTTAAACCCTCAGGTGCTTCACAAATTGATCCGCAAAAATGAAAAAGTACTTTTTTTTCACACAAAATTTCTTTTAGCCTCAATTCTTTCATTTTCACATGGGCAACAGGATAAAATGGATCCTAAAATTTGTTGGGCAATTTCTCCTGAGTACGCCGATACCTCATATGTGGGGGTAAACCACTGTTTGGGTGCACGGCAAGGCTCGGAAGGGGAGGCGTGCCATTTGACTTTTTGAATGGAAAATTAGCTCCAATCGTTAGCGGACACCATGTCGCGTTTGGAGAGCTCCTGTGTGCCTAAACATTGGAGCTCCCCTACAAGTGACCCCATTTTGGAAACTAGACCCCCCAAGGAACTTATCTAGATGCATAGTGAGCACTTATAACCCCCAGGTGCTTCACAGAAGTTTATAACGCAGAGCCGTCAAAATAAAAAATAATTTTTCTTTCCTCAAAAATGATTTTTAGCCCAGAATTTTTTATTTTCCCAAGGGTAATAGGAGAAATTGGACCCCAAATGTTGTTGTCCAGTTTGTCCTGAGTACGATGATACCCCATATGTGGGGGTAAACCACTGTTTGGGCGCACCGCAGGGCTCGGAAGGGAAGGCACGCCATTTGGCTTTTTGAATGGAAAATTAGCTCCAATCATTAGCGGACACCATGTCGCGTTTGGAGAGCCCCTGTGTGCCTAAACATTGGAGCTCCCGCACAAGTGACCCCATTTTGGAATCTAGACCTCCCAAGGAACTAATCTAGATGTGTGGTGAGCACTTTGAACCCCCAAGTGCTTCACAGAAGTTTATAACGCAGAGCCATGAAAATAAAAAATAATTTTTCTTTTCTCAAAAATGATTTTTTAGCCCACAATTTTTTATTTTCCCAAGGGTAACAGGAGAAATTGGACCCCAAAAGTTGTTGTCCAGTTTCTCCTGAGTACGCGGATACCCCATATGTGGGGGTAAACCACTGTTTTGGCACACGTCGGGGTTTGGAAGGGAAGTAGTGACGTTTTGAAATGCAGACTTTGATGGAATGCTCTGCGGGCGTCAGGTTGCATTTGCAGAGCCCCTGATGTGCCTAAACAGTAGGAACTCCCCACAAGTGACTCCATTTTGGAAACTAGACCCCCAAGGGAACTTATCTAGATGTGTGGTGAGCACTTTGAACCCCCAACTGCTTCACAGAAGTTTATAACGCAGAGCCGTGAAAATAATAAATGTGTTTCCTTTCCTCAAAAATATTTTTTTAGCCCAGAATTTTTTATTTTTGCAAGGGTAACAGGAGAAATTTGACCCCAAAAGTTGTTGTCCAGTTTCTCCTGAGTACGCTGATACCCCATATGTGGGGGTAAACCACTGTTTGGGCACATGCCGGGGCTCGGAAGGGAAGTAGTGACGTTTTGGAATGCAGACTTTGATGGAATGGTCTGCGGGCATCATGCTACGTTTGCAGAGCCCTTGATATGCCTAAACAGTAGAAACCCCCCAAAAGTGACCCCATTTTGGAAACTAGACCCCCCAAGGAACTTATCTAGATGTGTGGTGAGCACGTTCAACCCCCAAGAGCTTCACAGAAGTTTACAACGCAGAGCCGTGAAAATAAAAAATCATTTTTCTTTCCTCAAAAAAGATGTTTTAGCAAGCAATTTTTTATTTTCACAAGGGTAACAGGAGAAATTGGACCACAATATTTGTTGCCCAGTTTGTTGTGAGTATGCTGATACCCCATATGTGGGGGTAAACCACTGTTTGGGCACACGTCAGGGCTCGGAAGGGAAGTAGTGACATTTGAAATGCAGACTTTGATGGAATGGTCTGCGGGCGTCACATTGCATTTGCAGAGCCCCTGATGTGCCTAAACAGTAGAAACACCCCACAAGTGACCCCATTTTGGAAACTAGACCCCCCAAGGAACTTATCTAGATGTGTGATGAGCACGTTCAACCCCCAAGTGCTTCACAGAAGTTTACAACGCAGAGCCGTGAAAATAAAAAATAATTTTTCTTTCATCAAAAAAGATGTTTTAGCAAGCAATTTTTTATTTTCACAAGGGTAACAGGAGAAATTGGACCACAATATTTGTTGCCCAGTTTGTTGTGAGTACGCTGATACCCCATATGTGGGGGTAAACCACTGTTTGGGCACACGTCAGGGCTCGGAAGTGAAGTAGTGACATTTGAAATGCAGACTTTGATGGAATGGTCTGCGGGCGTCACATTGCATTTGCAGAGCCCCTGATGTGCCTAAACAGTAGAAAGACCCCACAAGTGACCCCATTTTGGAAACTATACCCCCCAAGGAACTTATCTAGATGTGTGATGAGCATGTTCAACCCCCAAGTGCATCACAGAAGTTTACAACGCAGAGCCGTGAAAATAAAAAATCATTTTTCTTTCCTCAAAAAAGATGTTTTAGCAAGCAATTTTTTATTTTCACAAGGGTAACAGGAGAAATTGGACCACAATATTTGTTGCCCAGTTTGTTGTGAGTACGCTGATACCCCATGTGTGGGGGTAAACCACTGTTTGGGCGCACGTCAGGGCTCGGAAGGGAAGTAGTGACATTTGAAATGCAGACTTTGATGGAATGATCTGCGGGCATCACGTTGCATTTGCAGAGCCCCTGATGTGCCTAAATAGTAGAAACACCCCACAAGTGACCCCATTTTGGAAACTAGACCCCCGAAGGAACTTATCTAGATGTGTGGTGAGCACTTTCAACCCCCAAGTGCTTCACAGAAGTTAATAACGCAGAGCCGTGAAAATAAAAAATAATTGTTCTTTCCTCAAAAATTATGTTTTAGCAAGTAATTTTTTATTTTTGCAAGGGTAACAGGAGAAATTGGACCCCAACAGTTGTTGCCCAGTTTGTCCTGAGTACGCTGGTACCTCAAATGTGGGGGTACACCACTTTTTGGGCGCACGTCGGGGCTTAGAAGGGAGGGAGCACCATTTGACTTTTTGAACGCAAGATTGGCTGGAATCAATGGTGGCGCCATGTTGCATTTGGAGACCCCTGATGTGCCTAAACAGTGGAAACCCCTCAATTCTAACTTCAACACTAACCCCAACACACCCCTAATCCTAATCCCAACTGTAGCCATAACCCTAATCACAACCCTAACCCCAACACACCCCTAACCACAACCCTAACCCCAACACACCCGTAACCCTAATTCCAACCCTAACCCTAATCCTAACCCTAATCCCAACCCTAACCACAACTGTAACCCCAACACACCCCTAACCCTATCCGTAACCCTAACCACAAGCCTAATCTTAACCCTATTTCCAACCCTAGCCCTAATTCCAACCCTAACTCTAATTCCAACCCTAACCCTAAGGCTATGTGCCCACGTTGCGGATTCGTGTGAGATTTTTCCGCACGATTTTTGAAAAATCTGCAGGTAAAAGGCACTGCGTTTTACCTGCGGATTTACAGCGGATTTCCAGTGTTTTTTTGTGCGGATTTCACCTGCGGATACCTATTGAGGAACAGGTGTAAAACGCTGCGGAATCCGCACAAAGAATTGACATGCTGCGGAAAATACAACGCAGCGTTTCTGCACGGAATTTTCCGCACCATGGGCACAGCGGATTTGGTTTTCCATAGGTGTACATGGTACTGTAAACCTGATGGAAAACTGCTACGAATTCGCAGTGGCCAATCCGCTGCGGATCCGTGGCCGATCCGCTGCGGATCCGCGGCCGATCCGCTGCGGATCCGCGGCCGATCCGCTGCGGATCCGCGGCCAAATCCGCACTGTGTGCACATGCCATAACCCTAACCCTACCCCTAACCCTAACCCTACCCCTAGTTCTAGTTCTAACCCTAGTTCTAACCCTAACCCTAGTGGAAAAAAAATATATATATATTTTCTTTATTTTATTATTGTCCCTACCTATGGGGGTGATAAAGGGGGGGGGGTTTATTTATTATTTTTTTATTTTGATCGCTGTGATATAACCTACCACAGCGATCAAAATGTACTTTGCCGGCCGGCAGATGCGGCGGGCGCACTGCGCATGCGCCCGCCATTTTGGAAGATGGCGGCGCCCAGGGAGAAGACGGACCGACTTCGGGAGGCTCGGTAAGTATGAGGGGGTGGTGGGGGGGTGGATCGGAGCACAGGGGGGGGGATCGGAGGACCGGGGGAGCGGACAGGAGCACGGGGGAGCGGACAGGAGCACGGGGGAGCGGACAGGGGGACGGAGGGGGGTACCGGAGAGAACGGAGGACTGGGGAGGAGATCGGGGGCGGTGGGGGGGGGCAGAACATGATTTCCAGCCATGGCAGATGCTATTGCAGCATCGGCCATGGCTGGATTGCAATATTTCACCATTTTCATAGGTGAAATATTGCAAATTGCTCTGATTGGCTGTTGCACTTTCAACAGCCAATCAGAGCGATCGTAGCCACGTGGGGGCAAAGCCACCCCCCCCCCTGGGCTGAAGTACAACTCCCCCTCTCCCTGCAGATCGGGTAAAATAGGAGTTAACCCTTTCACCCGATCTGCAGGGATGCGATCATTCCATGACGCCACATAGGCGTCATGGGTCGGATTGGCACCGACTTTCATGACGCCTACGTGGCGTCAAAGGTCGGGAAGGGGTTAAGTTCCCCGCAGACACCATATCACATACATAGCAAGCAGCTTTTGTTTAGTCCAAAATAATTTTTAAGCCGCCACTACGACAAGGCAGACTCTTTTGGCCGGACCCCACAATACTCTAACCTATTAAACAGTTCTTAAAATATCCAATACTCTTTTTAGGTATATTTTTATGTATTTTTCTTTAAAGAAATGAGTCGCATATATTTTTTAGAATGACCATTAATACCACAGACAAAGGACAAATACTATCACACCATGACCAAACCGTATATTACCACCACATAGTGACTGAATACTACCACATACAAGGAAGAAATACCTCCACACCATGACCAGACCACATATTACCATGGCATAGTGACCGAATAAAACCATATACAGGAAACAAATACCGCCACACCATGACCAAACCACATATTACCACCACATAGTGACCGATTACTACAATACTGATCATTAGTAAAAAAAAAAACAACACAATACTAAGGTCATTATACACAGCAGCTCTGTGTTTATTGTCAGTGTACAGGTAATACAGGGATCACCAGTGGCATTACACACAGGAGCAATGTATATAGTGTCAGTGTACAGATAAAACAGGGATCGCCTGTGACATTATACACAGGAGCTCTGTATATAGTATCAGTGTACAGTTAATACAGGAATCACCAGTGACATTATACTGTACACAAGAGTTCTGTATATAGTGTACAGGGATCACCAGTGACATTATACACAGGAGCGCTGTATACAGTGTAAGGAAATAATCATCACCAGTGACATTATATATAGGAGCTCTGTGTTAGGAGTCGAGTTTCCTCTGCTGCACAGGGGGAATCTCGATCCGTCTCTGCTGCAGTCTCCCATTCTCCATCGGCCGCAGTGGAGCCTGCTCAGCAGAGACGTCGGTCCCAGCGTCTCACTGAGTCTGATTCAGTGCAAAGGGTTATTGCTGCCTCTCCAGGCTCTACTATTGTACCCTGCACTGATCTACGGCGAACAGGCTTTCCTGGGTCTAAGTCCTGCTTTGCACATACTGAGCATGCCCAGGGTAAGATCTCTCACTGGAGATCAGGGGTCACATGTTCAGCTTCTGCAGCCAAGTCTATTGGTCCTTTCAGGAAGGTCCTATAGGTGCTAGGACTAAGTCCTGCTCTGCACACACTGAGCATGCCCAGGGCCAGATCTCTCAGTGGAGATCTAGGGTCACATGCTCAGGTATGGCAATCTCTCATTGGTCCTCTTCTTTAAGGTCTTGTATGTGCTGCAGATATTTAAGGCTCGCATGGCCGCACGGCCATGCGCTAGTATCTTCATATGTTACATGCTTTGCGCCATTGTGGTCATTTGTGTGAATGTGTTCAGGGACCCGGCTGAAATAAGCCCCTAGAATGCTGGCACCTCCGGCGAGGAGTTTGTGTGTGAGAGTATTCAGGGACCCGGCTGAAATAAGCCCCTAGAATGCTGGCACATCCGGCGAGGAGTGTTGTATGCATGAATGGCCACTGACTGCTCTTGTCTGGGTAGTTAGCGTGTGTCTCTGTGAGAGTTAACAGGGCACAGAGCTTTGCTTTCTCGGCCACTCTGTGGAGCTAACAGAGCTGGTTATTACCGCCATATTGCGCCGCCATCCACTTAGCAGCAGGATATTCCTGCACAGTGGATCCCGGGTTGCGAACGCATCAATCACCTCAATAAATATATTCGGTGCGTTCCGCAAACCCTAACATTATACTAGCGCCAGGATCTGGCTAAGTTATGGCGGACAAACAGCGATTGCAGGGGTACGTCCAGCTGCTGGAGGGCCGGTTGGCGTCTCTCGAGCGTGCAACCTCGGCGGTGGATGTTACCGCAATTGCTGTTCAGGCTGCTAGCGTGGCTGCAGCAGCTTTACCCACTGCCACCTCTGTCCCGACCTTATCCCATCTTCCATTGCCTGAAAAATTATCTGGGGACAGTAAGTCCTGTAGGGGATTCGTGAGCGACTGCGGTATTCATCTCGAGCTCCTGGCTGCACGTTTTCCCACAGAGTGGGCAAAGGTGGGATTTGTAATTTCTCTTCTGTCGGACAGAGCTTTGGAGTGGGCTACGCCGCTGTGGGAGCGCAACGATCATGTGGTGCAGAGTGTTCCTCGGTTTCTGGACACTCTGAAGCAGGTCTTCGTAGGACCTCAAGTCACCCATTATACGGCGCTCCAACTGCTGGCATTGACTCAGGGTTCGACCATGGTCAGTCAATTTGCCATTCTCTTCCGGACCTTAGCGTCTGAGTTGGAGTGGTCTGATAAAACCCTCATCCCAGTCTTCTGGAGGGGGCTGGCTGACCATGTGAAGGACGCTTTGGCCACTAGGGAGATTCCCGCTACACTGGAGGAGCTCATATCCATATCAACTCGCATAGACCTTCGTTTTCACAAGCGAAGTTGGAGCGAGCCCAGTGTAAGCAGAGGTTTCGGCTAGCTCCCACCTTTGCCAGACCTTTGGAATCTCCGGTCCAGGCGCCCGAGTCACATGAGGCCATGGAGGGGTCACGAACGGGGTCTAAGTCCCAGGCCGCTAATGCCCCTAAGGTCTGTCATGTTTGCCGGCAGTCCGGACATCTTGCCTCCAAGTGTCTGCAGCGGTCGAGGAAACGTCAGCGTCTAGTGGCAGTTGGAGGAGGTACATTAGACACGGCGACGTTTACCTCAAAATTGTCCTTGAAGGGGACAATTACCATAGGCCCATCCACTCTTATGGTAGAGCTTTGCGTGGACTCTGGAGCGGAGGGTAATTTTTTGTCATCCACTTTCGCTCAGCGACACGCAATACCCCTGGTGATGCTCGCCAAGCCAATAACCATTCGAGTGGTAAATGGGTCGACACTACCTTCACAGATTACACACCCAACCTTCCCTTTCACTCTCTCTGTATCTCCATCACATCAGGAGATTATTTCTTTTTGGTCCTTCCTGAGGGAGTTGATGAGGTCCTGTTGGGGATACCCTGGCTTCGTTTTCATTCTCCTCATATAGAGAGGTCCTCAGGGAAAATTTTGGGATGGAGTAAATCCTGTGAGGGTAGATGTCAGAGGGAGTGCGTTCAGGTTGCTACAACTGAGGTACCCGCAGATCTTTCCTCTCTCCTAAAGCACTATTGGCCTTATGCGGACGTATTCTCCAAAAGGGCTGCGGAGACCCTTCCGCCTCACCGCCCCTATGACTGTCCTATCGATCTCTTGCCTGGAGCTGAGCCTCCCCGGGGTCGAGTCTATCCGTTATGTCTCCCGGAGACGGAGGCAATGTCTCAGTATATCCAAGAAAATCTGGCAAGAGGTTTTATTAGGAAGTCAGTGTCACCTGCTGGGGCTGGGTTCTTCTTCGTACAGAAGAAGAGTGGAGAATTGCATCCATGCATTGACTACAGGGGTCTTAACGCCATCACCGTTAAAAACAAGTACCCACTACCCCTGATATCTGAGCTCTTTGATAGGCTACGGGGAGCAAAGGTTTTTACTAAATTAGATCTGCGGGGTGCTTATAACCTGATCCACATCCGTGAGGGGGACGAGTGGAAGACGGCTTTTAACACCAGGGATGGGCACTATGAATATCTGGTGATGCCCTTCGGGCTCTGTAATGCCCCAGCCGTTTTCCAAGACTTTGTGAACGACATCTTCCGGGAGATGCTCACCACCTCGGTCGTAGTCTATCTGGATGATATTCTCATCTACTCTCCAGATATTGACTCCCACCGGAGAGATGTTCGCAAAGTCTTCGACCTCTTACGGGCAAACTCCCTCTACGCCAAATTGGAGAAGTGTGTGTTTGAGCTGGAGTCCTTGCCATTCCTTGGTTATATCATCTCTGCCCAGGGTTTGGCTATGGATCCTGCCAAACTACAAGCTGTGATGGACTGGCAGGAACCCCATTCACTTAAAGCGGTGCAGCGCTTTATGGGGTTCATCAATTACTATCGCCAGTTCATCCTACACTTTTCAACTTTGGTAGCTCCCTTGGTTGCCCTCACCAAGAAGGGAGCAAATCCCAAGTTGTGGTCGGAGGATGTCTCCAAGGCATTCCTTTCGATTAAGTCACACTTTGCTAGCGCTCCAATTCTACATCGTCCCGATGTAGATAAGCCATTTATTATGGAGGTGGATGCCTCATCCGTTGGTGCTGGAGCAGTCCTTTTCCAAAAGGATGCTCAAGGTCGGAAGCATCCTTGCTTCTTCTTCTCCAAGACCTTCACACCAGCGGAGGGGAATTATTCCATCGGGGACAGGGAGTTGCTAGCAATGAAGTTGGCTTTTTCTGAGTGGAGACACCTCTTGGAGGGAGCTCGCTTTCCCTTCCAAGTATTCACCGACCACAAAAACTTGGTGTATATACAGACGGCCCAGCGGCTGAATTCTCGCCAGGCCAGATGGTCCCTGTTCTTCTCCCGGTTCCATTTTACTCTCCATTTTCTCTCTGGAGAGAAGAACATTCGTGCCGATGCTCTCTCTCGCTCCGTAGTGTCATCTGAGGAGGAGGAGGAGGAGCCTCGGCTTATTGTCCCCTCTGAGAGCCTGAGAACTGTGGCCCCGGTTTCGCTAGAGTCCGTGCCCCCGGGCAAGACTTTCGTACCAGCAAATTTGCGACCGGAGGTTCTCTCTTGGGCTCACTCGTCCAGAGTGGGTGGACATTTTGGAACCAAGAGGACATCTGAGCTTTTGGCGAGGACGTACTGGTGGCCGCATATGGCCCGTGACGTCAGGGACTATATTCGGGCGTGTGTCTCCTGCGCCCAGAATCGGTCTTCACGGCAACAGCCTGCCGGGTTACTTTGCCCCATGCCGGTGGCAGACAGGCCTTGGGAGATGGTCGGGATGGACTTTGTGGTGGGTTTGCCCAAGTCTCGCGGCTGTACCATCATTTGGGTCATCACCGATCATTTCTCGAAAATGGTGCATTTGGTGCCACTACCACGGTTACCTTCTGCACGGGCCTTGGCGGCGTTGTTCATTAAGCATATTTTCCGCTTACATGGTATGCCTGATAAAGTTGTCAGCGACCGGGGTCCCCAGTTTGCGTCTCAGTTTTGGAGAGAGCTCTGTCGTTTACTCAGCATAGAGCTGAATCTCTCCTCTGCATATCATCCCGAGACGAATGGGCTGGCAGAGAGAACCAATCAGACTCTGGTGACATACTTACGACATTTTGTCTCTGCTAGGCAGGATGACTGGGCATCTTTGCTACCTTGGGCGGAATTTGCCTTGAATAATGCCGTAGCAGATTCCACTGGTCAGACTCCTTTTCTCCTTAATTACGGGCAGCATCCGCGTGTCCCTGTGCCCATGCCCAAGTCATCCACCGATTCTAGGGTGGCAGACTGGGCGGTGGAGGCACGTGACATCTGGGACCGCACACAGGATGCCATCCAGGCCTCCAAATAGAGAATGAGGGTCTCGGCTGATACACACCGACGCCCCGCTCCGACCGTTGCTCCTGGCGAGGCTCAGCGCTTTGCTAATCGCCGTCGCTGTGTGGGTCCCCGACTTCGTGTCGGGGATTTGGTATGGTTGTCATCTCGTTACGTTCCTATGAAGGTTTCCTCTCCTAAGTTTAAACCTCGTTTCATTGGTCCTTATAAAATTTCAGAGATCCTCAATCCTGTGTCATTCCGTTTGGACCTCCCAGCATCTTTTGCCATTCATAATGTGTTCCATAGGTCATTGTTGCGGAGGTATGTGGTGCCTGTGGTTCCTTCTGTTGATCCTCCTGCTCCGGTGTTGGTCGAGGGAGAATTGGAGTATGTGGTGGAGAAGATCTTGGATTCTCGTATTTCGAGACGGAAGCTTCAGTACTTGGTTAAATGGAAGGGCTATGGTCAGGAGGATAATTCCTGGGTTGTTGCCTCTGATGTCCATGCTGCCAATTTGGTTCGTGCCTTTCATTTGGCTCGTCCTGATCGGCCTGGGGGCTCTGGTGAGGGTTCGGTGACCCCTCCTCAAGGGGGGGGTACTGTTGTGAATTCCGTTCTCGGGCTCCCTCCTGTGGTCGTGAGTGGTACTTTGTGAGTTCTGTTCTTGGGCTCCCTCTGGTGGCTTTGAGTGTTACGGCTGGTCTGTAGCTGGACTCCAGCTGCCTCGTTTCCTGCTAGGCTTGCTGCCTATTTAACTCCACCTGGACCTTTACTTGTCGCCTGCTGTCTTTGTATTCAGTACTGGTTCAGATCTCTCTTGGACTTCCCTTGTGACCTGTCTCCCCGTGGAGAAGCTAAGTTTATGCTAGTCTATTTTTGCTCATTGCTATTTGAAAATGTTTCTCAGTATATGATGAGTTCAGTCCAGCTTGCTTATATGCTATTTGATTGCTATCTGGAAGCTCTGGGGTGCGGAGTTGCGCCCCTCACATCGTGAGTCGGTGTGGGGGTCTTTTTGTATTCTCTGCGTGGATAATTTTTGTAGCATTTTATACTGACCGCACAGATTCCTTGCTATCCTCTGACTAGTTATTAGCGGGCCTCATTTGCTAAAACCTATTTTCATTTCTATGTTTGTGTTTTCCTCTTAACTCACCGTCATTATTTGTGGGGGCTGCTCTCACTTTGGGGAAAATTTCTCTGAGGCAAGTGAGGCTTTGTTTCTCTCTAAGGGTAGCTAGTTTCTCAGGCTGTGCAGAGGCGTCTAGGCCGAGTTAGGAACGCTCCACGGCTGCCTATAGTGTGTGTTGATAGGATCAGGATTGCGGTCAGTAAAGTTCCCACATTCCCAGAGCTTGTCCTATTTTTTGGTTTACCTATCAGGTCAGTTCATGTGTTCTTACCACCAGAACCATAATAAAATGTGGAGTGCAGTTCACTTCAAGATTCTGGAAGGGGTTTTGCTCTGCACTCAATATTAATGTCTGTCTCTCTTTCGCTTACCATCCCCAGACAAATGGTCAGACTCAGCGTACCAACCAGACGCTGGAACAATATCTAAGATGCTATGTCAGCCATCTCCAGGATGATTGGTTGGAGTTGCAGCCGTTAGCCGAATTTTCATATAACAATTCTCAGAGCGCCTCCACTAAATTTACACCTTTCTTTGCCAATCTGGGTTATCATCCGTGTACCTTACCTAGGTCTCCAATTAATTCTCCGGTTCCAGCAGTGGAGGAAAGGCTGACTGCGATGAGGCAAAATCTGGAGGTTCTGAAGGAATCCCTGACCACAGCCCAAGAACGTTATAAGAGATCGGCTGATAGATTCCGTAAACCTGCACCCATGTTCAAGGTAGGAGATACCGTGTGGTTAGCAACTAAGAATCTGAAGTTAAACGTTCCTTCACAAAAACTTGGACAGAAATTCATTGGCCCTTTCAAGATCAACGGTATTGTGAGCTCTGTGGCCTGCCGGCTGAAGCTGCCTAGGACTATGAAGGTACACCCAGTTTTTCATGTATCTTTACTAAAGCCTGTATCTCCTAATACCTTCCAGGGACGTGTTGTGCCACCTCTGCAGCCTGTGGTGATTGATGGGCAAGAACAATTTGTGGTGGAGGAAATTATTGATTCCAGGATTCGCAGAAATCGGCTCCAATATCATATAAGATGGCAGGGATATCCCCCTGAGGAAGACTCTTGGGAACCTGTGGAAAACATCAATGCCCGACAGAAGATTTCTCGTTTTCATCAGAGATTCCCTGAGAAACCAGGTCCAGGATCGTCCTGAGGCCGCTTCTAAGGAGGCAGTAATGTCAGGACTCTGAACATTTTTTATTACCTTTTGTGCATTACTGCCCTTTTCCAAGATGGTGTCTTTGGTCTCATGTGCACTGTGTCTTCCTGCTATAAAACTCCACCCCAGCCTTCAGTCTGTGCTAGAGTATTCTGCCTTGCATCCAGCTCCTGACCTCTGATTACTCCCTGGCTATATACCTGCTCCTGTGAACCTGTGTGGTAATCCTGCTACTCTCTCCTGCTCTGAGTTCCTGCTGCATACACCAGTTCCAGTAATCCTCCTTCATCTGCTGCTCGTGTTTACTTCCATCTGCATTTGCTGGACATGTAAGCTGTTTCTGCTCTGCAAAAACCTGAGACTATTACCCAGGCCTCCCTGGTTGAGCTAAGATATGATTTGAACTGCCTTATAAGCATATCTATCTGTGTTTTGGACTAAGACAAGGATTTATTCGTGTCAAGTATCGTCAAGAATAACTGTGCTTCATAGACTTTCTTCTTGATTGCATTTTCCTCTGAAGTTTCCTATAGACTGCTAAGCTACGTTTAATATTTACACCAAGTGTTGTGGACTTTAGTTTCTCTCTGCACCTGTTTGAATCACCGTGTGATAATATAGACTTTACCACTTATAAAACTGTGTCTTTTAGTTGTCTTGTTCCACGCAAAGAGTCTCCTGACTTATCCTTTATAATTATTACAGACTCCAGAAGGAACGGCTCAAGCTGCCTACCATACAGGCACTGTCCCACGACAGAAAAGGACCAGGACCTTGTCAGGATACTTCAGGCTGCAAGGGACTATTAGCAAGCACAAAGTGGAAGGCTGCCAACCTGACTTGCCAAGGGGATTCACTTGTTTCCAGGCTGCCTGGACTCCTTATGTACCTGTTGCCGATACCCTGGACTGAGGCCTGTCGCTGTGTCCTTTACTCATTCATCGGCATACACCATCATCGCCATACACCTTAGGACCCCTGGGGACCCCGCTTCACCTGTGGGAAGCGTCACCATCCAGCCGCCATACCATCACCCTAGAGGACCCCCTTAAGCGGCGTCGGTCCCTACTGACCGAAAACCACAGGTGGCGTCACGAACATTACCTTTATTTCACAATTCCCCTTAAAAGACCTTTCCCCTTTAATTGAGTCCCAGGGCTACGGACCGGGTTGCAGCCACCGTGACATCCCCTTTAAGACTGGACCCGGTACCGAGTACCCCGCTGCCCTGGAAGGGCGACTCATATGATGTTTCATTATATGATGGGCCTCTTATATGATGCTCCAGTGTATAATGGGCCCCATATGCAGTATGATGCTCCAGTGTATAATGGGCCCCACATATGATGCTCCAGTATATGATGGTCCAAACATAAAAAAAATTAAATGAAAAACTCACCTCTCGTCGCTGGCCACTGCTCTGCTCCGGGCTCATCAGCGTCTTCCAGCTCTCTGCGCTGTGACTGTTCAGTTCTTAAAGAGACTCAAAGGCAGGGTACACATGAAATATATGGCCATAAAAAGATATTACTTAACCCCGGGAGGTTTTTTCAGTTTTGCGTTTTCGTTTTTCGCTCCCCTCCTTCTCAGAGCCATAACTTTTTTATTTTTCCGTCGATATGGCCATGTGAGGGCTTATTTTTTGCGGGACAAGTTGTACTTTTGAACGACTGTATTGGTTTTACCAAGTGTGGTGAAATTGCAAAAAGAAGTGCAATCCCAGACTTGTTTTTTGTTTGGCTTTTTTGCTAGGTTCATTAAATGCTAAAACTGACCTGCCATTATGATTCTCCAGGTCATTATGAGTTCATAGACACCAAATATGTCTAGGTTGCTTTTTATCTAAGTGGTAAAAAAAAAATCCAAACTTTGCTAAAAAAAAAATGCGCAATTTTCCGAGACCTGTAATGTCTCAATTTTTCATAATTTTAGGTTGGATGTGGGCTTATTTTTTGTGTGCCGAGCTGACGTTTTTAATTATATCATTTTGGTGCAGATACATTCCTTTGATCGCCCGTTATTGCATTTTAATGCATTGTCGCGTCGACCAAAAAACCTAATTATGGCGTTTTTAATTTTTTTCTCGCTATGCCATTTAGCAATCAGGTTAATCTCATTTTTTATTGATAGATCGGGCGATTCTGAATGCGGCGATACCAAATATGTGTAGGTTTGATTTTTTGTATTATTTTATTTTGAATGGCGCGAAAGGGGGATGATTTCAACTTTTATATTTTTTAATTTTTTTCATATTTTTTAAAACATTTTTTTTACTTTTGCCATTCTTCTATAGCCTCCATGACAGGCTAGAATCTGGAATAGCGTGATCGGCTCTGCTACATAGAAGCGATGCTCAGATAACTCCTATGTAGCTGAATTACTGCATTGCTATGTGCGCCGTCCACAGAGTGGCGCTTACAGCAATCCGGCATCAACAACCATAGAGGTCTTCAATAGACCTCTGATTCTCATGCCGACACATCGATGACCCCCGATCACGTAACGGGGGTCAGCGATGCGCGCATTTCCAGCCCGATGGCCAGAAGCGCTTGTTAAATGCCGCTGTCAGAGTTTGACAGCGGCATTTAACTAGTTAATAGGCACGGACGGATAGCGATTCCACCCACGCCTATTGCGGGCACATGTCAGCTGTTCAAAATAGCTGACATGTCCTGGCATTGATGAGGGCTCACCGCCAGAGCCCGCATCAAAGCGGGGGTTCTGCTATCGTACCTACTATTCCGTCCGATGGCAGAAAGAGGTTAAAGTAGTGTACCATCACCACCACATGTGTACCACTGGAGAATACATAGGACATATCAGAAAAATTGACAGAAAGAAAGGGACAAAAAAGGGGGACTGCAAATGGACACAAAGCAGTAAAATTATTAAAACTCAAGTGGAAGATAAAGTGCAAATGTGCTGGATTATGGTAACTAGCCAAGTGGCTTATATATACTGCTATAAGAGGATGATAAAATTGCAATAAAAAAGTGATTGTGTGCAGATATAAAGATATCAGCATTATTGTTTACCTTCATTCTATTGATATCATGATGAACAATTTTATATTTTTTATTTTTTTCATTTGTTTTTCTTAGCATATCACACAAAAAATCGTTCTTGTCTCTTATTACGTGAATGTATAGCACTAATTCATCTACATTTAATATTTTGTGAATTGGATGAACTTTCCTTTTCCCAGCACACGCGTCCTTGTTTACTTCAGCATTTTAGTGTGGCTTTTATTCCATATCTCCTTTGCAAGGTGATTCTTCCCTGATGTTTCATTGTTTCTCTTCCTTCCTTTGTTGTGCAGATTTGCCAGCAATCCACACTATGGTCCTCTTCAGTAATCATGGTGACCTCTGTTTGGCATTCTCCGTCTGTCTCCATTTGTCTCTTTTTCACACCCAACCACCACTTAGGCTATGTTCACACGATCCTTTTTTTGCTGCTGTTCCGCAGCGCTTTTCAGGCTGCGGATTCGCATCCTTTTTCCATGCAGGGTACAGTACAATGTTACCCTATGGAAAACAAAAACCGCTGTGCCCACTATCCTTTTTTTCTCAGGCAAATCCGCGCTGATTTGCCTGCAGAAAAAAAGAAGTACCATGTCACTTCTTTCTGCGGATTCAGCTCCTGTTTTCAACAGGCACCAATAGGAAAGTGCTGTTGAAAACCCACAGAGGAATCTGCAGAAGAAACTGCAGGAAAATCAGCAGTGCAGTTTTGCACTGCGGGTTTTCCAAATCAGGACCTGAAAAAAAAAGGATCAAAAAAAGGATCGTGTGAACATGGCCTTAATGTCCAGCTTCCAGTACTAGCAGACCTTAATACCTTCATTTACGAAGCTCATCTATAGCAGTTCGCTTTAATAAATAAACAAAAATCTTTATTTTTATATAGTGCTAACATATTCCGCAGCGCTTTACAGTTTGCACACATTATCATCACTGTCCCCGATGGGGCTCACAATCTAAATTCCCTATCAGTATGTCTTTGGAATGTGGGAGGAAACCGGAGTGCCCAGAGGAAACCCACGCAAACACGGAGAGAACATACAAACTCTTTGCAGATGTTGTCCTTGGTGGGGTTTGAACCCAGGACTCTTGCACTGCAAGGCTGCTGTGCTAACCACTGTGCCACCGTGACGTACCATTCCACTTTCATTTGCATTATATTCTACTCCTAATATTTCCCTCTGGGATATATTATTTCTATATTTCATATTTTTTATATATTCATGTACTTACAATTTTTTAGTATCCCTTCTATAATTTTTCACAAACGAAAAATAAATAATTTGTTTACCTATCTGGCTGTACTCAAATGGTAAGTCTACACTGGTTCGCAGTGAATTACATGTTACTCCCTACATCTTCCTCAGTGATACAATTCTAGGTTTTATATTTAGATATTTCCTATACATTCATGTATTCACAATTTTTAAGTAATTTTTTAGAATTTTTAACATATGAAATATAAATAGTTACCTGCTTTATTTTATCATTTTAAATACTCCAAGCCCGTATTAATATTTTTTTTATAATTCCTTATGAGCCTAGGAATATTAACCCCTTAGTGACAGAGCCAATTTGGTACTTAATGACCGAGCCAATTTTTACAATTCTGACCACTGTCACTTTATGAGGTTATAACTCTGGAACGCTTTAACGAATCCCGCTGATTCTGAGACTGTTTTTTCGTGACATATTGTACTTCATGTTAGTGGTAACATTTCTTCAATATTACTTGCAATTATTTATGAAAAATATGGAAATATGGCAAAAATTTTAAAAAATTTTCAATTTTCTAAATTTGTATTTTTATGCCCTTAAATCACAGAGATATGTCACAAAAAATAGTTAATAAATAACATTTCCCACATGTCTACTTTACATCAGCACAATTTTGGAACCAAAATTTTTTTTTGTTAGGGAGTTATAAGGGTTAAAAGTTGACCAGCAATTTCTCATTTTTACAACACCATTTTTTTTTAGGGACCACATCACATTTGAAGTCATTTTGAGGGGTCTATATGTTAGAAAATAACCAAGTGTGACATTCTAAAAACTGCACCCCTCAAGGTGCTCAAAACCACATTCAAGAAGTTTATTAACCCTTTACGTGCTTCACAGGAACTGAAACAATGTGGAAAGAAAAAATGAACATTTAACTTTTTTTTGCAAACATTTTACTTCAGAACCATTTTTTTTTTATTTTCACAAGAGTAAAAACAGAAATTTAACCATAAATTTTGTTGTGCAATTTCTCCTGAATTCGCCGATACCCCATATGTGGGGGTAAACCACTGTTTGGGCTTCACAGAAGTTTATAACGTAGAGCCGTGAAAATAAAAAAATCGCATTTTTTCTACAAAAATGATCTTTTTGTCCCCAAATTTTTATTTTCACAAGGGTAACAGGAGAAATTAGACCAAAAAGTTGTTGGGCAATTTCTCCTGAGTACGTCGATACCCCATATGTCGGGGTAAACCACTATTTGGGTGCACCGCAGAGCTTGGAAGAGAAGGAGTGCTGTTTTACTTTTTCAATGTAGAATTGGCTGGAATTGAGATCGGACGCCATGTCGCGTTTGGAGAGCCCCTGATGTGCCTAAACAGTGGAAAACCCCCACAAGTGACACCATTTTGGAAACTAGACCCCTTAAGGAACTTATCTAGATGTGTGGTGAGCACTTTAAACCCCCAGGTGTTTCACAGAAGTTTATAACGTAGAGCCGTGAAAATAAAAAATCGCATTTTTTCTACAAAAATGATCTTTTTGTCCCCAAATTTTTATTTTCACAAGGGTAATAGGAGAAATTAGACCACAAAAGTTGTTGGGCAATTTCTCCTGAGCACGTCGATACCCCATATGTGGGGGTAAACCACTGTTTGGGCGCACCGCAGAGCTTGGAAGAGAAGGAGTGCCGTTTTACTTTTTCAATGTAGAATTGGCTGGAATTGAGATCGGATGCCATGTCGCGTTTGGAGAGCCCCTGATGTGCCTAAACAGTATAAACCCCCCACAAGTGACCCCATTTTGGAAACTAGACCCCCAAGGAACTTATCTAGATATGTGGTGAGAACTTTGAATGCACAAGTGCTTCACAGAAGTTTATAATGCAGAGTCGTGAAAATAAAAAATATTTTTTTTTCCACAAAAAAGATTTTCTAGCCCCCAAGTTTTTATTTTCACAAGGGTAACAAGTGAAATTGGACCCCAAAAGTTGTTGTCCAATTTGTCCTGAGTACGCTGGTACCCCATATGTGGGGGTAAACCACTGTTTGGGTGCACGGCAGAGCTCGGAAGGGAAGGAGCGCCGTTTTGGAATGCAGACTTTGATAGATTGGTCTGCGGGCGTTATGTTGCGTTTGCAGAGCCCCTGATGTACCTAAACAGTAGAAACTCCCCACAAGTGACCCCATTTTGGAAACTAGACCCCCCAAGGAATTTATCTAGATGTGTGGTGAGAACTTTGAATGCCCAAGAGCTTCACAGAAGTTTATAATGCAGAGTCGTGAAAATAAAAAATATTTTTTTTCCACAAAAAAGATTTTTTAGCCCCCAAGTTTTTATTTTCACAAGGGTAACAGGAGAAATTGGACCGCAAAAGTTGTTCAATTTATCCCGAGTACGCTGATGCCCCATATGTAGGGGTAAACCACTGTTTGGGCGCACGGCAGAGCTCAGAAGGGAGGGAGCATCATTTGACTTTTTGAGCGCAAAATTGGCTGTCGTGTTTGGAGACCCCCTGATGTACCTAAACAGTGGAAACCCCCCAATTCTAACTCTAACCCTAACCCCAACACACCCCTAACCCTAATCCCAACCCGATCCATAATCCTAATCACAACCCTAATGATAATCACAACCCTAACCCCAAAACAACCCTAATCTCAACCCTAACCATAACCCTAATCAAAACCCTAAATCCAACACACCCCTAATCCTAATCTCAACCCTAACCTCAAACCTAACCCTAATCCCAATACACCCCTAACCCTAATTCCAACCCTAACCTTAACCCTAATCCCAAACCTAACCCTAATCCCAAACGTAACCCTAATGCCAACCCTATCCCTAATACCAATCCTAATCCAAACCCTAATCCCAACTCTAACCCTAACTTTGGCCTCAACCCTAGCCCTAACTTTAGCCCCAACCCTAGCCCTAACTTTAGCCCCAACCCTAGCCCTAACCCTAACTTTAGCCCCAAACCTAACCCTAGCCCTAACCCTAATTTTAGCCCCAACCCTAGCCCTAACCCTAACTTTAGCCCTAACCCTAACCCTAAATTTAGCCCCAACCCTAACCCTAACCCTAAAGTTAACCCTAACCCTAGCCCTAGCTTTAGCCCCAACCCTAACCCTAGCCCTAAGGCTACTTTCACACTTGCGTTGTGTGGCATCCGTCGCAATCCGTTATTTTGGACAAAAAACGGATACTGCAAATGTGCCCGCAGGATGCCTTTTTTGCCCATAGACTTGTATTGCCGACGGATGGCCACACGTCGCGTCCGTCATGCACTGGATCCGTTGTGTTTTGGCGGACCGTCGTCACAAAAAAAGTTCAATGTAACCTTTTTTTTGTACGTCGCATCCGCCATTTCCGCTCATGCGTGGCCGTAACTCTGCCCCCTCCTCCCCAGGACATAGACTGGGCAGCGGATGCGTTGAAAAACTGCATCCGCTGCCCACGTTGCGCACAATTTTCACAACGTGCGTCGGTACATCGGGCCGACGCATTGCGACGACCCCGTACCAACGCAAGTGTGAAAGAAGCCTAACCCTAGCCCTAACCCTAGCCCTAACCCTAGCCCTAACCCTAACCCTAAATTTAGCCCCAACCCTAACCCTAAATTTAGCCCCAACCCTAACCCTAACCCTAATTTTAGCCCCAACTCCTCTCTCCTGCTGGCCGGCAAATGGCAGCAGAGGGCGGGCGCACTGCGCATGCGCCCGCCATTTTCTTTCCATAGGAAGAAGTCGGCGGGCAGGAGGGGACGCAGGAGGACCCAGGGACACCGGTAAGTATAGCAGGGTCCCCGAATCCCCCTATTTCTCTGTCCTCTGATGTGCGATCACATCGGAGGACAGAGAAATTAAAAGGGAGATCGCGTTTTTTGGGGTTTTTTTGCGATCGCCGGTAAACAGTTAATTACCAGCAATCGCAACTCGGGGATCGGTAAAAAAACCCCGAATCATGTTCTCTGGGGTCTCGGCTACCCCCGGCAACCGAGACCCCAGGGAAAATCCGACTCTGGGGGGCGCTATTCACTTTTAATTAACGGCGCTGTGGTTTAAGTACCCTTAACTGCCGCCGTTAAAAGGCGTATCGGCGGTCGTTAAGGGTTTAACAATCTCCTTGTTTTTCTTTTTTCAAATTATAGATAAGAAATTATTTAATTCTATGCCATTTTTTATTGATCCCAAACTGCTAAACTGGATCCACGTAACACTCCTCTCATTTATTAGTTTCCTTGCACTGCAGTGACACGTAGCATGATCCCTCGATTTGTCAGCTTTAATAATGTATTGTTCATTCACTAGTTCGAATCCTGTATACATTTTTTATTTTTACTTTTTATGGATTGTTGTTCTCCATGTTTATTAATGCACTTACTTTCATTCTTTGGTTTCTGTAAGGACATTTTAAATGTATTCTGATATATTTTGTGTTATTTATAAGTCGTTGCTGCATTTGGAAAATTGTCTGACATCTGCGTTAATCCTCGTGACATATTTGAACTTTGACACGCCATGTGCCCGGTTTGGCGTTTTTTTTTTCAAGAAACACAGCATAAAAGACAGCAATACCATGCAGTCTCACCAGGTTTGTCCTGATGAAGAGGTCCTGCGTGACCACGAAACGTGTTGACTTTTAAACCTGTTCAATAAATATTTTGATTTTAAAGATTATTTCATCTCAGCAGCACATAAGTGATACCTCCGTTCTTTTCCTCTGTCTCTGTGGTCGTCTTCTCGACTGGTATCTGTGCATCAGCTGTTATATGCCTTTTATGTGTTGCCATTAAGCAACTCAGAAAGGTGAGTGTATCTCCCCTTTTTTCCTGACACCCCATTGTCATTGAATAAGTCCCTATTGCACTTTGTTTCTTCCTAGTTGAATTCAGAGACTGACAGTGGCATTTAATGGGTTAACCGCTGCGGGTGGATTGTGATTCCACCAGCGGCTGTTAGAGGCACATGTCAGTGAGCTGCCCGCCAGGGACAATAAAATGGCCACGTTTGACCTGGTGACTGATCCTCTTTAACGGGAGTATGCTTACAAACATCAAACATAACCATGTGCTGCCGTAGGACAACCAGACAGATTTTAATAAGTATCAATAAAGGGCTGATTTTTATTGAGTGGTGGTGTACTCTGCAGTGATTACTTGTATGATGTGGAAAAGTCACAATCTGCAGTGGGTACAATCACGGCTACAACTTTGTAACCCCCGGCTATGGGAACTGTATCAAACTTTTTAGCTTGTGTTGGAGAACAGTTCATAAGTTATTATTAATACATTTTTATTTCTATGCATGACAGTGTCATTATTTTTTTCTTTTGTTTCTTCAATAAAAGATTTGTGGAACTAAGAATATCTTTCTAATTCTTCACTTGTCAGCTGGCGGTGTGATGGAGACTGATCTCTTGTGAATGGAGCACTGCTCATTGTTGGAGTTGCTATAGTCACTGTAGCCTGGATATTCGTGTTGTCACAATGCGTAGAGGCATTCTGTGTCCAGAGAACCACTCAGCACTTTCTCATTGCTCTGCCACTGAAGTCTTGCTGTCGGAACAATGTCACCAGGGATTCAGGGGAGTAGGAGAGGAAGTTGTGACCCTCTTAACTTCTATTGTACTAATTATAACACCTCCTATGGTGAGTGAACCTTGGGGACAATTAGAATTTAAATGGTAATTACTTCATTTCCAGCTGCCGTTTTGTCTATTCTGTGTTGTCTTTTAATCTTTGCAACCACACAGCTTTCTAATTCCATAAGTGATCAGTCTGTAAGTTATATGCTCGCCGCCGCTCATCTGAAGTGTTTGTGTATACTGCACCAATAGTCGTGTGCTACCTTGCAAACATTTTAGGCAGGTGTTTAAAAAATGCTGCAAAGTAAGAATGCTTAAAAATATAGACATGGTAATAGTTTATTTTTTTCGTGAATGAACAAAAGCGAAATCTAAAGCAAATCTATGTTCGGTATGACCGCTCTTTGCCTTCAAAACAGCATCATTTCTTCTAGGTGCACCATCACTCAGGTTTTGAAGGAACTCAGCAGTGAGGTTGTTAAAAACATCTTGGAGAGCCAAGCACAGATCTTTATGGATATAGGCAGCTTGTGCGAAAGAAGGCAAAAGGCGGACAGACCAAATATTGATTTGATTTAGGTTTCTTTGCATGTTGTTTACTGATAAACTGATAAAATTAAAAAAAGACTCATAAGGGTATGTGCATATTTTAAGTATTTTGTGCACACATTTCTACACCATTTCTGCTACTATTGGCAGGAAAAAAACGCTGCGTAACATAGAATGTGTTTTTGGTGCAGTTTTTTCCCCACTTATTAGTATGAGTGGAATCTGCAGCAAAAACGCAGAAAAAATTAACATGCAGCAGGTATAAATCTGCAAGTCAAAAATAAGCAATGTGTTCCTGAGACTTCAGGATTCTCATCATTCACTTTGCTGCCATCAATAAACCCTTCAGGCTCTGGCAAAAATTAAGAGACCACAACATCAAATTCCTGTCATGGGCAGCCCAATCTCCAGACCTGAACCCCATTGAAAACCTCTGGAATGTAATCAAGAGGATGATGGAGAGTCACAAGCCATCAAACAAAGAAGAACTGCTTACATTTTTGTGCCAGAAGTAGCGTGAAAGACTGGTGGAAAGCATGCCAAGACGCATGAAAGCTGTGATTAAAAATCATGGTTATTCCACAAAACATTGATTTCTGAACTCTTCCTGAGTTAAAATATTAGTATTGTTGTTTCTAAATTATTATGAAATTGTTTTCTTTGCATTATTTGAGGTCTGAAAGCACTGTTTGTTAGTTTTTTATTTTGACCATTTTTCTTTTTCAGAAACAAAATACAAAATTTATTGCTTGGACATTCAAGGACATGTTGTCAGAAGTTTATAGACTAAAAGAACAATTTACATTTTACTGAAAAATATACCTATAAAGAGAAAAATCAGACAAACTGAACATTTTGCAGTGGTCTCCTAATTTTTGCCAGAGCTGTATGTATATATACATATATATATATACAGTTGTGGTCAAAAGTATTGACACCCCTGCAATTCTGTCAGATAATACTCAGTTTCGTCTTGAAAATGATTGCAAACACAAATTCTTTGGCATTATCTTCATTTAATTTGTCTTAAATGAAAAAAAACAAAAGAGAATGAAGCAAAAAGTAAAACATTGATCATTTCACCCAAAACTCCAAAAATGGGCCAGACAAAAGTATTGGCACCCTCAGCCTAATACTTGGTTGCACAACCTTTAGCCAAAATAACTGCGACCAACCGCTTCCGGTAACCATCAATGAGTTTCTTACAATGCTCTGCTGGAATTTTAGACCATTCTTCTTTGGCAAACTGCTCCATGTCCCTGATATTTGAAGGGTACCTTCTCCAAACTGCCATTTTTAGATCTCTCCACAGGTGTTCTATGGGATTCAGGTCTAAACTCATTGCTGGCCACCTTAGAAGTCTCCAGTGCTTTCTCTCAAACCATTTTCTAGTGCTTTTTGAAGTGTGTTTTGGGTCATTGTCCTGCTGGAAGACCCATGACCTCTGCGGGAGATCCAGCTTTCTCACACTGGGCCCTACATTATGCTGCAAAATTTGTTGGTAGTCTTCAGACTTCATAATGCCATACACACGGCCAAGCAGTCCAGTGCCAGAGGCAGCACAGCAACCCCAAAACATCAGGGAACCTCCGCCATGTTTGACTGTAGGGACCGTGTTCTTTTCTTTGAATGTGCAGCGCCCCAGAGTCCTGGTCGTTGCAGTGATGTCATTCTTCCACCAGGGGAGTGATATTACGTCTGATGGCAATAAAGGAGATCTTACTACCAGGTATCACAAACCATACACCACACTTCACACTCCAGACCACCAGGGGGAGCCTTGCTCCTATCTACTAGGGCACTCCTCACAGAAGGGTAAAACTGGTGGGCTGGATAGAAAGTTAGAGAGAAGCTGACTGGGCTTTGCCCAGGCAACACCTGTCAGGCAGACAGGGAGAAAGAAGGAACATCGGAGCTGCAGACAGGGTCCCTGACAGGGGTGGGATCCTGTCAGAGGCCTAGCAAGACAGAAAGACACGGAGCTGCGCCTGCCCCACGTGCGGCAGCATCCTAAGAAAGGACATGAAGAGAATTGTGTTGTAGAGGGTGAGAAACGAAGTCATAGCACAAGGAGATAACACCAGAGGGAGTTCTGCCCTGTAAAGGCTGCCTCCTTCTGAGGCGCGTAGCCGGTGGCCGGAACACTGAGGGAGCAACCGTCTCCAAGCCTTGCTCCAGAGACCGGCAGGACAGTCAATTCCAAGTTGGCTGCCCGACCTTAATACCTAAGAAGACACGGTGGCAACTTGTGGGGGTTGGGGCATCTCTAGGGTCCCTATAAACAAGCCTCAGGCCATCAGTCATATGGGTTTGTCCTATCCATACCATCTGGGGGACAGAGAGGAAGAAATAACATCTAGAACATCTACAAGAGTTGTGAGGACCTTACCGAGAAGCTCAGCAGGGAGGTACTACAACACACAGGCGCTAGAAGGAAGGCTACTGATTTCCACCTGGATAAGGGGACTCTGGATTTGCCTTCAGACCGGCCGGACTGTGCCTACCCTGTGGTCTGTGCCCTGGACTGTGGATGCTGAGGTCTTCAGTAAAAGGTAAAGAGACTGCAACCTTGTGTCCTCGTTATTCCCTGCGCCTTACATCGTCCACCATCACCACCTACACTTCTGGGAAGCCCTGGGGATACACTAAACCTCTGGGAAGGTATACCATCTAGCTGCCATAACATCACTTCAGCGGACCCCTAAGCAGCGTTGGTTACCCTGACCGAATACCACAGGTGGCGTCACGAACTTCCCCTTTAAAGACCTTTCCCAAAACCATAAAAACTCCTTTCTTTAGTGGACGTCCCTCAAAGGGCCACGGACCGGGTCGGGCCACCGTGACATCCCCTGAACTGAAGGACCTGGTGCCGAGTACCCCATTGCCCTAATGTGGGGGCGCTCCAAATCCCTCTTTTTTTCTCCTGTAAACTCTATGTTGATGCCTTTGCCCAAAAAGCTCTACTTTTGTCTCATCTGACCAGAGAACATTCTTCCAAAACGTTTTAGGCTTTTTCAGGTAAGTTTTGGCAAACTCCAGCCTGGCTTTTTTATGTCTCGGGGTAAGAAGAGGGGTCTTCCTGGGTCTCCTACCATACCGTCCCTTTTCATTCAGACGCCGACGGATAGTACGGGTTGACACTGTTGTACCCTCGGACTGCAGGGCAGCTTGAACTTGTTTGGATGTTAGTCGAGGTTCTTTATCCAACATCCGCACAATCTTGCGTTGAAATCTCTTGTCAAATTTTCTTTTCCGTCCACATCTAGGGAGGTTAGCCACAGTGCCATGGGCTTTAATCTTCTTGATGACACTGCGCACGGTAGACACAGGAACATTCAGGTTTTTTGGAGATGGACTTGTAGCCTTGAGATTGCTCATGCTGCATCACAATTTGGTTTCTCAAGTCCTCAGACAGTTCTTTGGTCTTCTTTCTTTTCTCCATGCTCAATGTGGTACACACAAGGACACAGGACAGAGGTTGAGTCACCTTTAATCCATGTCAACTGGCTGCAAGTGTGATTTTAGTTATTGCCAACACCTGTTAGGTGCCACAGGTAAATTACATGATAAGCATCACATGATTTTTCGAACAGTGCCAATACTTTTGTGCACCCCCTTTTTTATGTTTGGTGTGGAATTATATCCAATTTGGCTTTAGGACAATTCTTTTTGTGTTTTTTCATTTAAGACAAATTAAATGAAGATAATACCAAAGAATTTGTGTTTGCAATCATTTTCAGGAAGAAACTGAGTATTATCTGACAGAATTGCAGGGGTGTCAATACTATTGGCCACAACTGTATACAGGTCCTTCTCAAAAAATTAGCATATAGTGTTTAATTTCATTATTTACCATAATGTAATGATTACAATTAAACTTTCATATATTATAGATTCATTATCCACCAACTGAAATTTGTCAGGTCTTTTATTGTTTTAATACTGATGATTTTGGCATACAACTCCTGATAACCCAAAAAACCTGTCTCAATAAATTAGCATATCAAGAAAAGGTTCTCTAAATGATCTATTACCCTAATCTTCTGAATCAACTAATTAACTCTAAACACATGCAAAAGATACCTGAGGCTTTTAAAAACTCCCTGCCTGGTTCATTACTCAAAACCCCCATCATGGGTAAGACTAGCGACCTGACAGATGTCAAGAAGGCCATCATTGACACCCTCAAGCAAGAGGGTAAGACCCAGAAAGAAATTTCTCAACAAATAGGCTGTTCCCAGAGTGCTGTATCAAGGCACCTCAATGGTAAGTCTGTTGGAAGGAAACAATGTGGCAGAAAACGCTGTACAACGAGAAGAGGTGACCGGACCCTGAGGAAGATTGTGGACTGAGTCTAGTGTGGAAACATCCAGAGCCACCGTGCACAGGCGTGTGCAGGAAATGGGCTACAGGTGCCGCATTCCCCAGGTAAAGCCACTTTTGAACCATAAACAGCGGCAGAAGTGCCTGACCTGGGCTACAGAGAAGCAGCACTGGACTGTTGCTAAGTGGTCCCAAGTACTTTTTTCTGATGAAAGCAAATTTTGCATGTCATTCGGAAATCAAGGTGCCAGAGTCTGGAGGAAGACTGGGGAGAAGGAAATGCCAAAATGCCTGAAGTCCAGTGTCAAGTACCCACAGTCAGTGATGGTGTGGGGTGCCATGTCAGCTGCTGGTGTTGGTCCACTGTGTTTCATCAAGGGCAGGGTCAATGCAGCTAGCTATCAGATTACTGTGCTCAATTGGCCTGCCAACTCTCCTGACCTGAACCCCATAGAGAATCTGTGGGATATTGCGAAGAGAAAGTTGAGAGATGCAAGACCCAACACTCTGGATGAGCTTAAGGCCGCTATTGAAGCATCCTGGGCCTCCATAACATCTCAGCAGTGTCACAGGCTGATTGCCTCCATGCCACGCCGCATTGAAGCAGTCATTTCTGCCAAAGGATTCCCGACCAAGTATTGAGTGCATAACTGAACATTATTATTTGATGGTTTTTTTGTTTGGTATTAAAAAACACTTTTATTTGATTGGTCGGGTGAAATATGCTAATTTATTGAGACAGGTTTTTTGGGTTATCAGGAGTTGTATGCCAAAATCATCAGTATTAGGCCGGAGACACACTGGTGCGAGAGACGGCCGAGTCTCGCTGGTTAAAAGCAAGCTGTGGCACCTGCATTCCGGAGCTGAGCGTGCAGCTTCATGTATTGCTATGGAGCCGCACGCTCCGCTCCGGAGTGCAGGTGCCACAGCTTGCTTTTAACCAGCGAGACTCGGCCGTCTCTCGCACCAGTGTGTCTCCGGCCTTAAAACAATAAAAGACCTGACAAATTTCAGTTGGTGGATAATGAATCTATAATATATGAAAGTTTAATTGTAATCATTACATTATGGTAAATAATGAAATTTAACACTATATGCTAATTTTTTGAGAAGGACCTGTGTATATATATATATATATACACTCACTGGCCACTTTATTAGGTACACCTGTCCAACTTCTTGTTAACACTTAATTTCTAATCAGCCAATCACATGGCGGCAACTCAGTGCATTTAGGCATGTAGACATGGTCAAGACAATCTCCTGCAGTTCAAACTGAGCATCAGTATGGGGAAGAAAGGTGATTTGAGTGCCTTTGAACGTGGCATGGTTGTTGGTGCCAGAAGGGCTGGTCTGAGTATTTCAGAAACTGCTGATCTACTGGGATTTTCACGCACAACCATCTCTAGGGTTTACAGAGAATGGTCCGAAAAAGAAAAAAAATCCAGTGAGCGGCAGTTCTGTGGGCGGAAATGCCTTGTTGATGCCAGAGGTCAGAGGAGAATGGGCAGACTGGTTCGAGCTGATAGAAAGGCAACAGTGACTCAAATCGCCACCCGTTACAACCAAGGTAGGCCTAAGAGCATCTCTGAACGCACAGTGCGTCGAACTTTGAGGCAGATGGGCTACAGCAGCAGAAGACCACACCGGGTACCACTCCTTTCAGCTAAGAGCAGGAAACTGAGGCTACAATTTGTACAAGCTCATCGCAATTGGACAGTAGAAGATTGGAAAAACGTTGCTTGGTCTGATGAGTCTCGATTTCTGCTGCGACATTCGGATGGTAGGGTCAGAATTTGGCGTAAACAACATGAAAGCATGGATCCATCCTGCCTTGTATGGAGCATCTTTGGGATGTGCAGCCGACAAATCTGCGGCAACTGTGTGATGCCATCATGTCAATATGGACCAAAATCTCTGAGGAATGCTTCCAGCACCTTGTTGAATCTATGCCACGAAGAATTGAGGCAGTTCTGAAGGCAAAAGGGGGTCCAACCCGTTACTAGCATGGTGTACCTAATAAAGTGGCCGGTGAGTGTATATATATATATATATATATATATATATATATATATCTACTATATAATTGTCTAAGGGTCACTTCCGTCTGTCTGTCCTTCTGTCTTTCTTTCTGTCACGGATATTCATTGGTCGCGCCCTCTGTCTGTCATGGAATCCAAGTCGCTGATTGGTCTCGCCAGCTGCCTGTCATGGCTGCCGCGACCAATCAGCGACGGCCACAGTCCGATTGGTCCCTCCCTACTCCCCTGCAGTCAGTGCCTGGCGCCCGTTCCATACTCCCCGCAGTCACCGCTCACACAGGGTTAATGCCAGCGGTAATAGGACCGCGTTATGCCGTGGGTAACTCACTCCGTTACCGCCGCTATTAACCCTGTGTGACCAAGTTTTTTCTATTGATGCTGCCTATGCAGCATCAATAGTAAAAACATCTAATGGTAAAAATAATAAAAAAAATAAAAAATCATTATATACTCACCTTCCGACGCCTTTCCCGCTCCTCGCGACGCTCCAGGCAAGTTCCGGTGGCAAGGATGGTCTGTGAGAAGGACTTACAATGACGTCACGGTCATGTGACTGCGATGTCATCACAGGTTCTGCGCGCCTGCGCGAGAAGGACCTGCCATGATGTCACGGTCATGTGACCGCGACACGGCCCTGGAAGGTGAGTATATGTTTATTTTTTATTTTTTAACCTGTGACATACGTGGCTGGGCAATATACTACGTAGCTGGGCAATATACTACGTGACTGGCCAATATACTACGTGGCTCTGTGCTGTATACTATGTCACTGGGCAATATACTACGTAACTGGGCAATATACTACGTGGCTGGGTAATATACTACGCCACTGGGCGATACGTTAGAATCGGGCCACCATCTAGTATATATATATATATATATATACTAGACTGTGGCCCGATTCTAATGCATCGGGTATTCTAGAATATGCATGTCCCCGTAGTATATGGACAATGATGATTCCAGAATTCACGGCAGACTGTGCCCATCGCTGATTGGTCGAGGCAACCTTTATGACATCATCGTCGCCATGGCAACCATTATGACATCTACGTCGATACTGTGCCCGTCGCTGATTGGTCGAGGCGAATTCACGGCAGACTGTGCCCGTCACTGATTGGTCAAGGCAACCTTTATGACATCATCGTCGCCATGCTGGCGGCCTCGACCAATCAGGGACGTGGGATTTCCAGGACAGACAGACAGACAGACAGAAAGACAGACAGACAGACAGACAGACGGAAAAACCCTTAGACAATTATATATATAGATAGTGTGAACGGAAAGTATTCAGACCCCTTTAAATTTTTCACTCTTTGTTTCAATTAAAACACAATTTATTATGTGCCACCATACAACTAAAAAAGGAGGTGTGCTTATGGTCGAGAAAAATCAATCAAAGAGGGACAACTCCTATAGGATAAATAGATTCCTACTGTATTAGCTTAGACTGAATCTATATAAATACATGGTACACTGTCATACGTATGAATATTTGTGTTCCGGTGAATTATTTACCAGAGACAACACCGCAGTGTAATCCTGTTAGCAAGTGTACAATGCAACAAAACATCTATCAAAGACAATGCAAATGCCGATAATAATTAATTGGTACAGAGTATCTACATTTGTAAAAAAAAAAAAGTAACAGTCTCACCAATTAGATGGCTGCATGAGGGGGGAGAAATGGTCTTTTGCCAAAACGAACCATAAAGCAATTTCAGGACAGATAATACCCTGTTAATCCTTATGGGGCTAACAATAGCCTATCCCCAAAAGACTCCCGCACTGACAAGGGCAGTCCACAGCTACCTCTGTACTAAACATGCCTTGCACTTTCCCTGGTGTGTCCCGACGCGTTTCATCCAAGCTCACAGCTTACTGTAGCGCTTCTTCCCCGGGGCCAATGTGTGTCACACGGATGACATCAATTTGTGTTCTCCAAGTGCACGTGTGTGCGACGTTTTGCAGCCCGTACTGATGGTAAAAATGGACATGTCAGCATGTTTTGCCCACGGACACATGGTCGGTGGAAACACACTGACATGTGCACAGACCCATTCATTTGAATGGGTCTACGTGTGTCAGTGTCTCTGGTACGTGTGAAAACTGTCATCACACATACTGAAGACACGGATGTGTGGAAGAGGCCTTACTTCTATGACAGATGTAATGGGACATAAACCTTCCAAAAAGTTCAACTTTTGTCTCGTCAATTAAAGGATTTTATTCTGGCTGTGTCTTTATTTAACATATAGCTATAGGATTAGTAATGGAGAGGTATCTTATAGACACCTCTCCATTACTAAGCCGTGGGCTTGATGTCACCTGACAATACAAAGGGGATATCAACCCCACAAATATTAGCCCCATTTGCCACCGCTACAGGGCAAGTGGGAAGAGCCGGGCAAAGCACCAGAATTGGCGTGTCTAATGTGCCTTTTCTGGGCAGCTGTGGGCTGCTGCTTTTAGGCTGGGGGGCCTATATCAATGGCCCCTTACTAGCCTGAGAATACCAGCCCCCAGCTGTGAGCTTTAGCAAGGCTGCTTGTCAAAAATGGGGGGGACCCCATGCCATTTTTTTAAATTATTTATTTAAATAATTAAAAAAAACAGTGTGGGGACCCCTCTATTCTTGATAACCAACCTTGCTGAAGCTGACAGCTGAGGGTTGCAGCCCCAGCTATGAGTTTTGCCTAGTTGGTTAAAGAAAATAGGGGGGAAACCACGCCGGGTTTTTCATTAATATATTTAGTTATATCGCAGGTGGTGGCTGATCAATACCTTGATCTTCCGCTCCTGCTGTCACTGTTATTAGTGACAGCAGGTGTCGGATGATGGGAGTAATAGTCCCAAAAGCCCCCACTTGCTGTCATCGTTCTGACTTTAATATAACTCTAATCATTCTTCTCTGCTTGCGTCGATAGCTGGCAGAGCAGGGGAGAATGATGAGAGCCACCTTCAGCACCCGCCACTGGGGAACAGCTCTTACTGTAGCGCTTCTTCCCCAGCGACCATCTGTGTCGTACTGTATTACACACACGGACACAGATAGAACATCATACCAACAGTAAAATAGGATGGTGGTAGTGTGATGATCTGGGGCTGTTTTGCTGTTTCAGGACCTGGATGACTTGCTGTGGTAAATGGAACCTTGAATTCTGCTGTCTACCAAAAAATCCTGAAGGAAAATGTCTGGCCATCTGTTTGTGACCTCAAGCTAAAGCAAACTTGAGTTATGCAGCAGGACAATTATCCAAAACACAACAGCAATTCCACCTCTGAATGGCTTAAGAAAAACAAAATTAAGACTTTGGAGTGGCCTAGTAAAAGTCCCAACCTTAATCCGATTGAGATGCTGTGGCATGACCTTAAAAAGGCAGATCATGCTCGGAAACCCTCCAATGTGGCTGAATTACAGTAACTCTGTAAAGAGGAGTGGGCGAAAATTCCTCCAGACCATTGTAAAAGACTCATTGCCAGTTATCAAAAACGCTTGATTGCAGTTGTTGCTGCCAAGGGTGTTATTAGGTTTAGGGGCAATCACTTTTTTTCACACAGGGCCCTGAAGGTTTGGATTTCTTTTTCCCTTAATAATAAAGACCTTCATTTAATAACTGCATTTTGTGATTACTTGTGTTATCTTTGTCTAATATTTACATTTGTTTGATGATCTGAAACATTTAAGTGTGACAAACATGCAAAAGAATTATTATTATTTTATTTTTGTATGCTTTTTTATGTTAGCTTATATAGCGCCAACATATTCTGTAGCGGATTACATACACTATCATCACTGTTCCCATTGCGCCTCACAATCTGTATTCCTTATCAAGTATGTATTTGGATTATATTCACATATACAGTACAGGTACTTCTGACATCAAAAAGTTAATTTATGTCAGTTCTTCAATACAAAAAGCGAAACTCATATATTATATAGAGTCATTACAGAGTGATGTATTTCAAGTGTTTATTTCTGTTAATGTTAATGATTATGGCTTACAGCCAATGAAAACTCAAAACTCATTATCTCAGTAAATTAGAACACTTTATAACACCAGCTTGAAAAATGAATTTAAAATCTGAAATGTATGTTCAGTAAAGGCACTCAATACTTCGTCGGGGCTCCTTTGGCATCAATGTGGCGTGGCATGGAGGCGATCAGTCTGTGGTACTGCTGAGATGTTATGGAAGTCCAGGTTGCTTTGATAGCAGCCTTCAGCTCGTCTACATTGTTGGGTCTGGTGTCTCTCATCATCCTCTTGACAATACCCCATAGATTATCTATGTGGTTAAGGTCAGGCGAGTTTGCTGCCAATCAAGCACAGTGACACAGTACTTTGTAAACCAGGTATTGGTACTTTTGGCAGTGTTCTCTGCTGGAGAATGAAATTTCCATCTCCAAAAAGCTTGTCAGCAGAGGGAAGCATGAATTGCTCTAAAATTTCCTGGTAGACGGCTGCGTTGACTTTGGTCTTGATAAAACACAGTGGACCTACACCAGCAGATGACATGGCTCCCCAAACCATCACTGACTGTGGAAACTTCACACTAGACTCAAGCAGTTTGGATTGTGGCCTCTCCACTCTTCCTCCAGACTCTGGGACCTTCACCCTGGTCACTTCACCATGACCAACTTCTGCCGCTAGTTTAGGATGTTTAAAGCTTACAATTTAATTTTCGGTCAAATTTCCTCTTCCATCATCTTCATTGCTTTCAAAATACAACTCTAAATGGAGACCTGTCCCCATAGGTGTTTCATCCAACAGCAGCTTTTGTGTCTTGTAGTCACAACCATGATCACATAGATGGCACTACTGTGCTCTCCTAAAAAAATGAAGTGTATCAATTCTTGTCATGGTCCCCAATTTTGTCCTGCAGGTCGTCCAGACTTTTCTCCTCCCAGAGTCTTGCACACTGGCACTCATTCCCATCGCAGTACAGGGTACTGGTCTAATTTTCGACCAGTTGTGTACTACTCCCCTAATCTGGACCGGACGGATAACCCACAAATGGGGTGAGTTATCCAAGTTACATTCTCTCTATAACCCGCTATTAATAAGTGATGGATGAAAAACAATCTGAGCAGCAGCACTCAATGTCAAGTAGCAGCCACAAAAGCAAACAAGATTTAAGGATGTAAAAAAAAAGATAGAATCCCGCAATCCTAATGTATTGTTACCACTTTATAAATCACTGGTGAGGCCACATCTAGAATTTCGGGATCCAGTTTTGGGCTCCACATTTAAAAAAAGGACATTCAGAAGCAGAGGTGTATCTAGGGATTCTGGCACCCGGGGCAAGAATTCAGTTTGGCGACCCCCCGAAAGTATGCGATTTTCACACTTAGCCATGTACCGACAAGCTCCTCTCCCTAATGCTCTCAATGTTCAGTGAAAAACTGAGAGAAGCAGAAGAGAAGCTCGTTGTCACAGGTCCATACGTATGAAAATCACATATGAGTGAAGTGTCAATGTGATGACTGCTGGAACCTGCAGAGCTGAATCCTGACCATCGCAGCTTCTGAATTCTCACAATGAATGCACTGCACACTTTTAGGGTTCTCCCTGGCTGGTGGACAGTCATGCCAGCACAAGTATGTGATTTGTATGCTTCTGACCACATTCCGACTAGACGTGCCCGGCCTCGCTGAGTTCATTTTCATTGAGTGAGGCCACACATGTCTAGTCGGCACGTGACCGCATGTACGTAAATCACCAGCACCAGAGAATCCTGACAGTGTGCAGGGCGCACTCTGAGAAGTCTGAAGTCTGCAGTCACAAAGAATAACTGCAGACTCATTACAAACCTGGACATCCCCTTTAATGCTCCTAACATAAATAAAAACATGAGAGTTAGTTAGTATCACAAATAACATTTACATCCAGGTATCTTATAGATGACGTCATCTCTGGAGCCGTTTTTCTTTTCTTCATCTTGTCCAGACCCCATGATGAGTTTTCTCATCCACAGTCGTCTATGCAGACTTCCATCTTCTCCTCTCTTTTGCAGAAAATCTCCAAATGATGCCCTTAAAGATACAAGTGTCATTATAATGCTGCTGAATAAAAAATTGCCCCTCACTATATTGTCTGCACAAAATATGACCCCCACATTGTCCTTCTTATGGTATATGCTCTTCACACTGACCTCTCCTTTCCATACCGGATCCCTCTTCACACTGTCCTCTCATACTGTGTCCCCCATATAGGGCCTAGTATTTATACTGTACTCTCTCATCACACTCCCCCTCCTTGGTATACTGTCCCCTCCTGTCTGTGCCCTTACACTGTCCCCCCATGCTACGCATGCACACATCCCATCACCCTCACTCCCCGTACTCTGTCCACATACATTTTTTACATCGCTACTCATACTGTGTCTGCATACATTCCCCCGTTTGCTCCCCAAACTGTCTGCACCCATCGCCCATACTGTTTCCTCATATATGCCCCCCATTCCCCGGTATTGTTTCCTCATACATGCCCCCCATCTCTCCCTTTGCTCTTTATTTTGTGTCCTCAAATCTCCCCCACACATTAAATCCCCCATCCCCACTCCAAATATCACCCCACACATTAAATCCCCCATCCCCATGACAAATCTCCCCCCCACAATAAATCCCCCCATCCCCACTCCAAATATCACCCCACACATTAAACACCCCCATCCCCATGACAAATCTCCCCCACACATTAAATCCCCCCATCCCCACTCCAAATATCACCCCACACATTAAACACCCCCATCCCCATGACAAATCTCCCCCACACATTCAATCCCCCATCTCTACTCCAATTCTCCCCCCACAATAAATACCCCCATCTCTACTCACATTAAATCCCTTCCCCACAATAAATTCCCCCATCTCCACTCATATTAAATATCCCCCATCCAATAATAAATCCCCCCATCCCCACTCACATTACATCTCCCCCCCCACAATAAATCCCATCTCCACTCACATTAAATCCCTTCCCCACAATAAATCCCCCCATCTCCACTCATATTAAATATCCCCCATCCAATAATGTATACCACCATCCCTACTCACAATAAATCCCCCCCCACAATATATCAACCCCATTCCCACTCACATTAAATCCCCCCCTGCACCTTCGGTGTCTTCAGCTCCACTGGAGCACTTACCACCGCTCTGTGTCTCTGCCTCTGCTCTGCTGCGCGGGTGAGTGACGTTAGCAGCGTGATCACATGACCTGATCACGCTGCTGGCGTCGCTCTGACCCGGAAGTCAGAGCTTCAATTGTACTCGCATCTCAGATGCAGAACTATTGAACACTGGGAGCCGGCGCGCTGCAGCTTCTCTGTGCCTGCTCTCAGCTTGACAGTCGGCACAGAGAACAGCTGACTCCCAGTGCGGGGGGCGGCAGAATGCAGCCGCTGGGGGAGACACTGCGGACCGCCGCTTTAGGCGGCCCGACTGCGCCCCCCTGCCGGCTGTGCCCGGGGCACATGCCCCGGCTGGCCCCCCCTAGATACGCCACTGTTCAGAAGTTAGAATCAGTTTAATGATGGGCAACTAGATTATTACAAGGGATAAAGGCCTCTAATACTGGGAGAGGTTGGAAAAGTTGGGATCGTTTAACTTAGAAAAAAAACGACTCAGAGGAGATCTCATTTCCATGTATAAATATATGTGTGGCCAGTACAAAGGACGGGCACATGACTTATTCCTTCCAAAGACCATACTGGGGACCAAGGGGCGCTCATTACGGGTGGAAAAAAGGAGATTCCGGCAGCTAAACAGGAAAGGGTTCTTCACAGTTAGAGCAGTCAGACTGTGGAAGGCCGACCACAGGAAATAGTGATGGCCGACACTATAACAGCTTATATATAAGGGACGGATGATTTCCTTACAAGAAATGTCATTGTGGGTGATAAATCTATTGATAGAGAATGCATATCTTTTCTGAACCTATGTAATGATGTGACCATATGATTTTTTTTTGTTATTGAATCTATATTTCGCTGTATGGTTCATCTTGCCTCTCTTCCGCTACATCAGCCTGATCCTGAGAGGCAACTACACATCAATCACAAACAGAGACTTCGCCCCTCTTCAGCACATGACGGGGGCTGAGCCGTTACCCCATGCACTTCACTCCCCACAAAGTGGATTCATCAGAAGCAATGAAGTTACCAACCCCAAGTCTAGAGCTGTGAGTAAGGAGAAATGATGGCACATTCACTGCCTCCGTACATATTTGAGGCGTTCTCCAAATTATTTATTTTGCTTATTTATTATGATAGGTCAAATCTGTTCATTTTGACACTCGGGATCATGGTTCTGAAGTCATACCGGGTATCTTACCACAACACCGACCGCTGCTGTCTGTGCCTCAAGGGAAGGGATCTCCCAACATGGAAAACTTCCAACATGTGGGTCAATGTTAAGGGTAATCATTAATCACTGTATCGTAAAAGAAAGCAATAGTAAAAACAATTATAAAATGATTATTTATGCTAGGCTCTCACATATACATCGCTCTCCGCTAAGCCCTGCGTTAGGGTATCAACCAAAAAAAAAAGGTTTCCGATGAAAACCTGGCAGAGCCCCGATGGACCAGTTTACTTGTATGAGCCCAACTGAGTCACTTCGGCCTCCATACTGGCAGTGTTTGCCTTGATCAGACCACACTTTTCTGTACGTCTAAAAAAAGATGGATACTGCCGAGACTCAAGTCAGCCTCATAAGGCTTCATCGGGGCTCTGTCAGAAACCACAACAATACAGTGGGGGTTCCAGACCTGGGACATTCAGAAATCATTTATCATCGGTCCTGTAGTTAGTTGATTGATGTCTTTCATGGGACTTATTTATTATGCTACTTGTATGACGCCATTAATTCCACAGCACTTTACAGACATCATCACTGTCCCCATTGGGGCTCACAATCTAGATTCCCTATCAGTATGTCTTTGGAGTGTGGGAGGAAACCCACGCTGACATGGAGAGAACATACAAACTCCGTGCAGATGTTGTCTTTGGTGGGATTAGAATTTAGGACCCCAGCGCTGCAAGGCTGCAATGCTAACCACTGAGCCACCCTTTAAGTGTAAAGGATAGATCACGTGGTTGGCTGTATTCAGAACCATCAGTACAGTGAATGAAGAAAGCCTTCGCACGCACAGTCACTTTCCGTCACTACGGTCAGGCATCAGTCGGAATAAGGGTATGTGCACATGCTGCAGATTTTGCTGCGGATCCGCAGCAGCAGATTCGCAGCAGTTTTCCATGCGTTTACAGTACCATGTAACCCTATGGAAAACAAAATCCACAGTGCCGTGTCAATTCTTTGTGCTGATTCCGCAGCGGTTTACACCAGCTCCATAATAGGAATCCGCAGGTGAAATCCGCACCAAAAACGCAGTGCGGATTACCTGCGGATTTACCAAAATCAGTCCGGAAAAATCAGCAGAGTAATCCGCAGCGTGTGCACATAGCCTAAGGGACCAAGGGGACCTAGAGGTGGGACCTTCATTCATTTATTATATAGTTATTAGATATCCTTTGTCATAAATGTTTGGAGTCAGGAAACCCCTTTAAGGTTAGCGGCCAAAGTGCAAATTGTAAGATTTTGGAATTATTTTTCTTTATAAAAGGGATATTGAGAACGGTTATTAAAAATGTGCTGAAAACGAATCTGACGCCAGGTTTTTACTTCCAAATCTGAGAGCAGAATGATGTAGGGGCAGAGACCGTGGTTCCAGTGATGTGTCACTTACTAAGTTGCTTTCTGCAGTTTTGATACAATCCCTGTTTTCTCTGCTGCAGATCTAGCAGTTCTCTGAGTGCTGAGCCCTGTAGAACCCCGCCCACACCACTGACTGGCAGTTTCTGTGTACACTGTGCATAGGCAGGAAGCTGGTGGTGTGGGCGGGGTTATACAGAGCTCAGCATGCAGATAACTGCTAGATCTGCAGCAGAAAACAAGTTTTAATCAAAACTACAGTAGCCAATAAAATAAGGGATAGATCGCTGAAATCAGTATCTGTCCCTATATCATGCTGTTCTCAGATGAGGTAGCAAAAACCTGGTGACAGATTCCCTATTACATAAACCAAGGTTATTTACCACCAATTCAGCTTCCCGATGCAGTGCCACCCATGGCTGATGTATCTGTGTCTAATACTACAGCGTGGCACTATTTACTTGAATGGGGTGCATTGGGACACCAAGTCATATGTGATTTTGTGCCAGGTACTGCAGATTCCCTGCTAATCAGTGGTGGTCTTGGGTGTTGGACCCAACAAAGATGGACAATCCTAGCTATCTGTATCTGCTTCTTATACTGAATCCACCTTCTTGCCACAGGGTCCATCTTTCATGTCTACAGAATATAAAACCAGGTTCACCCCAAAGTCATCTGATCGCCCAGGTGAGACTTGTACAAGAAAGGTGGAGTAGATGTTTCTGAGATATACAGATAATTATACAGATAATAACGCAATTATCCTGTGAACGATTATTTTTATCATTATGCATTGACGGTTGCTTTTCCTCTGCCCTTACTCACTTTCTAAGGATGAGGGCAATAATTTTCTGTTATTGGAGGAAGCCATACAATTATATGGGAAATTGGGGAGGATTGAATTGATTTTCTAACATAATACTGTGGTGTCTCTGGACACGGAAAGCGCCTTGTTTACCACTATTTCTAAAGTGCATTGGGGAAGAATTGAGTAGTGACCCTCGTCTCCATTATCCATCATGACATTTGCATCATCTGACATCAGATAACCACTGTCCATAAAATGTCTAACTGTTCATAATGGACCAGGTGTAAGTCCGTTGATATACCTTATCAACTTTTTTTTTCTGTAGGCAGATCCCAAACTGAAATTATCGGAGAAATGGAGGATTCAGGATTCACCGAAGGATCAAATTTGGAACCGATCACCCATGATCCTTACTCCCAATACCGTGTGCCGGTAAATCTCTTACAATTGTGACAGACAAATGCTGCTCATAGATGGCACCTGTAAAGTAATACATTAATCAATAAGAGATGGAAACTCTCCATGATACATGATGGCACTATATAGTTTATAGTCTACCGTCAACATCCAAGAGGAATTAGACCAGTGAAAGAGTTTACTCAAGGAACGTCTTCCCATTAATCCAAACGCCTACCATAGATAAAAGCAAGATAATCACCATTCTCCGCTAAAAATATTATTTTACTGATCGACATTCCAATCTGCTTATATGTCATAGAGAGGATACCACCGTCTGATGGGACACAGTATTACCAAGACAGATTTTCTGCCATCTTCTACCTTGCAGGTAACCAATCATAGAAAAAGGGAGTCCCACGACAACCATAATGGGCTTCCTGTTACAGTACTATGTTTTAGTACCCAGAAGAGAGCGGCATGGCATACTTGTATTAGGATGCCATACTATATGCAATACATAAAAAATGGCTATTGAACTGAACCTTCTGACAGCAGCACCGGTTCATCTACTTCTGTAGTTGGTTGTACCATGTTGAGTTCATCTGCAGAAGACACAGCAATGAAATGAAAGGTGTGTGTTTGTGTGCCACATCAACAAGTGCAATGCAGGGAAACAAATCTAATCACCGATTCATTACAGGGCAGAGAACCATTACCAGCTCTGGCCGGGAACTCTGACCGAGACAGTGGTTTCTCCAGGGAACTAGATCAAGTTCTTTGTACAAATGTAAGACTCATTCATTGTATTCTGTGGCTTCTTTCATTCACTGTCGTCCCCTTTAATTTAAGCCCCCATACACATTAGAGTAATGTCAACCGAACCCGTTGATGTTGAGAGGTTAGCCAACATCTTCATGTGCGTCTGGCCGACTGATGGTCAGGGAAGATATCAATCGTAAACGTTCAATTCCGACTCCAGATCGCATTGTTCTGCTGGAGATAAGCAGGAGTGAGCACTCCTGTATGTCGGCTGAGATGGATGTCAGCCAAATGATCGCCTGTGGCAACGTTCAGCCAAAAGCTATCCAATGTATAAGGCCAGCTAAAGATTTTCTTCTTCTTCTTACTTCTGTTGACAATTAACCCTCAGGCTCCATTCAACGATTTCCATAGCAATGATAAAGATAAGAACAAAGATGATCTTTTGGGAAGGACGTTCATTGGTAAGAAGGTGAGTAGTTGGCCATTTGGCAGGTAGGTAAATAATACCTTTCGGATTTTAGGTTACAACATTTTTTTCTTTTAGGAGACATCTGGATTTAGTAACAATAATCTCATGTACATGCAATCAGGGAAGGAGCCCATACAACAGTATCTCACCAACTACAACCTAAGGTGATGGATCTAGACTAGCTTCACGATTAATCATATTTGTATTAGTTAGAAACACTCTTTAAGTAGTGGACAACCCTTTTAAGCTTGGAAACCAAGTAGTAAATAAACAAGGAAAAATTCAGGTTACTCATCACATGTCTGTTATACTGTACGTGTAACCAACTCCAGGTACTACAATCCTGTGCCCCGCGGTGGAGATAGAGAAGGTTGGACACGTGGTGGGATCCAGAAACAACTGCACACTGGCTTCTCTGTGAACAATGAACGGCATATATCTGGCATCTAAAATATCTTAGCAGGTAAGAAATGGACTTTTCTCTCACTGACTTCAATGCTCTCGAATTAAACACATTTATGGTCAAATATATTTCTAATTTGCAGGGTGTGAGAGATTCCAACAACTCAACACTCGTCGGAGCTGAAGATGCCTTCACATAAGACTCTAATGACCAATAAATATCCCAGCATTATACATCTTATTTCTTTTGAATAATGTACATAACCAAGGATAAAAACAAAGGATAAAAACAAAATGACCAAATACCCTGTAAATAGTGATAGTACTTGTAAATAACATATTTTGCTTAAAGAATAAAAGAATAAGCCATCCCACCGTGATCAGGTGTAGCCAGTCAGGATGGTCTTATCTCTAGTATTAAACCTCTCCATGTGCCAGCAGGGGGCAAAGGAGGACCCAGACCCGACTGTTTAAACAGCTGCCCATAGAAAGCTATATACAGTGGGGGCAATAAGTATTTTATCCCTTGCTGATTTTGTAAGTTTGCCCACTGACAAAGACATGAACAGTCTATAATTCTAAGGGTAGGTTAATTTTAACAATGAGAGATAGAATATCAAAAATAAAATCCAGAAAATCACATTGTCTAAATTATATAAATTTATTTGCATTTTGCAGAGAATTAAGTATTTGATCCCCTACCAACCATTAAGAGTTCTGGCTCCTACAGACCAGTTAGACGCTCCTAATCAACCCGTTACCTACATTAAAGACAGCGGTCTTACATATAGATACAGAGAAGACAGGCTAATGGAGCGCCAAGCTGGCAGTCAGGGGAGATGTTGATTGAGAAAGGTCCGATCGAGCTCCTGCCGGGTGCCTCAGGAGAGGAATAAGGCTAGGTTCACATTGCGTTAGGGCAATCCGTTTAGCGCTAGCAGATTGCGCTAACGCAATGTATTTGTAGGGGCCGCATTAGGGGTCGCGGTAACGTCCCCGCTCTCGCAGATCTCCGATCTGCGAGAGCGGGGTACGGACCTCAGGCGCGCCGAGGACACTGCAAGCAGCGTCCAAGGCGCGCCACAGAATAACGGCACATCGCTAGCGCGAGCCGAAAAAGGCACGCGCTAGTGATGCGCTACAGGGAAACTTCACATTGCTGTCAATGGGTGCGCTAACGGACCCGTTGCACGGCGTTAATTGCGACATTTTCACCGTGCAACGCTGTCCGTTAGCATGCACACATTAACGCAATGTGAACCTAGCCTAAACAGTGAGTTGCAGGATACTCCCGTCACATGGGGGCGCACAGGACACAAATGAAAGGATTAAAAGTTTCTTTGTTTATTGAAATCCACAACGCGTTTTGACGGAACAGCTGCATCTTCATCAGGTGGCAGTGTTAAGGTACCTTCACACTAAGCGACTTTGCAGCGAGAACGACAACGATCCGTGACGTTGCAGCGTCCTGGATAGCGATCTCATTGTGTTTGACACGCAGCAGCGATCTGGATCCCGCTGTGATATCGCTGGTCGGAGCTGAAAGTCCAGAACTTTATTTCGTCGCTTGATCACCCGCTGTCATCGCTGTATCGGCGTGTGTGACACCGATCCAGCGATGTGTTCACTTGTAACCAGGGTAAACATCGGGTTACTAAATGCAGGGCCGCGCTTAGTGACCCAATATTTACCCTGGTTACCATTGTAAAAGTAAAAAAAAAAAACAAAACAGTACATACTCACCTTCTGATGTCTGTCACGTCCCCCGGCGTCCACAGGGTTACGCGCTGCTGCCGAGAACTTCCTGCACTCAGGCTCGGACTGGCCCACCGGGGAATCGGTGGATCCCCCGGTGGGCCCAGGCACTGACACCTGCTGGCAGGGCCCCCACTGCTCCAGGGGCCCCCACTGCTCCGGGGGCCCCCCTGGCCGCCCCCCACCCACCCTCCTTGAAGACGATACTCACCCTGCTCCAGCGATGGTCTCGGCGTCTGCTCTGCACTGCATCTTCTTCCTGCTTGTGCGGTCACGTGGTACCGCTTCATTAAGGCCATGAATATGCGCATATTCATGACTTTAATCAGTATCACATGACCGCACAAGCACAAGCAGGAAGAAGATGCAGTGCAGAGCAGACGCCGAGACCATCGCTGGAGCAGGCAGCAGGGTGAGTATCGTCTTCAAGGAGGGTGGGAGGGTGGCGGCCGGGGGGCCCCCAGAGCGGCCCCCGGAGCAGTGGGGGACACTGGAGGGGGGGGGGGGCAGAATGCTGGACACCCACTGGGGGCAGATTGCTGGAGACACACTGGGACAGAACGCTGGACAGACTGGGGGCAGAACGCTGGACAGACTGGGGGCAGAACGCTGGACAGACTGGGGGCAGAACGCTGGACAGACTGGGGGCAGAACCCTGGACAGACTGGGGGCAGAACGCTGGACAGACTGGGGGCAGAACGCTGGACAGACTGGGGGCAGAACGCTGGACAGACTGGGGGCAGAACGCTGGACAGACTGGGGGCAGAACGCTGGACAGACTGGGGGCAGATTGTTGGACACACGGGGGTAATATGCTGGACACACTGGGGCAGATTGCCGGACACACTGGGGCAGATTGCCGGACACACTGGGGCAGATTGCCAGACATACTGGGGCAGATTCCTGGACACACTGTCTGGGGGCAATGCTGGACATACTGGGACAGATTGCTGGACACTGGGGCAGATTGCCAGACATACTGGGGCAGATTGCTGGATACACTGTCTGGAGGCAATGCTGGACACACTGGGGCAGATTGCTGGACACTGGGGCAATATGCTGGACATACTGGGGCAGGTTGCTGGACACACTGGGGGTAATATGCTGGACACACTGGGGTAGATTGCTGGACACACTGAGGGCAGGACTGGAGGCATGGGCAGAATGTAGATACAGGGCATGATTGGAGACACGGGGCAGAATGAAAGACATGGGGCAGTATTGGATCATGGGGCAGGATGGATACGATGGAGACAGATGGGGCAGGATGGGGAGATCATATGGGGTAGAATGGATACTCGTGAGGGCAGGATGCGAGAACATATGGCTGGAGCCAGGAATGAGATAAACGGGGCCAGGGTGGGGAATATTATTACCATAGGGGCTAATTAAGGGATATTATTACTGCAGTGATGTATTTATTTTATTTTTTGAGTATACTGTTTTAATTGGGGGGGCGGTCCTGTTACTGTGTAGAGTGACACTATGTCGCCTCTTTTTCTTCATGTGGTGTAATGCAGAAGTTGTGAAAAATTAAGTAATGTGTTCTGCAAGTGGAGCTCGAGATAACTGTGTTATTTCCTGCAGAAATGAGTCCTGGCTGGAAGAAATGATGGCGGTCTGTGCTGGATGAAAGATGAAGGACTTCACCTAGAGACGTCACTGGTGAGTCAGTGTTACCTATACACTGACACTATACACTGTATACTATATACAGAGCTCCTGTGTATAATGTCACCAGTGATCACTGTATTACCTATACACTATATACAGAGCTCCTGTGTATAATACCACCAGTGATCTCTGTATTACCTCTACACAGACACTGCATACTAAGTACAGATCTCCTGTGTATAATGTCACTTAGGCTGCCGTCACACATTCAGTATTTGGTCAGTATTTTACATCAGTATTTGTAATCACACGTAATTGCTCTATGTTTTTACAAAGACAAATCCCTTCAAAACGAAGGGTATATGTACCACCCAGCAAAACTTCCACATATAGTGGGATCTATGCAATAAAGCGATCTCCACTATGGTACTAATATAAAATAAATTGTATTGAACATAATGTTAAAAACACAAATAGGATAAAATTACTACATGTAAGAAAGGTACACAATCCAATAAAAGGGACTATACTGCCATGGGAGATTGCAAGATGGCTCAGGCTGAATGCAGTATATATACAATGAGAAATACCTATGCTATGATATGAGAGTCCATGGATGGAAAGCTGCCTCTATCAACGATACCTAGCTTAATAATATGGTGTCCTAAATCAGACCCCTCAAAAATACATGGCATATGCTAGAGGGACGCCGGGGTCATTGCAGCAGGCGAACAGTAAGGTAATATCCTTTTACTACCTCTAGCATATGCCATGTATTTTTGAGGGGTCTGATTTAGGACACCATATTATTAAGCTAGGTATCGCTGATAGAGGCAGCTTTCCATCCATGGACTCTCATATCATAGCATAGGTATTTCTCATTGTATATATACTGCATTCAGCCTGAGCCATCTTGCAATCTCCCATGGCAGTATAGTCCCTTTTATTGGATTGTGTACCTTTCTTACATGTAGTAATTTTATCCTATTTGTGTTTTTAACATTATGTTCAATAAAATTTATTTTATATTAGTACCATAGTGGAGATCGCTTTATTGCATAGATCCCACTATATATGGAAATCAGTATTTGTAAGCCAAAACCAGGAGTGGGTGATAAATGCAGAAGTGGTGCACATGTTTCTATTATACTTTTCCTCAAATTGTTCCACTCCTGGTTTTGGCTTACAAATACTGATGTAAAATACTGACCAAATACTGCTAGTGTGACAGCAGCCTTATGGTGATAGTATTGTGTTTTTTTTTTGTTTTTTTTATTTCTGATCAGTATTGTAGTATTCAGTCACTATGTGGTGGTAATATGTGGTCTGGAAATGGTGTTGTGGTATTTGTCCCTTGTATGTGCTATTTGGTCACCAAGTGGTGGTAATATGTGGTGTTGACACGGTGCGGTGGTATTTGTCCCTTGTATGTAGTATTATTCGGTCACTATGTGGTCTGGTCATGGTGTGGTGGTATTTCTTCCTGTATGTGGTATTATTGGTCTTGGTATAGTGGATTGTGTTGTGTATGGCAGTCATTTGTTCTCTCTGATATTAATTAGGAGAAGATTCTTTATTTCCATTAGAGTTTTAATGCTTTGTACACAGCGGCGGAGATGCACTTACAGGGGTTTCTTGTTGAAGAAAGTAATCACCTCTCCACAGGATAAGTGATAACATATTGATTGGTGGGGGTCTGACTGCTTGGATCCACTCAGCAAAATGTGGAACTTTTCATCCCCATTAGACTGGAGTGGCATGTCCGACTAGATCACTGATCCATTCATTCCCTCAGTGGCTGCACTTGTTTTTTTCTGGAAGCCCCAAAGAGAATGAATGGAGCTGCGGTCAGAAATCCCACCTGCCGCTGCATTTTAAAATAGTGATAAAAGTGTCCTGTCAGGGATAAAACTTCCCCAGTTTCTAATGGTCGGATCTAAGCGATCACCTATCCTGTGGAGCCCATGGATCAGTGATAACTTGTTTTACCTAGAACCACATTAATGTAAACTACCGTAATTATACATCCCAGTTATTGGGGCACACGGTAGATGTGCAGCAGCCGCCGGTGTTTTACAGCCGATGCTCCACTATAATGACAGATATTTGCATATAGCTGTAGGGTGGACCCCTAGAGTCCATTCCTCTGGTGGGCCCCAGACACCCCAGTCCGACGCTGCCTGCACTGACTGTGTCAGCGCCGGCCGTAAAGCAGAGCACAGCGGTGACTGTACCGGGTGCTGCAGGGGGACTTCGGCATCGTTGAAGACAGTTTCAACGATGCCGAAGTCGTTCCCCTGATCGTTGGTCGCTGGAGAGAGCTGTCTGTGTGACAGCTCCCCAGCGACCTAAACAGCGACGCTGCAGCGATCGGCTCGTTGTCTATATCGCTGCAGCGTCACTGAGTGTGACAGTACCTTTACATAGTCACCTTTATAAAAAAAAAAAAAAGACTCCTGTTCACAGAATCAATTAATTTATGCAATGTGATTTTTCTGGATTTTGATTTTGATATGCTATCTGTCAATGTTGGAATTGGCCTGCCCTTGAAATTGTGGACTGTTTGTGTCTTTGTCAGTGGGCAGGCTTGCAGGGTCAGCAAGGGATCAAATAATTGTTTCCTTTACTGTAGGTATGAGATATTGCTGGCAATATTCATGGGATCTGATGTTTATCTGAACTTATTTTCCTATACAATTACAATTCTCATTTGGAATATGCCCATATCCACACTCTGACATGCCAGCCTTGGGTTGTCACTCTCCACAAGGATAAACGTTACTCTTAGACCCAAGTCCCAGCCTTTTACCTAGCCAAATCAGAACTCATACTTTCCACTGATGAGGGGCAGCACTCCGAAACATTGTATCTGCAAACTTAGATTCCGATTTGTTTTTTATCCTAAGTAAGTCATATGGTAAGGCTTGTTGAAGGGTCAATATTGACTTTTAAGATTGCCGATTCCTGTAGGTGGCACTAGAATTCTAGTCCTCTTCCTCTCTGAAGAGACAATTTGCATATTTAGTTTCTCAGAGAAGCATGCATGGCTTTTAAGTCTCCTCACTTTGACATGCCAGGCTTGACATGTCACTCTCCACAAGGAGAAACCTTAAAGGGAACATGTCATCCCCAAAATTGAAGGTGAGCTAAGCCCACCAGCATCAGGGGCTTATCTACAGCATTCTGTAATGCTGTAGATAAGCCCCCGATGTATCCTGAAAGATGAGAAAAAGAGGTTAGATTATACTCACCCAGGGGCGGTCCGATCCGATGGGTGTTGCGGTCCGGGGCCTCCCATCTTCATAGGATGACGTCCTCTTCTTGTCTTCACGCTGCGGCTCCGGCACAGGCGTACTTTGTCTGCCCTGGTGAGGGCAGAGCAAAGTACTGCAGTGTGCAGGCGCCGGGAAAGGTCAGAAAGGCCCAGCGCCTGCGCACTGCAGTACTTTGCCTGCGCCGGAGCTCCAGCGTGAAGCCAAGAGGACGTCATCGTAAGATGGGAGGCCCCGGACCCGACCGCGACGCCCATCGGACAGGACCGCAGCAAGACCGCCCCTGGGTGAGTATAATCTAACCTCTTTTTCTCATCTTTCAGGTTACATCAGGGGCTTATCTACAGTATTACAGAATGCTGTAGATAAGCCCATGATGTCGGTGGGCTTAGCTCACCTTCCATTTTGGGGGTGACAGGTTCCCTTTAACAGAGAAGAAACAAATCTCAGATTATCTTGCCAGCTACATCCTAGATTTCAGTTAGTCCCTGTAGAGGGTGCTATTAAGCTCTTGCACATGCATAATATTAAACAAGACCACCTTCGAGCATGCTGCAAAAAATGATCTTGATGTGCCCAATCTTCCCCCACGTCCTCATAGAAAGAAGAGTGTGCTATATGTGAACAGGATATTATCCCCTACGTGGGCTTTATGAAAAATGGCCTTCAAAATAAAGTGGCAGTCAAAAATTAAAGTTGTTCTGTGATTTGATTATTGACATGTTATGAAAATTATTAATATTATTATTATTTATTGTTATAGCGCCATTTATTCCATGGAGCTTTACATGTGAGGAGGGGTATACATAATAAAAACAAGTACAATAATCTAAAACAATACAAGTCATAACTGGTACAGGAGGAGAGAGGACCCTGCTCGCGAGGGCTCACAATCTACAAGGGATGGGTGAGAATACAGTAGGTGAGGATAGAGCTGGTCATGCAGCTGTTTGGCTGATCGGTGATTACTGCAGGTTGTAGGCTTGTCGGCCTAAAATCAGCCTAACTTGGCACATCCTGTTTTTACCCATCACATTGCCTCATTAGTGCCAATTACATACCTAATAATTTATCTCCACATTCACTTCTACCATACCTGGCAGCTTGAATGTTGGTGTTCCTCCGAAAATACAACTGCTGGGAAATGGAATTCTTTGAGTTTTTCCTCTCCTTTAAAATAGTTTCTGAGAAATATGTGTGATGACGAATTGGCTACTGTTGCATCAGCTTTCTCCAAAAATAGTGCAGATTTGTAATATGGGTATTATTAGCAATTATTAGGAAAAAATGGATGCAAATGTAAGCAGTTTTCATGGCCTACCTTGTCCTGCATTTTGGGTGAGAATCCAAATTTCCCTGACTCCTACTCCAACCTCACAGCACTGGTCACCACTGAGCATGTACGTAAAGTGCAGCACCGATTCCTCTCAACTACGACCGCACATCACTGGTCACTACTGAGCATGTATATAAAGTGCAGCACAGATTCATCTCCACTACAACTCCACAGCACTGGTCACTACTGAGCATGTACATAAAATGCAGCAAAGATTCATCTCCTCTACGACTCCACAGTACTGGTCACTGCTGAGCATGTACATAAAGTGCAGCACAGATTCATCTCATCTACAACTCCACAGCACTGGTCACTACTGAGCATGTACATAAAGTGCAGCACAGATTCATCTCATCTACAACTCCACAGCCCTGCCTCACTACTAAGCATGTACATAAAGTGCAGCACAGATTCATCTCATCTACGACTCCACAGCACTGGTCACTACTGAGCATGTATATAAAGTGCAGCACAGATTAATAATAATAACCTTTATTTTTATATAGCGCTAACATATTCCGCAGCGCTTTACAGTTTGCACACATTATCATCGCTGTCCCCGTTGGGGCTCACAATCTAAATTCCCTATCAGCATGTCTTTGGAATGTGGGAGGAAACCGGAGTACCCGGAGGAAACCCACACAAACACGGAGAGAACATACAAACTCTTTGCAGATGTTGTCCTTAGTGGGGCTTGAACCCAGGACTCCAGCGCTGCAAGGCTGCTGTGCTGTGCTGTGCTGTGCTGCTGCTGCACCACTCATCTCATCTACAACTCCACAGCCCTGGTCACTACTGAGCATGTATGTAAAGTGCAGCACAGATTCATCTCATCTACGACTCCACAGCACTGGTCACTACTGAGCATGTGCAGAAAGTGCAGCACAGATTCATCTCATCTACGACCCCACAGCACTGGTCACTACTGAGCATGTACATAGTGCAGCACAGATTCATCTCATCTACAACCCCACAGCACTGGTCACTACTGAACATGTACATAAAGTGCAGCACAGATTCATCTCATCTACGACCCCACAGCACTGGTCACTACTGAGCATGTACATAGTGCAGCACAGATTCATCTCATCTACGACCCCACAGCACTGGTCACTACTGAGCATGTATATAAAGGATAAAGTCAAATCAAACACAATAATCGAAAGGCACGCAATTGTACAACTAGCCAAGAGCATGTCCAGTAATTTTTGCTCTCCCAAAAATCAAAAACAGTATATAAACTTAAGTAGGTGCACTACTCCAAATAAAACATTTGAAAACCAGCAAAAAGGAATATAAACACCAAGATTATAATAAAATATAAACTTTTATTAAGATATAAAAACATTAAGCAAGATCACACATGACAGAAAAATAGATAAAAATCCAACATGCAAAAAAGAGGAAACAACCAACCGATACACTAAAGGTAGGACTCTGGTCCACAGTATGACCAGGGTGAGTACATCAAGATACTTAAGTTTTAATAATCACAAGCAAATGCTATCCATCTATTAAGCACTATTATCCCATGATGTACTCTAGTCTAGTACATCCAATGACTGCATATACAGGATAAAGTGTATGCTCACCCATAGTTGGTCCGGACTACTAAGTGACCTTCCCACGGCCCCTGAAGCGCGTTTCGCATAATCGCTTTCTCAAAGGGGAAGTGATAACGATGTCTCGTCCCTGCTGCACTATTTATAGAACACAGACACGCCAATGTGGTTGGCGCATGCGTCCGTGAAACCCCACACATGAAAAATGCGCAGTCTGTTGGCGTCATCATGCCGAGCGTATGTGGGCGGTATAACACCCAATGGTACCAATATCCACACGCGCTGCATGGTTAATAGACGCCAGCCGGAGATTGCGCAGTGTCGGGTACATCACAGTGCGCACACGCACCACCAGCGGCCATGTTTACGGAGATCAACCATAACGCCAGCCAGAGATTGCGCAGTGTCGGATAGATCACAGTGCGCACGCGCACCACAAGCGGCCATGTTTCCAGAGATCAACCATGTATATCCGGCACAGAACGCAACTCCAAGAAGTTATATATTTTTGAATCAACCATCTCCTATGGTAAGATTTATATAAATCCAATACAGACACACTATTAAGAACTAGGGTTGAGCGAAACGGGTCGTTCATTTTCAAAAGTCGCCGACTTTTGGCTAAGTCGGCGTCTCATGAAACCCGATCCGACCCCTGGGCTTGTCGGCCATGCGGTACGCGACTTTCGCGCCAAAGTCGCGTTTCAATGACGCGAAAAGCGCCATTTCTCAGCCAATGAAGGTGAACGCAGAGTGTGGGCAGCGTGATGACATAGGTCCTGGTCCCCACCATCTTAGAGAAGGGCATTGCAGTGATTGGCTTGCTGTCTGCGGCGTCACAGGGGCTATAAAGGGGCGTTCCCGCCGACCGCCATCTTACTGCTGCTGATCTGAGCTTAGGGAGAGGTTGCTGCCGCTTCGTCAGAAGCAGGGATAGCGTTAGGCAGGGTCCACTAACCACCAAACCGCTTGTGCTGCAGCGATTTCCACTGTCCAACACCACCTTCGGTGTGCAGGGACTGTGGAAGCTATTTTTTTTTTTTTTTCCCTCAGCGCTGTAGCTCATTGGGCTGCCCTAGAAGGCTCCGTGATAGCTGTATTGCTCTGTGTACGCCACTGTGGAAACCAACTGCTTTTTTCAAAGCACATATCCTCTTGTTCCTTCCTTTCTGCACAGCTATCTTTTTTGTTTGTCCACACTTTTTATTTAATTTGTGCATCAGTCCACTCCTATTGCTGCCTGCCATACCTGGCTTACATTACTGCAGGGAGATAGTAATTGTAGAACAGTCCCTGTTTTTTTTTTTTTGTTTTTTTTTGTGGAAGATTAAGATTGGCATTTCTGCTACAGTGCCATCCCTGTGTGTGCCATCTCTCACTGAGTGGGCCATAGAAAGCCTATTTATTTTTTTCCTTGATTTGTGTTCTAAAATCTACCTCAACACAAAAACACTACATCAATCAGTGGGAGAAAAATATTGGCCTCAGTCAGGGCTTGTGTGCCACTCCTGTGTGTGCCATCTCTCATTCAGTGGGCCATACAAAGCCTATTTATTTTTTTGTTTTTTTTTTATATTATTGGGTTTCTAAAGTCTCCGTGAAAAAAAAAAAAATACATAAAAAAACAGTGGGAGAGTAATATTGCCCTTTCAGCTTGTGTGCCAGTCTTGACTCCTGGGTGTGCCACCTCTCTCTCTCTAATTGTGGGCCATAGAAAGCCTATTTATTTTTTTGCTTTTTTTAATATTATTTGGTTTCTAAAGTCTCCCTGAAAAAAAAAAAAAATACATAAAAAAACAGTGGGAGAGTAATATTGCCCTTTCAGCTTGTGTGCCAGTCTTGACTCCTGGGTGTGCCACCTCTCTCTCTCTAATTGTGGGCCATAGAAAGCCTATTTATTTTTTTCCTAGATTTGTGTTCTAAAATCTACCTCAACACAAAAACACTACATCAATCAGTGGGAGAAAAATATTGGCCTCAGTCAGGGCTTGTGTGCCACTCCTGTGTGTGCCATCTCTCATTCAGTGGGCCATACAAAGCCTATTTATTTTTTTGTTTTTTTTAATATTATTGGGTTTCTAAAGTCTCCCTGAAAAAAAAAAAAAAAACATAAAAAAACAGTGGGAGAGTAATATTGCCCTTTCAGCTTGTTTGCCAGTCTTGACTCCTGGGTGTGCCACCTCTCTCTAATTGTGGGCCATAGAAAGCCTATTTATTTTTTTGCTTTTTTTAATATTATTGGGTTTCTAAAGTCTCCCTGAAAAAAAAAAAAAACATAAAAAAACAGTGGGAGAGTAATATTGCCCTTTCAGCTTGTGTGCCAGTCTTGACTCCTGGGTGTGCCACCTCTCTCTCTCTAATTGTGGGCCATAGAAAGCCTATTTATTTTTTTGCTTTTTTTAATATTATTGGGTTTCTAAAGTCTCCGTGAAAAAAAAAAAAATACATAAAAAAACAGTGGGAGAGTAATATTGCCCTTTCAGCTTGTGTGCCAGTCTTGACTCCTGGGTGTGCCACCTCTCTCTCTCTCTAATTGTGGGCCATAGAAAGCCTATTTATTTTTTTGTTTTTTTTAATATTATTGGGTTTCTAAAGTCTCCGTGAAAAAAAAAAAATACATAAAAAAATAGTGGGAGAGTAATATTGCCCTTTCAGCTTGTGTGCCAGTCTTGACTCCTGGGTGTGCCACCTCTCTCTCTCTAATTGTGGGCCATAGAAAGCCTATTTATTTTTTTCCTAGATTTGTGTTCTAAAATCTACCTCAATACAAAAACACTACATCAATCAGTGGGAGAAAAATATTGGCCTCAGTCAGGGCTTGTGTGCCACTCCTGTGTGTGCCATCTCTCATTCAGTGGCCCATACAAAGCCTATTTATTTTTTTGTTTTTTTTAATATTATTGGGTTTCTAAAGTCTCCCTGAAAAAAAAAAAAAAAACATAAAAAAACAGTGGGAGAGTAATATTGCCCTTTCAGCTTGTGTGCCAGTCTTGACTCCTGGGTGTGCCACCTCTCTCTCTCTAATTGTGGGCCATAGAAAGGCTATTTTTTTTTTATTTTATTTTTTTATTAGTATTTGGTTTCTAAATTGTCCCTGAAAAAAACATTTTATCTTATTTGGTTTCTAAAGTCTCCCTGAGAAAAAAAAAAAAAAATTAGGTGGGAGAATAATATTGACATTAGTGCTTGAGTGTGTCATCTCTGTGATTTTGTGCCACAGAAAACAGAGTGTGTAACATTGTGCCTGATTTTCCTTGTGGTCTCACCAACCTGTTAAGGGATATAGAAATCATACTGAAGTTATAGCTCACCGTGTAAGTTGTTTGACAGCAACAAATAAAGTTACTTTGGTTAATTTTTTAAAACAATGAGGAAGTCTGGTGCAAGAGGTCGTGGCCGTGGGCGTTCATTGTCAGCTGGTAATGATGGTAGTGGTAGTGGAGCATCAGGTGGTCGTGGGGATAAAAATATTCCACCTAAGTCTGGAGCTGTGGAGCCAGTTTCGTCGTCTGGCTACACAAGGCCTCGAACGCTCTCTTTTCTGGGAGTAGGAAAAACGCTTTTAAAGCCGGAGCAGCAACAGCAAGTTTTGGCTTACATTGCAGACTCAGCCTCTAGCTCTTTTGCCTCCTCTTCTGAAACTGGTAAATGTAAAAGCAGCGCGTCGCTTGTGGATGTTCACGGTCAGGGACAAGTCGCTTCCTTGTCCTCCTCAGCAAAAACTACAACAAGAGAGAAGGATGCAGCAGGCGACACAACGGGTCACTCCATGGAGCTCTTTACACATACCGTCCCTGGCTTAGAAAGTGAAACACTTAACAGGCCATGTCCATTACAAGTAGATTCTGACATGGAGTGCACTGATGCACAGCCACAGCCAGAGTACTATGCTGCTCCTTTGACTCAGACCACCACATTGCCCTCTCAGGGTACAGATCCACAATCAGACCCTGATGAGACTATGTTGCCCCGCCACGAACGCTATACCACAGACCGACACAGTGACACAGACGAAGTTGCACACGAGCTCGAAGAGGAGGTAATAGATGACCCGGTTTTCGACCCCGATTGGCAGCCATTGGGGGAACAGGGTGCAGGCAGCAGTAGTTCAGAAGCGGAGGTGGAGGAGGGGCCGCAGCAGGTATCAACATCGCAACAGGTTCCATCTGCCGGGCCCCTATCTGGCCCAAAACGCGTGTCAAAGCCAAAACCTGTTGGAGCACAGCGTTGCCATCCGGTTAAAGCTCAGTCTGCAATCCCTGAAAAGGGATCCGATGCTAGAAAGAGTGCAGTCTGGCATTTTTTTTAAACAACATCCAATTGATCAGCGCAAAGTCATCTGTCAAAAATGTTCTACTAGCTTAAGCAGAGGTCAGAATCTGAAAAGTCTCAATACTAGTTGCATGCATAGACACTTAACCACCATGCATTTTCAAGCCTGGACTAACTACCAAACGTCCCTTAAGGTTGTAGCACCCTCGGCCAATGAAGCTAGTCATCAACGCAACATCCCTTCCGTCACTGTAAGGCCACCATTTTCCGCACCACCGGCAGTATCTGTGCAGGTTTCTTTGCCAGCCAAAAGCAGTCAGGGTCAGGGAATCACCAGTTTTGTAGGCGGAAATATTGCATCTAGGGCACCGGCGGAAACAATACCGTCTCCAACCGTCTCTCAGTCTGCCATGTCCACCGGCACACCCGCAAGTTCCACGATCTCCATCTCTCCAGTTCAGCTCACACTACATGAGACTCTGGTTAGAAAAAGGAAGTACTTATCCTCGCATCCGCGTACACAGGGTTTTAACGCCCACATAGCTAGACTAATCTCGTTAGAGATGATGCCCTACCGGTTAGTTGAAAGCGAAGCTTTCAAAGCCCTGATGGAGTACGCTGAACCACGATACGAGCTACCCAGTCGACACTTTTTTTCCAGAAAAGCCATCCCAGCCCTGCACCAGCATGTTAAACAGCGCATCGTCCATGCACTCAGGCAATCTGTGAGTACAAAGGTGCACCTGACTACAGATGCATGGACCAGTAGGCATGGCCAGGGACGTTATGTGTCCATCACGGCACACTGGGTGAATGTGGTGGATGCAGGGTCCACAGGGGACATCAATTTAGGGACAGTTGTGCCTAGCCCACGGTCTAGGAAACAGTTGGCTGTAGGCATTCGCACCCCCTCCTCCTCCTCCTCCTCGTCCTCCTGCAGAAGCTACAGCTCTTCCACAGACCGCAGTCGGCCAACCACTCCATCGGCAGATGACACTGTTGCACACCAGTTGTCCCATTATGGGCCAGCTACTGGCAAGCGTCAGCAGGCTGTATTGGCTATGAAGTGTTTGGGCGACAACAGACACACCGCGGAAGTTCTGTCCGAGTTCTTGCAACAAGAAACGCAGTCGTGGCTGGGCACGGTAGATCTTGAGGCAGGCAAGGTAGTTAGTGATAACGGAAGGAATTTCATGGCTGCCATCTCCCTTTCCCAACTGAAACACATTCCTTGCCTGGCTCACACCTTAAACCTGGTGGTGCAGTGCTTATTGAAAACTTATCCTGGGTTCTCCGACCTGCTCCTCAAAGTGCGTGGACTTTGCTCACATATCCGACGTTCGCCTGTACACGCCAGCCGTATGCAGACCTATCAGCGGTCTTTGAACCTTCCCCAGCATCGCCTAATCATAGACGTTGCAACAAGGTGGAACTCAACACTGCACATGTTTCAGAGACTGTGCCAACAGAGGCGGGCTGTTATGTTTTTGTGGGAGGATACACATACACGGGCAGGCAGTAGGATGGCAGACATGGAGTTGTCAGGTGTGCAGTGGTCAAAGATACAAGACATGTATCAAGTCCTTCAGTGTTTTGAGGAATGCACACGGCTGGTTAGTGCAGACAACGCCGTAATAAGCATGAGCATCCCCCTAATGCGTCTGCTGATGCAAAGTTTGACGCACATAAAGGAGCAGGCGTCTGCACCAGAGGAAGAGGAAAGCCTTGATGACAGTCAGCCATTGTCTGGTCAGGGCAGTGTACAGGACGAGGTAGTGGGCGAAGAGGAGGTGGAGGACGAGGAGGATGATGGGGATGAGTATATTTTTAATGCGGAACCTTTCCCGGGGGCACTGGAAATTGGTTGCGTGTCAAGGCCGGGTTCTGGTTTTTTGAGGGACACAAGTGACGTAGATTTGCCTGCAACTGCCCCTCACCCAATCACAACCGGAGATTTGACAACTGGAACTTTGGCCCACATGGCGGATTATGCCTTACGTATCCTAAAAAGGGACACACGCATTACGAAAATGATGAACGATGACGATTACTGGTTGGCCTGCCTCCTTGATCCACGCTATAAAGGCAAATTGCAAAATATTATGCCACATGAGAACTTGGAACTAATATTAGCAACCAAACAATCAACTCTTGTTGACCGTTTGCTTCAGGCATTCCCAGCACACAGCGCACGTGATCGTTCTCACACGAGCTCAAGGGGGCAACAGACTAGGAGTGTTAGGGGTGCACACATCAGAAGTGGCGTTGGACAGAGGGGTTTTCTGACCAGGTTGTGGAGTGATTTTGCTATGACCGCAGACAGGACAGGTACTGCTGCATCAATTGAAAGTGACAGGAGACAACATTTGTCCAGTATGGTTACTAACTATTTTTCATCCCTTATCGATGTTCTCCCTCAACCGTCATTCCCATTTGATTACTGGGCATCAAAATTAGACACCTGGCCAGAATTGGCAGAATATGCATTGCAGGAGCTTGCTTGCCCGGCAGCAAGTGTCCTATCAGAAAGAGTATTCAGTGCTGCAGGTTCAATATTAACCGAAAAAAGGACTCGTCTGGCTACCCAAAATGTTGACGATCTAACATTCATTAAAATGAACCACAACTGGATTTCGAAATCTTTTGCCCCACCTTGCCCGGCCGACACCTAGCTTTCCTATGAAAAGCTCTTGCCTGTGGACTACTGTGAATTACTTTTCTAATGTCTAATTTGCTGCAGCTGATTGTCCAGCATACGACATGTTTACACCTCCCTAAATGGCCAAACTCCCCACACGGGGCCGTGGTATCGCGACTTGGCGCAAGCACCCGTGAGACTGCTGTTTGTCTGAAGAGGTGGGTGTACTCGCTTTTGGTCGACGGCATTGCTACTGGGTTCCTCATAGTACAATAAAGTGTCTCTGGCGGTGGTGGTGCGCACCCAACGTCAGACACACTGTTGTAACATGAGGGGCCTTGGGCCTGTAACGCCGGCCACAAGAGAGTTCACCCACCCCCAGGTCAAACATTGCTCTACCACTTCCACAGTTATCTCTCACACTTCCACCAATGTTAAGTCTATGCGCTGACATCCTTCCATACCTGCCACTGACAATACCATTGTGTTGACATGTATGATGGTACTTAACATAGTCAGGGGCAGTGTCCTCTATTTACCACAGTAAATACTTTGCGCAAAATTAGTAGGTCTGAAACAACGCAGAGGATCCCACCCCTGAACCTAATGATTGCACCCTTTAGTGTTTTTGTTTTGTTTTAATGCGAGACATTCACATTTAGTTGTTGTTTTGGACTACTAACTGGCAGACACTCATTACAATCGGCCTCCGTTGACCAGACCACTGCTGCCCGTGTACCCCTGTAACTAATAATAAAGTGCCTACAGCCAGCCCAATTTAATTATGTTAGGCCTTTGAAGCCTGTCTGCGGTCCCTCCTTCCACTAGGCCTCCACTGACCAGACCACTGCTGCCCGTGTACCCCTGTAACTAATAATAAAGTGCCTACAGCCAGCCCAATTTAATTATGTTAGGCCTTCGAAGCCTTTCTGCGCTCCCTCCTTCCACTAGGCCTCCACTGACCAGACCACTGCTGCCCGTGTACCCCTGTAACTAATAATAAAGTGCCTACAGCCAGCCCAATTTAATTATATTAGGCCTTCGAAGCCTGTCTGCGGTCCCTCCTTCCACTAGGCCTCCACTGACCAGACCACTGCTGCCCGTGTACCCCTGTAACTAATAATAAAGTGCCTACAGCCAGCCCAATTTAATTATATTAGGCCTTCGAAGCCTGTCTGCGGTCCCTCCTTCCACTAGGCCTCCACTGACCAGACCACTGCTGCCCGTGTACCCCTGTAACTAATAATAAAGTGCCTACAGCCAGCCCAATTTAATTATGTTAGGCCTTCGAAGCCTGTCTGCGGTCCCTCCTTCCACTAGGCCTCCACTGACCAGACCACTGCTGCCCGTGTACCCCTGTAACTAATAATAAAGTGCCTACAGCCAGCCCAATTTAATTATATTAGGCCTTCGAAGCCTGTCTGCGGTCCCTCCTTCCACTAGGCCTCCACTGACCAGACCACTGCTGCCCGTGTACCCCTGTAACTAATAATAAAGTGCCTACAGCCAGCCCAATTTAATTATGTTAGGCCTTCGAAGCCTGTCTGCGGTCCCTCCTTCCACTAGGCCTCCACTGACCAGACCACTGCTGCCCGTGTACCCCTGTAACTAATAATAAAGTGCCTACAGCCAGCCCAATTTAATTATATTAGGCCTTCGAAGCCTGTCTGCGGTCCCTCCTTCCACTAGGCCTCCACTGACCAGACCACTGCTGCCCGTGTACCCCTGTAACTAATAATAAAGTGCCTACAGCCAGCCCAATTTAATTATGTTAGGCCTTCGAAGCCTTTCTGCGCTCCCTCCTTCCACTAGGCCTCCACTGACCAGACCACTGCTGCCCGTGTACCCCTGTAACTAATAATAAAGTGCCTACAGCCAGCCCAATTTAATTATATTAGGCCTTCGAAGCCTGTCTGCGGTCCCTCCTTCCACTAGGCCTCCACTGACCAGACCACTGCTGCCCGTGTACCCCTGTAACTAATAATAAAGTGCCTACAGCCAGCCCAATTTAATTATATTAGGCCTTCGAAGCCTGTCTGCGGTCCCTCCTTCCACTAGGCCTCCACTGACCAGACCACTGCTGCCCGTGTACCCCTGTAACTAATAATAAAGTGCCTACAGCCAGCCCAATTTAATTATGTTAGGCCTTCGAAGCCTTTCTGCGCTCCCTCCTTCCACTAGGCCTCCACTGACCAGACCACTGCTGCCCGTGTACCCCTGGAACCAATTATAAAGTGCATAGAGCCTATTTTTTAATTTAATTTAATATTAATAAAGCCAGGATGAACTACGATATACCACGCTATGAGCTACCCAGTTGACAATTCTTTTGCGAGAAAAGCCATCCCACCCCTCCACCTGCATGTTAAAGACCGCATTGTCCTTGCATTCTGTCAATTTGTCAGTCCAAAGGTATACCTGACAACAGACACATGGACCTGTAGGCCTGGCCACGGAAGGTTACGTGTCCTTTGTGGCTCAATGGGTTAATGTATTGGATGCATGGTCCACACAGGGGACAGCCTGCAAAGTCTGTCTGCAGTCCCTAATTCAAGTTGGCCTCAACTGAATAAAGCTGAGCTTCTACCTTCTGGCTCTGATTAACTGCTGTTTTTAAAAAAATTGGCTTTTCCGTCCTTCTAAAGGTGTCTGCCCCTGCCTGGTGTTGTCCTCAACTGAATAAAGCTGAGCTTCAACCTTCAGTTCCAAACATACAACAAAAAACTGGTACAATACAAAAAGTGGCCTCCAGCTACAAAAACTTTCTCCTACAAGTAGTTAACTGACAGTTTTTTTTCCAGTGAAAACACAGATATGGCATCCAACGAGTGTTGTCCTGTCTCGTCTTCTTTATATTATTGCCAAGAAGCTGCAACTGAATAAAGCTGTGCTTCAACCTTCTGTTCCAAATTACCATTTTTAAAAATGCAATTGGCTGTTCCGGCCTACTAAAGGTGTCTGTCTGCCCCTGCCTGGTGTTGTCCTCAACTGAATAAAGCTGAGCTTCAACCTTCAGTTCCAAATTACCATTTTTAAAAATGCAATTGGCTGTTCCGGCCTACTAAAGGTGTCTGTCTGCCCCTGCCTGGTGTTGTCCTCAACTGAATAAAGCTGAGCTTCAACCTTCAGTTCCAAATTACCATTTTTAAAAATGCAATTGGCTGTTCCGGCCTACTAAAGGTGTCTGTCTGCCCCTGCCTGGTGTTGTCCTCAACTGAATAAAGCTGAGCTTCAACCTTCAGTTCCAAATTACCATTTTTAAAAATGCAATTGGCTGTTCCGGCCTACTAAAGATGTCTGTCTGCCCCTGCCTGGTGTTGTCCTCAACTGAATAAAGCTGAGCTTCAACCTTCAGTTCCAAACATACAACAAAAAACTGGTACAATACAAAAAGTGGCCTCCAGCTACAAAAACTTTCTCCTACAAGTAGTTAACTGACAGTTTTTTTTCCAGTGAAAACACAGATATGGCATCCAACGAGTGTTGTCCTGTCTCGTCTTCTTTATATTATTGCCAAGAAGCTGCAACTGAATAAAGCTGTGCTTCAACCTTCTGTTCCAAATTACCATTTTTAAAAATGCAATTGGCTGTTCCGGCCTACTAAAGGTGTCTGTCTGCCCCTGCCTGGTGTTGTCCTCAACTGAATAAAGCTGAGCTTCAACCTTCAGTTCCAAATTACCATTTTTAAAAATGCAATTGGCTGTTCCGGCTGTTGTGAATTTGCTTTTTGCTCCCTCTAGTGGTTACTAGTTTTTTGACTCTGGTTTTTCTGTCATTCCTTTTATCCGCACCTGGGTCGTTAGTTAGGGGTGTTGCTATATAAGCTCCCTGGACCTTCAGTTCAATGCCTGGCAACGTAGTTATCAGAGCTAGTCTGCTGTGCTCTTGTCTACTGATCCTGGTTCCAGTTATATCAGCTAAGTCTGCCTTTTGCTTTTTGCTATTTGTTTTGTTTTTGTATTTTTGTCCAGCTTGTTCCAAATCTATATCCTGACCTTTGCTGGAAGCTCAAGGGGGCTGGTGTTCTCCCCCCGGACCGTTAGACGGTTCGGGGGTTCTTGAATTTCCAGTGTGGATTTTGATAGGGTTTTTGTTGACCATATAAGTTACCTTTCTTTATTCTGCTATCAGTAAGCGGGCCTCTCTGTGCTAAACCTGGTTCATTTCTGTGTTTGTCATTTCCTCTTACCTAACCGTCATTATTTGTGGGGGGCTTCTATCCAGCTTTGGGGTCCCCTTCTCTGGAGGCAAGAAAGGTCTTTGTTTTCCTCTACTAGGGGTAGCTAGATTCTCCGGCTGGCGCGTGTCATCTAGAATCAACGTAGGAATGATCCCCGGCTACTTCTAGTGTTGGCGTTAGGAGTAGATATATGGTCAACCCAGTTACCACTGCCCTATGAGCTGGATTTTTGTATTCTGCAGACTTCCACGTTCCTCTGAGACCCTCGCCATTGGGGTCATAACAGTTTGCCAGGCCAGTATTAAATGTTTAATGCATTGCAGAAGAGGGATTATAAGAAAGAAGATTCTGAGTTTTTTTTTTTTTTTTTTTTTTTTTCTTCTTCCCCTTTACCTCAGAGTGGCTATGCTTGCTGCAGACATGAATGTCCAGACCTTGATTACAAGTGTGGACCAGCTGGCTACTCGTGTGCAGGGCATACAAGACTATGTTATCAGAAATCCTAGGTCAGAACCTAAAATACCGATTCCTGAACTGTTTTCCGGAGACAGGTTTAAGTTTAGGAATTTCGTGAATAATTGTAAATTGTTTTTGTCCCTGAGACCCTGTTCTTCTGGAGATTCTGCTCAGCAAGTCAAGATTGTTATTTCGTTCTTACGGGGCGACCCTCAGGATTGGGCTTTTTCGCTGGCGCCAGGAGATCCGGCATTGGCTGATCTTGATGCGTTTTTTCTGGCGCTCGGTTTACTTTATGAGGAACCCAATCTTGAGATTCAGGCAGAAAAGGCCTTGCTGGCTATGTCTCAGGGGCAGGACGAGGCTGAAGTGTATTGCCAAAAATTTCGGAAATGGTCCGTGCTGACACATTGGAACGAGTGTGCACTGGCCGCTAATTTTAGAAATGGCCTTTCTGAAGCCATTAAGAATGTTATGGTGGGTTTTCCCATTCCCACAGGTCTGAATGATACTATGGCACTGGCTATTCAAATTGACCGGCGGTTGCGGGAGCGCAAAACCGCAAATTCCCTCATGGTGTTGTCTGAACAGACACCTAATTCGGTGCAATGTGATAGAAAAACCGCAAATTCCCTCATGGTGTTGTCTGAACAGACACCTGATTTAATGCAATGTGATAGAATCCTGACTAGAAATGAGCGGAAAATTCATAGACGCCGGAATGGCTTGTGCTACTACTGTGGTGATTCTACACATGTTATCTCAGCATGCTCTAAACGTATAGCTAAGGTTGTTAGTCCTGTCACCGTTGGTAATTTGCAACCTAAATTTATTCTGTCTGTAACTTTGATTTGCTCACTGTCATCTTATCCTGTCATGGCGTTTGTAGATTCAGGTGCTGCCCTGAGTCTCATGGATCTCTCATTTGCTAAGCGCTGTGGTTTTACTCTTGAACCATTAGAAAATCCTATTCCTCTTAGGGGTATTGATGCTACACCATTGGCAGCAAATAAACCGCAGTATTGGACACAGGTTACCATGTGCATGACTCCTGAACACCGCGAGGTGATACGTTTCCTGGTTTTACATAAAATGCATGATTTGGTTGTTTTAGGGCTGCCATGGTTACAGACCCATAATCCAGTCCTGGACTGGAAGGCTATGTCAGTCTCAAGTTGGGGCTGTCGTGGTATTCATGGGGATTCCCTGCCTGTGTCTATTGCTTCTTCTACGCCTTCGGAAGTTCCGGAGTATTTGTCTGATTATCAGGATGTCTTCAGTGAGTCTGAGTCCAGTGCACTGCCTCCTCATAGGGACTGTGACTGTGCTATAGATTTGATCCCAGGCAGTAAATTTCCTAAGGGAAGACTGTTTAATCTGTCGGTACCTGAACATACCGCTATGCGTTCATATATCAAGGAGTCTCTGGAGAAAGGACATATTCGTCCGTCTTCTTCCCCTCTTGGTGCGGGATTCTTTTTTGTGGCAAAAAAGGACGGATCTTTGAGACCTTGTATTGATTATCGGCTTTTAAATAAGATCACTGTCAAATTTCAGTATCCTTTACCGCTGTTGTCTGACTTGTTTGCCCGGATTAAGGGTGCCAAGTGGTTCACCAAGATAGACCTTCGTGGTGCGTACAACCTTGTGCGCATTAAGCAAGGTGATGAATGGAAAACCGCATTCAATACGCCCGAAGGTCATTTTGAGTACTTGGTGATGCCTTTTGGGCTCTCCAATGCGCCTTCAGTTTTTCAGTCCTTTATGCATGACATTTTCCCGAAGTATCTGGATAAATTTTTGATTGTTTATCTGGATGATATTTTGGTTTTTTCTGATAATTGGGATTCGCATGTGGAGCAGGTCAGGTTGGTCTTTAAAATTTTGCGTGAAAATTCTTTGTTTGTCAAGGGCTCAAAGTGTCTCTTTGGTGTACAGAAGGTTCCCTTTTTGGGGTTCATTTTTTCCCCTTCTGCTGTGGAGATGGACCCAGTCAAGGTCCGAGCTATTCTTGATTGGACTCAGCCCTCGTCAGTTAAGAGTCTTCAGAAGTTCTTGGGTTTCGCTAACTTCTACCGTCGTTTTATCGCTAATTTTTCTAGCATTGTGAAACCTTTGACGGATATGACCAAGAAGGGCTCCGATGTAGCTAACTGGGCTCCTGCTGCCGTGGAGGCTTTCCAGGAGTTGAAACGCCGGTTTACTTCGGCGCCGGTTTTGTGCCAGCCTGACGTCTCACTTCCCTTTCAGGTTGAGGTGGATGCTTCGGAGATTGGGGCAGGGGCCGTTTTGTCGCAGAGAGGCCCTGGTTGCTCTGTTATGAAACCTTGTGCCTTTTTCTCTAGGAAGTTTTCGCCTGCCGAGCGAAATTATGATGTGGGCAATCGGGAGTTGTTGGCCATGAAATGGGCATTTGAGGAGTGGCGTCATTGGCTCGAGGGTGCTAAGCATCGTGTGGTGGTCTTGACTGATCACAAAAATCTGATGTATCTCGAGTCTGCTAAACGCCTTAATCCGAGACAGGCCCGCTGGTCATTGTTTTTCTCCCGCTTTGATTTTGTTGTCTCGTATTTACCAGGTTCAAAGAATGTGAAGGCCGATGCTCTTTCTAGGAGCTTTGTGCCTGATGCTCCTGGAGTCGCTGATCCTGTTGGTATTCTTAAAGATGGAGTTATCTTGTCAGCTATTTCTCCGGATCTGCGACGTGTGTTGCAGAGATTTCAGGCTGATAGGCCTGAGTCTTGTCCACCTGACAGACTGTTTGTCCCGGATAAGTGGACCAGCAGAGTCATTTCCGAGGTTCATTCCTCGGTGTTGGCAGGTCACCCGGGAATTTTTGGCACCAGAGATCTGGTGGCCAGGTCCTTTTGGTGGCCTTCCTTGTCAAGGGATGTGCGGTCATTTGTGCAGTCCTGTGGGACTTGTGCTCGAGCTAAGCCTTGCTGTTCTCGTGCCAGCGGTTTGCTCTTGCCCTTGCCTGTCCCGAAGAGACCTTGGACACATATCTCCATGGATTTCATTTCTGATCTTCCGCTATCTCAGGGCATGTCCGTTATCTGGGTGATATGTGATCGCTTCTCCAAGATGGTCCATTTGGTTCCTTTGCCTAAGCTGCCTTCCTCTTCCGATCTGGTTCCTGTGTTTTTCCAGAACGTGGTTCGTTTGCACGGCATCCCTGAGAATATTGTGTCAGACAGAGGATCCCAGTTCGTTTCCAGGTTCTGGCGATCCTTTTGTAGTAGGATGGGCATTGATTTGTCGTTTTCGTCTGCTTTCCATCCTCAGACTAATGGACAGACGGAGCGAACCAATCAGACTTTGGAGGCTTATTTGAGGTGTTTTGTCTCTGCTGATCAGGACGATTGGGTGACATTCTTGCCGTTGGCTGAGTTTGCCCTTAATAATCGGGCTAGTTCCGCCACCTTGGTTTCGCCTTTTTTCTGCAACTCTGGTTTCCATCCTCGCTTTTCTTCGGGTCATGTGGAGCCTTCTGACTGCCCTGGGGTGGATTCTGTGGTGGATAGGTTGCAGCAGATCTGGAATCATGTGGTGGACAACTTGAAGTTGTCACAGGAGAAGGCTCAGCGCTTTGCCAACCGCCGCCGCGGTGTGGGTCCCCGACTACGCGTTGGGGATTTGGTATGGCTTTCTTCCCGCTTTGTTCCTATGAAGGTCTCCTCTCCCAAATTTAAACCTCGTTTTATTGGGCCTTACAAGATATTGGAAATCCTTAATCCTGTATCTTTTCGTCCGGATCTTCCTGTGTCGTTTGCTATTCACAATGTATTTCATAGGTCCTTGTTGCGGCGGTACATTGTGCCTGTAGTTCCTTCTGCTGAGCCTCCTGCTCCGGTGTTGGTTGAGGGCGAGTTGGAGTACGTGGTGGAGAAGATCTTGGATTCTCGCCTCTCCAGGCGGAGGCTTCAGTACCTGGTCAAGTGGAAGGGCTATGGTCAGGAGGATAATTCCTGGGTGGTCGCCTCTGATGTTCATGCGGCCGATTTAGTTCGTGCCTTTCATGCCGCTCATCCTGATCGCCCTGGTGGTCGTGGTGAGGGTTCGGTGACCCCTCACTAAGGGGGGGGTACTGTTGTGAATTTGCTTTTTGCTCCCTCTAGTGGTTACTAGTTTTTTGACTCTGGTTTTTCTGTCATTCCTTTTATCCGCACCTGGGTCGTTAGTTAGGGGTGTTGCTATATAAGCTCCCTGGACCTTCAGTTCAATGCCTGGCAACGTAGTTATCAGAGCTAGTCTGCTGTGCTCTTGTCTACTGATCCTGGTTCCAGTTATATCAGCTAAGTCTGCCTTTTGCTTTTTGCTATTTGTTTTGTTTTTGTATTTTTGTCCAGCTTGTTCCAAATCTATATCCTGACCTTTGCTGGAAGCTCAAGGGGGCTGGTGTTCTCCCCCCGGACCGTTAGACGGTTCGGGGGTTCTTGAATTTCCAGTGTGGATTTTGATAGGGTTTTTGTTGACCATATAAGTTACCTTTCTTTATTCTGCTATCAGTAAGCGGGCCTCTCTGTGCTAAACCTGGTTCATTTCTGTGTTTGTCATTTCCTCTTACCTAACCGTCATTATTTGTGGGGGGCTTCTATCCAGCTTTGGGGTCCCCTTCTCTGGAGGCAAGAAAGGTCTTTGTTTTCCTCTACTAGGGGTAGCTAGATTCTCCGGCTGGCGCGTGTCATCTAGAATCAACGTAGGAATGATCCCCGGCTACTTCTAGTGTTGGCGTTAGGAGTAGATATATGGTCAACCCAGTTACCACTGCCCTATGAGCTGGATTTTTGTATTCTGCAGACTTCCACGTTCCTCTGAGACCCTCGCCATTGGGGTCATAACATCCGGCCTACTAAAGGTGTCTGTCTGCCCCTGCCTGGTGTTGTCCTCAACTGAATAAAGCTGAGCTTCAACCTTCAGTTCCAAATTACCATTTTTAAAAATGCAATTGGCTGTTCCGGCCTACTAAAGGTGTCTGTCTGCCCCTGCCTGGTGTTGTCCTCAACTGAATAAAGCTGAGCTTCAACCTTCAGTTCCAAATTACCATTTTTAAAAATGCAATTGGCTGTTCCGGCCTACTAAAGGGGTCTGCCCCTGCCTGGTGTTGTCCTCAACTGAATAAAGCTGAGCTTCAACCTTCAGTTCCAAACATACAACAAAAAACTGGTACAATACAAAAAGTGGCCTCCAGCTACAAAAACTTTCTCCTACAAGTAGTTAACTGACAGTTTTTTTTCCAGTGAAAACACAGATATGGCATCCAACGAGTGTTGTCCTGTCTCGTCTTCTTTATATTATTGCCAAGAAGCTGCAACTGAATAAAGCTGTGCTTCAACCTTCTGTTCCAAATTACCATTTTTAAAAATGCAATTGGCTGTTCCGGCCTACTAAAGGTGTCTGTCTGCCCCTGCCTGGTGTTGTCCTCAACTGAATAAAGCTGAGCTTCAACCTTCAGTTCCAAATTACCATTTTTAAAAATGCAATTGGCTGTTCCGGCCTACTAAAGGTGTCTGTCTGCCCCTGCCTGGTGTTGTCCTCAACTGAATAAAGCTGAGCTTCAACCTTCAGTTCCAAATTACCATTTTTAAAAATGCAATTGGCTGTTCCGGCCTACTAAAGGTGTCTGTCTGCCCCTGCCTGGTGTTGTCCTCAACTGAATAAAGCTGAGCTTCAACCTTCAGTTCCAAATTACCATTTTTAAAAATGCAATTGGCTGTTCCGGCCTACTAAAGGGGTCTGCCCCTGCCTGGTGTTGTCCTCAACTGAATAAAGCTGAGCTTCAACCTTCAGTTCCAAACATACAACAAAAAACTGGTACAATACAAAAAGTGGCCTCCAGCTACAAAAACTTTCTCCTACAAGTAGTTAACTGACAGTTTTTTTTCCAGTGAAAACACAGATATGGCATCCAACGAGTGTTGTCCTGTCTCGTCTTCTTTATATTATTGCCAAGAAGCTGCAACTGAATAAAGCTGTGCTTCAACCTTCTGTTCCAAATTACCATTTTTAAAAATGCAATTGGCTGTTCCGGCCTACTAAAGGTGTCTGTCTGCCCCTGCCTGGTGTTGTCCTCAACTGAATAAAGCTGAGCTTCAACCTTCAGTTCCAAATTACCATTTTTAAAAATGCAATTGGCTGTTCCGGCCTACTAAAGGTGTCTGTCTGCCCCTGCCTGGTGTTGTCCTCAACTGAATAAAGCTGAGCTTCAACCTTCAGTTCCAAATTACCATTTTTAAAAATGCAATTGGCTGTTCCGGCCTACTAAAGGTGTCTGTCTGCCCCTGCCTGGTGTTGTCCTCAACTGAATAAAGTTGAGCTTCAACCTTCAGTTCCAAATTACCATTTTTAAAAATGCAATTGGCTGTTCCGGCCTACTAAAGATGTCTGTCTGCCCCTGCCTGGTGTTGTCCTCAACTGAATAAAGCTGAGCTTCAACCTTCAGTTCCAAACATACAACAAAAAACTGGTACAATACAAAAAGTGGCCTCCAGCTACAAAAACTTTCTCCTACAAGTAGTTAACTGACAGTTTTTTTTCCAGTGAAAACACAGATATGGCATCCAACGAGTGTTGTCCTGTCTCGTCTTCTTTATATTATTGCCAAGAAGCTGCAACTGAATAAAGCTGTGCTTCAACCTTCTGTTCCAAATTACCATTTTTAAAAATGCAATTGGCTGTTCCGGCCTACTAAAGGTGTCTGTCTGCCCCTGCCTGGTGTTGTCCTCAACTGAATAAAGCTGAGCTTCAACCTTCAGTTCCAAATTACCATTTTTAAAAATGCAATTGGCTGTTCCGGCCTACTAAAGGGGTCTGCCCCTGCCTGGTGTTGTCCTCAACTGAATAAAGCTGAGCTTCTACCTTCTGCCTCTTATTAACTGCTGTTTTTTTAAAAAATTGGCTGTTCCGGCCTACTAAAGGTGTCTGTCTGCCCCTGCCTGGTGTTGTCCTCAACTGAACAAAGCTGAGCTTCCACATTCTGGCTTTCGCCCTATACTATCAGATATTAAACTGCATTTGGCCTACTAGTGTGGTTAGGCCCTTGAAACAGTGTCTGCTGCTCTTGGGTTTGCTACTCCACTGAACAAAGCAATGCCGCCTGTTTAGTCCTGTTACCAATTTTGAACTGCATTTAGCCTACTTTATTCTTTGGCCCTATATCTGTTTCCTCCTCATCCTGCCCATTGCCCAGCCACTGCTAGATGAGTCTGCTGGTACATTGACCTAGACCACTACATTCCCCTTATACTCTACACAGCCAGAATCTGACCCTGCTGAAAGTAAGGTTCCCCTTCCCGCATGTTATACCACCTTACACAGGGACAGAGAGGAAGGTGCAGATGAAAGTGCAGGTTCCTTCATCAGGTGGGGGGGCATACTCGTTGGCGACGTCACTGGCACAGGGCCCCTCAGAGTACGCAAAAGTGTCGCTGCTGGTGGGAGGCGCCCCCGCCATGCAAACACACCGCCGTACTTTGAGGGGCCCTGTGCCAGTGCCAATGCGAACGAGTGGGCCCCCCCTGCTTGCTCAGGATCACAGCACTTGCAACGTTGAAATACTTACCTTTCCCTGCAACACCGCCGTGACGTAGTCCGCATTTCCTGGGCCCACGAAAAACTTGAGCCAGCCCCACTCCCCCCACAACTTTTGCCAAATGACCCCCAATTCCCTATGCCCAACTATTATTATAAAGTTAATTAAGATTGACAAGCTTCAGAAACAAGAATGGATGTTTTTGGCATTAAAATGGGCACTGTAGGTGTTTTCCTGGCCTCCACTCACTGCCGACTATGCTTCCCCATTGACTTGCATTGGGTTTCGTGTTTCGGTCGATCCCCGACTTTTAGCGATAATCGGCCGACTGCACTCGACTCGACTCTGGACAAAATCGGGTTTCACAAAACCCGACTCGATCTTAAAAAAATGAAAGTCGCTCAACTCTATTAAGAACCAATCAATCCTGTATGTAGAGCAAAGAAGAAAGAAAAGGGGGAACAAGAGGAAAGGAAAAAGAAAATACAATACAAACACATATGACAAAGAAAAAAGTGAGTAGATAAAAACCGATAAAAAGAAGAAGAGTGACAAATAAATACAGGTATATAAAACCATACGTGATAAACAATACAAAATAAAGCAATTGAGAATATTATAATCCTCAAAAATGTGTTCCTTTATAGTGAGAAAACACAAACAGTATTCAGTGAATACAGTGCAATAATATAATAAATATGATAAAGTGTGTTCCTTAAAGAACATATGATATTCAATAAAGTGAACAGACCATTAATCATTCCTCCCTCCCTTCCCCATATTCAGTTCCGATATACAAGAGTCTGTGTCTTGATAGAAGAGTATCATGGTCCTCCAACATCATACACGGCCTTGGCGGCTGGGGTCCAAAATAGGCAGAATGGATTAATCAGCAAGTCGCATATAGCACATTATAGTACACTAATACTAAATATAAAAGACAAACATAATTAAAATTCAAGAAAAGCAAGGAATCCAGAGTATAACCAGTATTTACTATACAAAGTCAAAATGCACAGAAGAAGCTGTGGGGACATAGCACCCCCACCCAAGAGGGGCAAAAAATCTATATCATTAAATTGTAGGTGAAAAGGTCACAGGAAGAGTACGAAAGTTAATTTTTCATTCAAACCCTTGGGGGACGTGGTGTCAAGGGTGACAATCCACCTGCATTCCCATTGAGCAAGAATCTGTTTCAGGTTGCCACCCCTGACACCCCCATGGACACAATCAATGCCTCTCACCCTCAAGCTGCCAGGATCAGATCCGTGGTACTCTCTAAAGTGTCTTGGTAGGGTCTTCAGCATTGAGATATCCAATGCCTCTTTTGCAGCCCTAATATCACGGACATGTTCCCGAGTTCTAATTTTTAGTTCTCTTGATGTGAGACCAACATATATCAGGGAGCAGGGACAAGTGGCATAATATACTACATATGATGTATTACATGAGATGTACTCCCTAATTTTAAATTCCCTGCTCCCGTCAGATGATTTAAAAGTCTCACATCTCACTATATTGGGACATGCCACGACGCATGATCCACATGGAAAGCAGCCATGTTTGGGGCCACCCAGATTAAATATCCTCGACTATTTTGCCACATAGTGGCTGTTCACTAGGTGGTCCCTCAAATTTCTGCTTCTCCTCTGTGTCATATGTGGAAATTCTGGTAAATCGTCACAGCACTGGTCACTACTGAGCATGTACATAAAGCGCAGAGTACTGAAGACTAAAACACAGGACTTGTTCGAAACGCGTTCAGTCATCCATGGCTGCTCCTTAAATATTTTGCTGGTCATTTGTAAGCCCTTGTTCCAATTTTTAAATGTTTGAATAAAGTATTTTTTGATATTTTACATCCTGGAGCTGGATTCCTACATTTTTCTTCTCAAATTTTCCACGTCCTGGCAGAGATGTAATTTCTGTGCTCGGATGATACCACCACAGCGTTTTAACTTCTAATGGGTGAGCTGAATTAACCTTTTTTGTATTTATAAAGTGCAGCACAGATGCCTCTCAACTACGACCCTACAGCACTGGTCACTACTGAGCATGTGCATAAAGTGCAGCACAGATTCATCTCCACTACGATTCCACAGTGCTGGTCACTACTGAGCATGTACATACAGTGCAGCACAGATTCATCTCATCTACGACCCCACAGCACTGGTCACTACTGAGCATGTACATAAAGTCAAATCAATAGGCAACCATGGCACAACAATCTCACCAAAAAAGTTCGACAAGCATCCAGGGTCGCAGAGCGGCGCTGGAAGAAAACACACCTGCCAGATGACTTCACCGCTTTCAAACAAGCTACACTTGCCTTCAAATTAGCCCTCACATCTGCTAAACATACCCATTTCACAAACCTTGTATCTTCATTATCTTACAACCCAAAACAACTGTTCAGCACATTCAACTCTCTCCTCCGCCCACCACTGCTTCCAAATAAGGCAAACCTTTACTGCTCCACCACCCCATATACCAGACCTCTGCCCTTCCCTAATAACCTCCCTCTCCAACATCACTGAAGGAGAGCTTACCTCCTTTCCAAATCACACCTCACCACCTGTGCACTTGACCCCATCCCTTCCCACCTGTTCCCCAACCTCACTAATATGCTCATTCCAGCCCTAGCCCATCTCTTCAACCTATCGCTATCTTCTGGTATCTTCCCCCTGCCTTTAAACACGCCACCATCACACCCATCCTCAAAAAACTAACCTTGACCCTACTGCTATGCCCAGCTATCGCCCCATATCACTGCTCCCGTTTGCTTTTAAACTCCTTGAGCAGCATGTCCATTCTCAACTTTCCTTCGACCTCTCCTCTAACTCTCTCCTTGACAACCTCCAACCTGGCTTCTGCCCCCACCACTCCACAGAAACTGCCCTGACCAAAATTACTAATGACTTACTCACAGCCAAAGCCAACAGACAGTTCTCCATCCTCCTTCTTGACCTGTCTTCTGCCTTCGACACAGTCAACCACTACCTGCTGCTACAGATTCTTTCTTCCCTTGGCATCAAAGACCTTGCCCTATCCTGGATTGCCTCATACCTTTCCAACTGCACATTTAATGTTTCCCACTCCCACACTACCTCCTCATCCTGCCCTCCCTCTGTTGGAGTCCCTCAAGGCTCTGTCCTGGGGCCCTTACTCTTTTCCATCTATATCCTTGGCCTAGGACAACTCATAAAGTCCCATGGCTTCCAGTACCACCTGTATGCGGACGACACTCAGATCTACCTCTCTGGCCCAGATGTCACCTCTATGCTGTCCAGAATCCCGGAGTGTCTATCCGCATATCCTCCTTCTTCACCTCTCACTTCCTAAAACCCAATGTAGACAAAACCGAACTCATCATCTTTCCTCCATCTCGCGTATCTCCCCTACCCGACTTATTATGGTAAACGGCATCACACGCTCTCCAGCACCTGAAATCCACTGCCTCGGAGTAACTCTGTACTCTGCACTGTCCTACAAACCACATGTCCAAACTCTTGCCACCTCTTGTTGCCTCCAACTCAAAAATATTTCCAGAATCTGTCCCTTCCTCAGCTCTCAATCTTTTATGCATGTCCTAATCATCTCCTGCCTTGATTACTGCATCACCCCCTCCACTGTGGCCTCCCCGCTAACTCTCTTGCACCACTCCAGTCTGTCCTCAACTCTGCTGCCTGACTAATCCACCTCTCTCCTCCCATTTCTCCCTTCTGCAAATCCCTCCACTGGCTCCCAATTCCCCAACGAATCCAGTTCAAACTACTAACAGACCTACAAAGCCATCCACAACCTGTCCCCTCCCTATATCTTTGATCTAATCTCTCAATATCTTCCCTCACATAATCTTCGATCCTCCCAAGACTCTCCTCCACACTTATTCATTCCTCACACAACCAACTCCAAGATTTCTCTTGAATATGCCCCAGCCTCTGGAATTCCACGCCTCAATACATCCAATTACCAACCATCCTCGGATCCTTCAGACGGAACCTGAAAACCCATCTCTTCAGGAAAGCTTAAAGCCTGCAATAACCATTCTGCCGCCTCACCACCTGAGCTGCTGCACCCCCCGACCTTCTGTCTCTTCCCCATTACACCGTAGCATGCAAGTCCGCAAGGACAGGGTCCTCTCCCCTCAGTACCAGTCTGTCATTGTAAATTTGTTTACTGTAAATGATATCTATAACCCCTTCTCATGTACAGCACCATAGAATTAATGGTGCTATATAAATAAATAATAAGTCAGACTGACCTCTACAACATGGGCAAGACCAAAGAGCTTTCTAAGGATGGCAGGGACAAGATCATAGACCTGCACAAGGCTGGAATCCGCTACAAAACCATAAGTAAGAAGCTGGGTGAGAAGGAGACAACTGTTGGTGCAATAGTAAAAAAATGGAAGAAATACAAAATGACTGTCAATCGATCGCGATCTGGGGCACAATGCAAAATCTCACCTTGTGGGGTACTCTTGATCATGAGGAAGGTGAGAGATCAGCCTAAAACTACACGGGGGGGGGGACTTGTTAATGATCTCAAGACTGCTGGGACCACAGTCACCAAGAAAACCATTGGCAACACATTACGGTGTAAAGGTTTAAAATCCTGCAGTGCCAGCAAGGTCCCCCTGCTCAAGAAGACACATGTGCAGTCCCATCTGAAGTTTGCCAATAAATGCCTGGATGATTCTGTGAGTGATTAAGAGGTGCTCAGATGAGACAAAAATTGAGGTCCATGGCATTAAAGGGAATCTGTCACCCCAAAAATGGTATATAAGGCCTCCGGCATCAGGGGCTTATCTACAGCATTCTGTAACGCTGTAGATAAGCCCCCGATGTAACCTGAAAGGTAAGAAAAACAGGTTATATTATACTCACCCAGGGGCGACCACGGTTCTGTTTGGGTCTGATGGGCGTCGCGGTCCGGGTCCAGCGCCTCCCATCTTTATACGCTGACGTCCTCTTGTCTTCCTGCTGCGGCTCTGGCGCAGGCGTACTTTGTCGGCCCTGTTGAGGGCACAGCAAATTACTGCAGTGCGCAGGCGCCAAGAAAGGTCAGATAGGCCCGGCGCTTGCGCACTGCAGTACTTTGGGGTTACAGATTCCCTTTAACTCAACTGACAGTGTTTGGAGGAAGTGAAATGCTGCCTATGACCCAAAAAACACGGTCCTCACTGTCAAGCATGGAGGTGGAAACATTATGTTTTAGGGGTGTTTCTCTGCTAAGGGCACAGGACTACTTCACCACATCAATGTGAGAATGGATGGAGTCATGTACTGTAAAATCCAGAGTGACAACCTCCTTCCCTCTGCCAGGACATTAAAAATGAGTTGTGGCTGGGTCTTCCAGCAATGACCCAAAACATACAGCCAAGGCAACAAAGGAGTAGCTCAAAAAGAAGCACATTAAGGTCATGGAGTGGCTTAGGCTACTTTCACACTAGCGTTTTTTTTGCATACGTCGCAATGCGTCGTTTTGGCGAAAATAGGGATTTTTGTGTACTCACCGTAAAATCCTTTTCTCCGAGCCATTCATTGGGGGACACAGACCGTGGGTGTATGCTTCTGCCACTAGGAGGCTGACACTAAGTGATACAAAGAAAGTTAGCTCCTCCCCTGCAGTATACACCCTCCTGCTGGCTCTCAGCTAACCAGTTCGGTGCAAAAGCAGTAGGAGATCAATAACAACATATGAGCGTATAGCATGTCACATTACATGTGAGAGTATAGCATGTCAAATTATAAAACAAGCACAAACTAATAATAGGGAGGGAGCTGTGTCCCCCAATGAATGGCTCGGAGAAAAGGATTTTACGGTGAGTACACAAAAATCCCTATTTCTCCTTCGCCTCATTGGGGGACACAGACCGGGGGACGTCCCAAAGCAGTCCCTGGGTGGGGACAACATCAGATCAGGCCGGTGTAACCACTACTTACAAGTGCGTCACCGCGGCCTGCAGAGTCTGCCTGCCCAGACTCACATCTGTGGAAGTGTGGGAAATATAGTGCTTCAAGAATGCATGCAGACTGGAGGAATTCGCAAGCTTGCGGCCGTGCTTGCCGACGTCTGGTGTCTAGAGCCCTCAGACAGGGAGATAGGCTCACATCTAGCACGGGAGGACTCCTGGATGGTGAAAAGAATCCACCAGGCTAACATGGCTGATGAAATGGCTAAACCCTTCCTGTGACCGTCAGGAAGCCGTCTTACCATCGAGAAGCCCAAGTAAAGTGTCCAACCTTTGGAAGGACGCCGTCCTCGATACGTACCCACTCGGAGCACTCACTTCTTCCAGATTATGGAGAACCCATTCCGTTTTGTGGACTGGAGCCAAAAGAGATGAGAGAAGGACGATGCCCCTGCGACAGAGGGAATACAATACCACCTTGGTAACGAGGGAAGGAGATGGCCTGAGGGTGACCTTGCCTTGGTGGTAATAAGGAAAAAAGTCTGAAAGAACAGAGCGGCGAGCTCTGAAGACTTATCAGGATGACAGGAACGCAGAGAAAAAAGGGGAGCGACCTTCCCTGATAGTAAAGTCTGTCCGGGTCAAAAAAGGAGTCTACTGTAAGATCCACAGGACCATTAATTTCCCACAGATCTAACGGTACGCGGTAGGGAAGAACTACAGGTGAAGACTCCCTGCTAGAAATTCCATATTCGCAGTTTTGTCGCAATAAGACGGAAAAAATACTAGTACGGCAAGCGAGAGAACCTGACATTGTCAGTGCGGGTCTCCCGGGATCACTGGGGCCCTTCCTGCTTCCAAAAAGATCTCAGAAGTAGTGGAAGAGGGGTTATGGAAATTGGTACCATGGAAGAACAGAGCATGCACTGCGATGGTCTTGGATCTCGAGGTCGATCCATGAACTGGAGTGCATTGGTGTTCAATTTGGACGCCATCCGACCTACATCTGGAGTACTCCAGGGAAGGCAGATCTGATGGAAGACTTCCGAGTGAAGTTCCCACTCACTTGAGGAGAAACCCTGACGGCTGAATATGTCTGCCGCCCAGTGTTCTACTCCAGGGATATGTACTGCTGAGATCACCGAGTGATAGATCTCGGCCCATCAGAGAGTGCGAGGTACCTCAGCCATGGCGCTTGACTGTGGCTACCTGCTAGATGGTTGACGTATGGCGCAGTCATGGCATTATCCAATTGAAGACGGATGGTTGACCCGCCTGAAGGCAGTGGACCTGCTGTAGGATTAGCCGTACCATTCGGATCCCCAGAGCAATGATCGGGAGAAGAAGACTGGCATTGGTATTCACTAATAACCATTGGACCAGGAGAAGGCTCTGGATGAGGAAGGAGTTCAGAGACTGTCCTTTGAAAGCCTGATTGACTTGCTGAAAACGAGTGGAGCGAAAGAAACTGCTTCCATTGTCGTCTTTTTCCCCCAGAACCCTCCTAGTGAATTGAATGAACCGAGGGAATGAGTGACCAAGTGTACGAGCTCCCTGTTGAAGAGCCACGACCTTGACTCGAGAGAGGATTACCATCCTTCTTGTGCAGGATCATCCTCAAAAAGGATCTGCTGGGCTGGGAATGAGGAAAAAACTTGTCTAAGTTTAGCTGCTAGCCCAAGTGAGAGGGTATTGCAAGTGATATAGACGACTCAGCGTAGTCCTGGAAGAGCGGCTAGAAAGTCGACCAAATAGGGCAGGACGACCATGCTTGTGGGGTGCAAGAGGCACATGACAACCGCCATGACCCTTGCGACCACTCTGGTGCGGTAGCCAGGCCGAAGGGCAAGGTCGTGACTTGAAAATGCTGTTCGCGAATGGAAGGCGAAGGGATTATTGTAGAGGGGAAAAACAGGAATGTGAGGGTAAAAATCCCGAATATCGATGGATGACAGAAACTCCACATTTTTCAGTTGAAGTAATGGCTGAGCGGAGGAACTCCATTTGAAAAAGGAGGACCTTGTCAAAGGTTGTTAGAAGTTTGAGATCCAGGATCGGTCTTACTTTTCATTCCCTTTTTGGAACCAAGATCCCTTAGATCTAGACTGTCCTGGACAACGCTTCCACTGCTGGTTGGGTCTGTAGAAAAGATACGATCCCTTGTTAGTCTCCCGCTCAGAAGATTTGATTGGCCAGCTGTAGTGTCTTCGGGGAAAGGTTACTTGTGTGAATCGAAGTAGTTAAGGTCTCTGACCAGGAGACTATTGGTCCAGCAAGCCATGTGACGGCTAAGGAAGGGTAGAGCGCTGAACCCGAAGCCACAAGGCGGAACGAACCAGATTTGCTATCCGACCGTCTGTGGTATTTTAATTGATGATACATCTGGCAGGGACACAGGTAGGTATACCACAAGAAATTCTACCCGGTTAGTCTGCCAAGTGGCAGAATGCGGGGCTGCATCCAGCAGGTCAGGAAAATACAGTCTCTTGCCATCGTCGTACAGAGTAGAAAATTAGGAACCCTCGATCCACCATCCTCTTAACAGGGAGGAATCGTCCGCTTTCTTGCATCAGCCGCTAAATAGTGGTGATACAAAGGGGGGTGCTCGGACGCCAGGGCAGGTTGTCTGGCGATAGGCCTGGATGCAGAAGAGGATACATGGAGGCGACACTGCATGTGCTCGTCTGTTGATGGTGTGTGGGGGGGGGGGGGGAAATCGGTGCCCTTTAAAGGACCCGTCGCCCTTAAAAATCAGACCAGGTATGGCATCCCACGTAGAGGCTTCTGTCCAGGGAACCGCTCGTCAATTTGTTGATGATATAAATAGGCGAGTTCCTCTTTTTCTGAAGCTCTGGCAATCCAGGGCAATATCTGATCCATATTCAGAGCGTTGTTCTCAACAAATCATAGGGGAGAGATCAGGAAATGAAAACTTCCGTTTTCTAGACGCCTGTACATTTTAGAATACTTGCGGCCCCTGCTAGCCGACGGCTCCCATTGTAGGAGAGGGACCATGTATATCGGTCCTGCGAGCACTCTGAGCCACAGAGGGTTCACAGAGGGATTCAATCTCTTGGTCAGAGAAACCATTGACAAAGTCCACTGAGGGGACTAGGTACTCTGAGATAAACTGGGATCAGCGGCGGAGGGCTCCAGAGCTCAGTTAGGGTGACCAGCTTCGGATTGAACATGTGCCCTTAAGACCAGTGAATACTGGTCATGCGCCTTTAAGACTAGAGAATACTGGTCGTGCGCCTTTAAGACCAGGGAATACTGGTCTTGTGACTTTAGGGGGGCATACTGTTTATGTGCCTTTAAATGGTCATGTGCCTTTAAGAACCAGGGCCTACTGGTCATGTGCCTCTAAGACCAGGGCATACTGGTCATGTGCCTTTAAGACCAGGGCATACTGGTCATGTGCCTTTAAGACCAGGGCATACTGGTCATGTGCCTTTAAGACCAGCGCATACTGGTCATGTGCCTTTAAGACCAGGGCATACTGGTCATGTGCCTTTAAGACCAGGGCATACTGGTCAGGTGCCTTTAAGACCAGGGCATACCGGTCATTTGCTTTTAAGACCAGGGTATACTGGTCATGTGCCTTTAAGACCAGGACATGCTGGTCATGTGCCTTTAAGACCAGGACATGCTGGTCATGTGCCTTTAAGACCAGGGCATACTGGCCATGTGCGTAAGACTAGGGCATACTGGTCACGTGCCTTTAAGACCAGGGCATACTGGTCACGTGCCTTTAAGACCAGGGCATACTGGTCACGTGCCTTTAAGACCAGGGCATACTGGTCACGTGCCTTTAAGACCAGGACATGCTGGTCATGTGCCTTTAAGACCAGGGCATACTGGCCATGTGCGTAAGACTAGGGCATACTGGTCACGTGCCTTTAAGACCAGGGCATACTGGTCACGTGCCTTTAAGACCAGGGCATACTGGTCACGTGCCTTTAAGACCAGGGCATACTGGTCACGTGCCTTTAAGCCCAGGGCATACTGGTCACGTGCCTTTAAGCCCAGGGCATACTGGTCACGTGCCTTTAAGACCAGGGCATACTGGTCACGTGCCTTTAAGACCAGGGCATACTGGTCACGTGCCTTTAAGACCAGGGCATACTGGTCATGTGCCTTTAAGACCAGGGCATACTGGCCATGTGCGTAAGACCAGGGCATACTGGTCACGTGCCTTTAAGACCAGGGCATGCTGGTCATATGTCTTTAAGACCGGGGCATTTTTCAAGGATTACGCCAGAGGTGAAGCCCTTTGGGGTACGTGTCCACGGTCAGGATGGCCGGCGGTATCGCCGGAGCCGCTCGGCGCTAAGCCCCGCCCCCTTTCTGGGACGCGATGATGCCGGATGTGTTAACTCTTCACATCCGGGATGATCGCTCTCTCCCATAGCGCCCTGTGATATGCCTTGTCCCACAGAAGAAAAAAAAAAAAAGTTATGACTAAGGCTGCCGTCACACTAGCAGTATTTGGTCTGTATTTTACATCAGAGGAAAAGTATAATAGAAACATATGCACCACTTCTGCATTTATCACCCACTCCTGGTTTTGGCTTACAAATACTGATGTAAAATACTGACCAAATACTACTAGTGTGACGGCAGCCTTAGGAGAGGAAAATGCAAAAACAGAAAGTGGCTAGATTGGGAAGGAGTTAAACTAAAATGCTAACAAAACAAAAAAAAACACACAAAAAAACCACACTTGGGCATTTCCAGATGTGTCTTTCCCATTGACATCTGTTGTAAAGTATTGAGCATCTTCCAAGCGGAAAACACCTGATGTAACAGCTTGGCATCATTAAAAGCCTGATGTTTTTAAAAGGTGCTCAAAATCCAGAGTCATTTTTACATAGAAATGAAAATGTTAATTTTTTGAGTGTTCTCAGTTTTCAGAGACGACCAGCTCCAAATCTGCCTGAATAATATACCCTAAGACTTGAACAAAACAGATTTCCAAGACCATGCTCCAGCAGTGGTCCACAGGCACTGGACCAGACACTGACATATCCAGAGCTTCTGCTCATTAGTAGGTAGCTGGTACTTCATACTTGCATCATGACGCAACATAATGACTTTGCAGCGGTCTACTAATCAGAAGAGAGATTGGGGATGTGACAGGTAGATTTGCAGTGCACTGAGTCAGCAATCACAGACCACCAATGTAGCTGATGATCACTTCTAGACACCATGCTTTTCTAATCTTATGCAACTTCTTATGATGACTGGAGCAAACCAGTGGCAGAGTTAAAGAGGTATTCTCAATACTGGAAGAAATCCCATACCCACCATCTCTTAAATGGCAGGTCTTGTGAGACCTTCCCAGGATGTAGTCGTAGTTCTTAAATGTGGCCCAATGAAGGAAATCTGAAAATTAAGTCATGAATTTTAGGTGCGTATCAAGCACAAGCTGGCCTGTCTGTTCCAATCTCAAAAAAGGTTCCTGGCCACGAGAGAAAGGTGTCAGAAATAGGGCAAACTGACCTCAGCGCTTATGCTCTTCTGTTGGGATACCTACAATGGGTAGTTAAGCATCATTAATGGAACAAAGAAACAGAAGAGTGTCATGGTCAGATGAATCAGGTTTTCTTTCGTGCTATACTCATAGGACAACAAAGGATAAACTGACAGGTGAACAGAGTCTTACATGTGCACCGTTGGGTGCGTCCCTTACCTGGTAAAGACATGGCACAAGGAGGCACCGTGGGAAGAGGACAAGCTCACAAAAGCAACTTGATGCATGTGGCAATGTCCTGCTTGCAAACCTTGAGTGGATGTTACTCTAACATAGACCTGGCTGTGTGATAAGAGGTCCTTGTCATGCTGGAAGACCCAGCCACGACCCATCTTCAATGCTCTTACTGGAGGTAAGAGATTGTAGGCCAAAATCTCACGATACATTACTCCATCCATCCTCCCTTCAATACGGCGCAGGTATCCTGTCCCCTTTGCAGAAAATAACCAGAGTATGATGTATTATATATCATCCTTCCTCCAAACATGGCGAATGGTATGGATACTAAACAGTTTTATTTTGGTCTCATGCGACCACCTGACCTTCTGTCATGCCTCCTCTGGATCATGGAAGGGGGACCTTGTGTGCACTGCAGGATTTTAATTCATGATGGCGTCGTACATTAATAGCAGTAATGTTTGAGACTGACAGACACAGCTACACTTCTTGCCACAACTCACATTGGTATGCCACTTCTGTGGGTTGCAGACACCGCCTCATGCTACTGTACCTCTAGGGGTGAAAGCATTTACGCTACTGAGCATCATTTCCTTGTCTTGAGGCATTTCTACTGAAGTTGGATAATCCTGTTATTTGATTTTGAGTATCATTCCAGACCTCCATGGGATATTAGTTGTGATTTATATTGATAATTTTTAATGTTTGGTGCTTGCATTCATTGAGAACAATATAACGAAGATTTTTTTGAGCAGTGTATATTTAATGTATGTAGTATGTATTGAGATCTAGTCACTGCCCCTTAATGACAGCCAATACGCCTTTTAACTGACCTGAGATATAAGAGACTAGCATCCCCATATAGGTGACAATCCAGCAGCTGTCGACTGTACACGATAGCTGACAACTTGCTGCATTAGCCACAATCAGTGTTTGCCCCGTCCAAATCTGTTTAACCCCTTAGATGCTGCTGTCAATAGTGACTACATCATTATAAATGGTTAACAGAGTGTGGGGGCTTCCTCTTTATCCCAATTGGTGCCCTCCGATCATGATTTTGTGATCCTGATGTTTGAGATGGCAATTCATGACCAAATAGCGGCCTTAGAGTCTGACGGCTGTTGTAACCTGTTCAGAAGTTAGAGGCATTTAGGTGGTAAAAATACACTTTTTCATTTCTGTCATACCACTTTGCATTAATTCCTGTAAAGCACCTGAAGGATTAATAAACTACCTGAAAGCTGTTTTCAATATGTCAGGGGGTGCTGTTTTTAACCCCTTCATGACCTTGCCGTTTTTTGCAATTCTGACCAGTGTCCCTTTATGAGGTAATAACTCAGGAACGCTTCAACGGATCCTAGCGATTCTGAGATTGTTTTTTCGTGACATATTGGGCTTCATGTTAGTGGTAAATTTAGGTCGATAATTTCTGAGTTTATTTGTGAAAAAAGTGGAAATTTGGCAAAAATTTTGAAAATTTCGCAATTTTCACATTTTGAATTTTTATTCTGTTAAACCAGAGAGTTATGTGACACAAAATAGTTAATAAATAACATTTCCCACATGTCTACTTTACATCAGCACAATTTTGGAAACAAATTTTTTTTTTGCTAGGAAGTTATAAGGGTTAAAATTTGACCAGTGATTTCTCATTTTTACAACAAAATTTACAAAACCATTTTTTTTAGGGACCACCTCACATTTGAAGTCAGTTTGAGGGTTCTATATGGCTGAAAATACCCAAAAGTGACACCATTCTAAAAACTGCACCCCTCAAGGTGCTCAAAACCACATTCAAGAAGTTTATTAACCCTTCAGGTGTTTCACAGCAGCAGAAGAAACATGGAAGTAAAAAATGAACATTTAACTTTTTAGTCACAAAAATGATCTTTTAGCAACAAATTTTTTATTTTCCCAAGGGTAAAAGGAGAAACTGGACCACGGACGTTGTTGTCCAATTTGTCCTGAGTACGCTGATACCTCATATGTGGGGGTAAACCACTGTTTGGGCGCACGGCAGGGCTCGGAAGGGAAGGAGCGCCATTTGACTTTTTCAATGAAAAATTGGCTCCAATCTTTAGCGGACACCATGTCGCGTTTGGAGAGCCCCCGTGTGCCTAAACATTGGAGCTCCCCCACAAGTGACCCCATTTTGGAAACTAGACCCCCCAAGGAACTTATCTAGAAGCATAGTGAGCACTTTAAACCCCCAGGTGCTTCACAAATTGATCCGTAAAAATGAAAAAGTACTTTTTTTTCACAAAAAAATTATTTTAGCCTCAATTTTTTCATTTTCACATGGGCAACAGGATAAAATGGATCCTAAATTTTGTTGGGCAATTTCTCCTGAGTACGCCAATACCTCACATGTGGGGGTAAACCACTGTTTGGGCACATGGTAAGGCCCGGAAGGGAAGGAGCGCCATTTGACTTTTTGAATGAAAAATTATCTCCATCGTTAGCGGACACCATGTCGCGTTTGGAAAACCCCTGTGTGCCTAAACATTGGAGCTCCTCCACAAGTGACCCCATTTTGGAAACTAGACCCCCCAAGGAACTCATCTAGAGGCATAGTGAGCACTTTAAACCCCCAGGTGCTTCACAAATTGATCCGCAAAAATGAAAAAGTACTTTTTTTTCACACAAAATTTCTTTTAGCCTCAATTCTTTCATTTTCACATGGGCAACAGGATAAAATGGATCCTAAAATTAGTTGGGCAATTTCTCCTGAGTACGCCGATACCTCATATGTGGGGGTAAACCACTGTTTGGGTGCACGGCAAGGCTCGGAAGGGGAGGCGTGCCATTTGACTTTTTGAATGGAAAATTAGCTCCAATCGTTAGCGGACACCATGTCGCGTTTGGAGAGCCCCTGTGTGCCTAAACATTGGAGCTCCCCTACAAGTGACCCCATTTTGGAAACTAGACCCCCCAAGGAACTTATCTAGATGCATAGTGAGCACTTATAACCCCCAGGTGCTTCACAGAAGTTTATAACGCAGAGCCGTGAAAATAAAAAAATAATTTTTCTTTCCTCAAAAATGATTTTTAGCCCAGAATTTTTTATTTTCCCAAGGGTAATAGGAGAAATTGGACCCCAAAAGTTGTTGTCCAGTTTGTCCTGAGTACGCTGATACCCCATATGTGGGGGTAAACCACTGTTTTGGCACACGTCGGGGTTCGGAAGGAAAGTAGTGACGTTTTGAAATGCAGACTTTGATGGAATGCTCTGCGGGCATCAGGTTGCGTTTGCAGAGTCCCTGATGTGCCTAAACAGTAGGAACTCCCCACAAGTGACTCCATTTTGGAAACTAGACCCCCAAGGGAACTTATCTAGATGTGTGGTGAGCACTTTGCACCCCCAAGTGCTTCACAGAAGTTTATAACGCAGAGCCGTGAAAATAATAAATGTGTTTCCTTTCCTCAAAAATATTTTTTTAGCCCAGAATTTTTTATTTTTGCAAGAGTAACAGGAGAAATTGGACCCCAAAAGTCGTTGTCCAGTTTCTCCTGAGTACGCTGATACCCCATATGTGGGGGTAAACCACTGTTTGGGCACATGCCGGGGCTCGGAAGGGAAGTAGTGACGTTTTGGAATGCAGACTTTGATGGAATGGTCTGCGGGCATCATGTTACGTTTGCAGAGCCCCTGATATGCCTAAACAGTAGAAACCCCCCCACAAGTGACCCCATTTTGGAAACTAGACCCCCGAAGGAACTTATCTAGATGTGTGGTGAGCACTTTCAACCCCCAAGTGCTTCACAGAAGTTTATAACGCAGAGCCGTGAAAATAAAAAATAATTGTTCTTTCCTCAAAAATTATGTTTTAGCAAGTAATTTTTTATTTTTGCAAGGGTAACAGGAGAAATTGGACCCCAACAGTTGTTGCCCAGTTTGTCCTGAGTACGCTGGTACCCCAAATGTGGGGGTAAACCACTGTTTGGGCGCACGTCGGTGCTTGGAAGGGCGGGAGAACCATTTGACTTTTTGAACGCAAGATTGGCTGGAATCAATGGTGGCGCCATGTTGCGTTTGGAGACCCCTGATGTGCCTAAACAGTGGAAACCCCTCAATTCTAACTTCAACACTAACCCCAACACACCCCTAATCCTAATCCCAACTGTAGCCATAACCCTAATCACAACCCTAACCCCAACACACCCCTAACCACAACCCTAACCGCAACACAACCGTAACCCTAATCCTAACCCTAATCCCAACCGTAACCCTAATCCCAACCCTAACCACAACTGTAACCCCAACACACCCCTAACCCTATCCGTAACCCTAACCACAAGCCTAATCTTAACCCTATTTCAAACCCTAGCCCTAATTCCAACCCTAACTCTAATTCCAACCCTAACCCTAAGGCTATGTGCTCACGTTGCGGATTCGTGTGAGATCTTTCCGCACGATTTTTGAAAAATCTGCAGGTAAAAGGCACTGCGTTTTACCTGCGGATTTACAGCAGATTTCCAGTGTTTTTTTGTGCGGATTCACTTTAGTATTTCCAGCCATGGCCAATGATATTGCAGCATCGGCCATGGCTGGATTGTAATATTTCACCAGTTTTTTAGGTGAAATATTACAAATCGCTCTGATTGGCAGTTTCACTTTCAACAGCCAATCAGAGCGATCGTAGCCACGGGGGGGGGTGAAGCCACCCCCCCTGGGCTGAAGTACCACTCCCCCTCTCCCTGCAGATCGGGTAAAATAGGAGTTAACCCCTTCACCCGATCTGCAGGGACGCGATCATTCCATGACGCCGCATAGGCGTCATGGGTCGGGAAGGGGTTAAAATGGTATCACTTTTGGGGGTTTCCCAATATATGGGACCCCTAAAGTCACTTCAAACATGGATAGGTCCCTAAAAGCATAAATTTTGTAAATTTCCTTGAAAAAATGAAAAATTACTGCTACATTTTTAAACCTCCTAAAATGCTAACAAAATAAAATAACATTTTACAAATGGTGCTGATGTAAAGCAGACACGAGGGAAATGTTATTTATTAATGTTTTGCTGTGGTATGACTATCTGGATTAAAGGGATAATCATTCAAAGTTTGAAAATTGCAAATTTTTTTACATTTTTCTCAAATTTCTGATATTTTTCATAAATAAACACAAAACATATCTACCTAAATTTACCATTATCATAAAGTATAATGTGTCATGAAAAAACAATCTCAAAATCACTGGGATTTGTTGACGTAATCCAGAGTTATTACCACATAAATTGACACTGGTCAGATTTCAAAAATTTGGCTCCATCACTAAGGGGTTAAAGCAAGGCTATAGTGTATCCCACTTCATGAACAGGAGGTTATTCTGCCATGAGCTTATTTTCAGCAGAGGAAAGACAACCCCTACACAGTCCGAACATCTGCCAGCATCACACCCAGTATTCAGGAAAATGTCCCTTCCAAAGTAGTACAGACTTGTATAAGGCACAGCTTACATTATGTTCTTGTGCCCATGAGAAAAGACCATCAGGGACAGCAGAATGGGAGAAAAAAAAAAAAAAAAACAATTCAGTTTGAGGTTTGCTTGCGTCATTGAAGTCTCTGGCTCCATCTGAATCCAGCTTTTCAGGGATTCCGACAGGAACTGCATAAATCTACATGGCAATATGCAATGTAACCTTCAGGGGCTCGCACAGACCTGGCACAAAGAAGTCATGCAGGCAACCTATACAGATTGACCTTTATCTATTTATTTATTTAAATGAAAGGAATACATACCACTAATTTAACTACTAAACCAAACACGAAGGTTTAGGCTATGTGCACACGTAGGAAATGTGGTGCAGAATTTTCTGCACTAAATCTGCATCTGCAGATTTGATGCAGTTTCTGTGCAGTTTCTATGCAGTTTCTGCGCAGATTCTGTGCAGTTTCTGTGCAGTTTCTATGCAGATTCTATGCAGATTCTATGCAGATTCTGCGCAGTTTCTGTGCAGATTCTATGCAGTTTCTGTGCAGTACAATGTAAATCAATGGGGAAAAAAAAAAGCTGTGCACATGGCGCAGAAAAATCTGCAGCAGAAACGCTGCAGAACTGCACAAAAGAAGCGACGTGCACTTCTTTGAAATCTGCAGCGTTTCTGCGCAGATTTTTCTGCACCATGTGCACAGCTTTTTTTTTTTCCCATTGATTTACATTGTACTGTAAATCACAGTGCAGTTCTGCAGCGTTTCTGCAGCAGAAAAATCTGCTGCAGTTCTGCACCAATTCTGTACTAAATCTGCATCGTGTGCACATACCCTTAAAACATAATGAAAATTGAAATTCCTAACAGAGCCACGTGACCAGCACCCGATACATGCAATATGTACAATATTTAAACAAAGCTTCTTCTTACAGATCTGCACAAGTGTCATTTTTTCTTAATGCATAGTGAAGAGTAGGTCTGCCATACACTAGCTATCTGAACATTGCCCAAGATAAAAAAAAAAAATACATCAACCTACCATTCATTAAATGCAGAAGTTGTACTAATCCTTAAAGAATCTTTATTTTTAAAATGAGACTTGTCTACCATACACATATATAAGATAGCCAGTAACAAAAAATATAATATACATAAAACAGATAAAATGAACATTCAGCCAGACAAGTTTAAGAGCAGCGTGGAGTAGTTTGGGTTGTGGGTTTGTAAGGCTGCTGTTTCCTAGCTCAGTATTTCTTTAGTCCATAGCCCACAGCTAGATGCTGCCTGTTGCCACTTAATGGAGGAGAGTGCCATACTGCCGAACTAGTGCGCTTGTTATATCGCGGCTTGCTCTTATAAAACAGGTCTTCTAATTTTGGGCTGTCAATGATGCCATAGAATTTGTCCACATCTACAGGATTGTAGTACTGCTGACACATTGATTGGGCAAGCTGATTTCCTGTGGAGGGGAAAAAATAAAAAATATTTAAGATGCAATAGGTACACTACACCCGCTCTAGAAGTACTGTGACCAAATCCCACTCACCAGAAGCCCACACTGGAATAGGCTTGCGAGGTTTACTTTCATCATCTGTGGAATCATCGCTATTTAAGTCCATGCCATAGTCGTCTGCATTGATTTTAACAGACGGAGGCTTGTAGCTCTTTGGAGTCATCTCATAGGATTCACAGGCTGGGGAGTTCTGTGAGGATACAAAGGTGTTACAGGAACTATTTCTATGGAGTCACATACTATGGCTGAGTGCTATTTAACGGGTGATGTAATGTTTTATCCACAACAATTTTAAAAGGTATCCTGACATCTGCATTTGTCACCCCCTCTCCCCTAACCACCACCATTACTGTATAGTCGATTCTTCCTGCATTCTAATAAGGTACTGTTTGTTTCTTAGCAGTTGCTAAATAAACAAAGTTAACTTAACCCCTGAACACGCACTATGCAAATCAGTGAGTGACTAGTTTGTTGAGGGGGGGTGGGTAGAGGTTTGCTCAGACTAATCATCACTTTCAATAAAGTACACCCCTGAAGGCGTGAGTGACAATTTGCAAGTACAATGTTACCACCTTGCTCCTAGAAAATCTCACAGGTACAGGACATTCTGCCTCCTTGGGAATGTGCAATGAAGTGGGAGGTGCTCCACATGAGTGTCCCAACACAACTGACATGCTGGGGATTTTATAATCTGCACCACATGGTAAACCAAGGGGTAAATCACGAGGCCCGAATCACATATATACAACACACAACTAAGTTACACAGGGGAGTGTGTTTCCACAGATGTATAGTAATGAGCACAAACATAAGACGTGGATTACTGTGAAGCTGGAATGTAGTGGGGAACTATTTGATCACTACAGTGGGGAAGGTGAGTAGAAAGGCAGTGATGTGGCAGCTGAACCAATGAGTGAGGCAGCTGCTGTCACATGGGTCTTCCAGTAATCCCTCCCACAGTTTCTACTTCTCCCTGAAGGGGACACAAGCGAATCAGAGGACTTAAACATAGAAGTGATGTTCACTTGAAGCATTTTTTAGGAACATTTATAGCTGTTTAGAAGCTTTTAACAGCAAAGTGTGAGTCATGGCACAACCCCTTTAAGTGCTGCAGTCAGTGATTGACAATGTTGTTCAAATGGTTAATCCACAGGAATTGGAGCCAACTCCAGTCACTGCTGTTAGAGTATGTGTCCACGCTCAGGATTGCATCAGGATTTGGTCAGGATTTTACGCAGGTAAAATCTGCACCAAATCTGCACTTGAGGTCACCTGCGTTGTTTCTGCTATGTAAGGACATGCTGCATTCTGAAAAGACGCGCCGCATGTCTGTTTCCGCGGGTCTGCCGCATGCGTCTTTTACTGCATAGTGGAGACGGGATTTCATGAAATCCCCTCCACTATGCTGTAACATCTGGACGCTGCTTGTTTGACGCTGCGGCTCTACGCAGCGTCAAACACACAGCGTTTCCTGAACGTGGAAACATACCCTTAGAGGCAGAAACCTTCTGTCCTCTAATAAAGGTCATGCGGCGGATCTTAATTATGTTACTTTTTATTATATTGCATTTTATTAAAACGGAATGGTGCAAATGGCATTCTTGCTCAAATGGTTGTTTGCACAGCTGGTAAAATGCACATTGGATCTAAACTGAATCGTAAAGGGGGACACAAGTGAAACCCCACTTTTGACATCCGTTCTCTGAAGTAGACTATATGGACCTGGGTTGTCTCAAGTAATCCAATATCTGTTTTATTTGTTTCTACACTCTTATAGTCAGCTCATACCTGTATATCCACAGTGACATTCAGCAGAGGGGCCACTGCCTGTTTCTCCTTTGCAATTCTCTCCTGCTCTTCCAGCTCTTTAACTTTTTTGGCCTCTATTTCTTTACGTAATTTTTCTTGTCGCTCTTTCTCCAACCGTTCTTGGTGCTCCTTGAATCAAAACAATGACTTCAGGTTTGGAGACAATAGAGGAAAGAGTGTAATGGCTGTCTCAACAGTATGCCCACCTTCTTCTTGCGTTCGTCCGCTTCTCTGCGCTGTTGCTCCTTCTCCTGAGCGGCTCGCTCTAGTTCCCTCTGTAACTGAAGTGCTCGCTCTCTTTCTAAGCGTTCCCTTTCTCTGTACAAATAAAAACAAAACGTTATGCTACTGAGTAAAGATAGTCTGTGCCAGGGACTGTAAGGTGGCAGAGCCGCTGCTCACTTTTCAGCTCTGAGGCGCTCCTGCTCCTTTTCACGTTCCAGTTCCGCTTGTCGCATATCAGCAAGTTTTTTGGCCTCTGCAAGCTTTCTTTGCCTTTCCTGTTCCTCCTCTTCCCTCTTTTTCTGTTCTTCCTCCTACAAAACAAGTAATTTACAGATTAATTGCAGCTACAAATATTATAATCAGAAAAATCTATGTTCAAAATTATAGCCTATCATTTTTACAAACACACCAGCTGTTTAGCTTTGTTTTTCCGAACTTCCTCCTCCTGTCGCCTCCTGCTCTCTACATCCTCTTGTTTTTTAGCTGTTAATTTCTTTTTGGCCTTCTCCTCAGCCAATCTGTCCTCTCTCACCTGTAAGTTAGAACAAAGTAAGGCACTAAACACTTAATGTACAGATAAATAGATTTCAGATTGGGGAGAAAAATGTATACATTTATGAATAGGTAAAAACATTTTTCTGTTGGCTATTCTATAAGATTTGCAGATTAGGTTGGACGACCTTTTAAAAGATTTTACCTTTTCACTCTTCTCATCTATTTGAGCAAACTTCTGCTCTATTTTCTTCTTTTTCTCTTCCTCCAATTGTTCCACCCTCTCCCGAGCCTGCAGGACCTTACGCAGACGCTCTTCTCTCCTCCTATATAGTATATATTGAAAAATAAGTTTTTAACCAGAGTGGCTCCATTATTCCGGAAACACAAGTGTACTAAAACAATCAGCTGCTTAGAATTACTCACAGCTTGAGTTCCTCCTGTTTGCGTTTCTTGCCCTCCTCGATTTTCTGCTTGCGCTGAAGTTCAGCCTCCTCTTTCTTGCGGAGAGCTTCCAGGCGTTGGCGCTCCTTTTCCTATGATTATGCAAGAGGGATGTCATTACTTACACCGTAAGCTTGCCTCAAAATAAAGTCAGAACACCTACACCAGGCCTTGTGAGTAATCAGCACACCCCTTCACCCTGAAATCTTAAACAATCTTAACCAACAGTGATACCTATAAGAAGTTAAGCACTTACTTCTGTCTGGATATTGGAAATGGGAAAAAAAAAAAAAAGAAGATCTATGATAATTTGCTGTCATAAAGAGCAGGACAACTACCTAAAAGCAACTAACTAAACTCCCCCCCCCCCCCCCCCATAAAACACTATTGGGTGCGGTACTGTATAAAGACCCAAATTAATAGTCTTGGGGGGAACCTGTCACTACTTGCCTTACAGCCACTTGTATTAAGTCATCAGGGTGGTGCAGGGGGCAGTAACAGCTAGCACTTGCTATATAGATGAAAATTGCGTTTCAAGCACATCCATCCAGTTAGAATAAGTATGCCGAGGTGTGCCAAAAATGTGTCACATTGAGAGTTTCTCACTTTTACTATTGGTTTTATATTGTTCTAATAAAAAAAAATCTTTTATTCACACTGGATGGACATGCTGGAACCACCCTTTACATCTTCACTTCGGCAGAAATCACAAGCAAGTACGGCACCCACAAGCTATGTTCGTTTTGCTATATGTTTCAGCGTGTCAAGCTCCAACCCTCTCCCCAGACGCTTACTATATAGAGAGCACGCCCTGGCAGATTGACAGCGTGCTCTGTACGCTTATAATGCAGAGATGACTGTCAGTTAGGGTGGCAGGGAGTGATCACAGCCACGCTCCTAATACAGTGGCCAACAGCTCACTGTACCCTCCCCAGTGAAAGAAAGTGAGCGGCTGCAGGCAGAATAGCACTTCATTCTCTCCCTGTAGCTGCTACAGTGATTTTGCCACAGACACTGAAACATCACTGCTTGAGAAACTATGTCATGAAGCCTTGACTAGCACGAGTCTGCTAATAGATTATAACACTGAAGTGTTAATGTGCCTTCCATCTTTTTCTAATATTACAGTACCGACAGCACAATTTTCCTACAGAAAAGCTCAACTGCAGGGGCCACAAAGACTCCTGAACACACTGTGGGAGCATGACAGGACCTGGTTCTGGCTCCTCTTACTGTATTCTACCAGAACATTGTTAGTGGTCCAATGTGAACTCAATGTGAACTCCCACATACCTTGGCGTCCACTTTGAGAGGAGTGTTGCGCTTTATAAAAGTTTTTGCGATGAGACTTTTCCCAATAGAACCTGGAGTCATCATTAGTATTTGATTTTTTTGCACTGTGTGCAGGAAACTCCTCATATGAGGAGGTGGTTTTACAACCTAAAAAATAAGATACTGAGTAAAATGACGGTTAAAAAAAAAAAAAAAATTACTTACTTAAACTGGGCTCAAAAGATTAAAATGCCCCTTAAAAAAAACAAAAACAAAGCACCAAATTGGAGAACCCTTTATTAAAAAAGTTTCTATATATTTTGCCCCCAAAATGTGTGATTCCATATTAATATGCAGAATGGTGGGAGGGCTGTGCAATCGATGCAAACCACAATTCCCCAATAACCCGATGGGACTCAGCGATATCACATCAATACCCATAGTTTGATGATTTTCAGTGACTATACAGGCAATTCAATAATTGGTTTGCACAAGTGTGGAAGCACCAACATTTAGCAAGCCTGGTTTTGAAACTGAACTGTCCTTACACTGCTGCGGATGGACATTAACCATAGCATTTATAAGTGGGCAATATTGACTAGAAGTATATGGATAACAAAAAGTGGACTATATTGCAATCATTCTTTGCTTGAAGGATCAATTTAGCCATTATATTGAACGGGTAAAATCTCCTACAACTACAAAGTCTACATTACAACCCAGCAACTTTTATTGGCCGGGAAACTCACTTTGCTAGGAGGACATGGGGGAGAAGGAGTTTTCTTCCTCGGAGGTGAATTCACTGGCTCATCACTAGATTGGTCACCATCAGACAGCTCATCCACAGCACGTTTATAGCTCTTTCGTCTGCAACAAGAATATACAATTTTTACCCTTAATCAAGTTACAGTATACCAGGTATTTGTTTTCTTGGCCAACTTGCAAACTTCCAGAAGAATTCAAGACTGCAGTCTTGTCAATCCTCACATAATGCGCTGTGAGGATTCTCTGGTGTGAGCGGTCATGTGACCCCCTTTCACCCCATTCAAAATTAAATAATAAAAATCAAACAAACATACACACACATATTTGGTATCGCCTGATCAATAAAAAATAAAAATAAAAATTAACCTGATCGCTAAACAGCGTAGCGAGAAGAAAATCAAAATGCCAGAATTACGTTTTTTGGACACCACAACATTGCATTAAAATGCAATAACAGGCGATCAAAAGAATGTATCTGCACCAAAATGGTATCATTAAAAACGTCAGCTCGGCACGCAAACCTAGACATGTTTGGCGTCTATGAACTCGTAATGACCTGGAGAATCATAATGGCAGGTCAGTTTTAGCATTTAGTGAACATAGCAAAAAAGCCAGACAAAAATCAAGTGTGGGATTGCACATTTTTTGGGCAATTTCACCGCACTTGGAAATTTTTTCCCGTGTTCTGTTTCTCAACACAGTAAAACCAATGGTGTCGTTCAAAAGTACAACTCGTCTCACATGGCCATATTGTCGGGGAAAAAAAAAAAAAAAAAAGTTATGGCTCTGGGAAGGAGGGGAGCGAAAAGCAAACGCAAAACCGAAAAAAGCTCCGGGGGTTAGGAAGTCAACATCTCATTTTACTAGAATGCCACGGATTTTTACCTTATAGTTTGATCGTCCACATCAGCATCAGTCTCTGTAGATAACAGAATGAAATATGTTACTTAGGTTTCTGATAAAAGGGTTCTCTGGGCTGGGATAACTACTTCTAAAAATCAGTAATAAGTTCATGGGATAAACAAAAAAAATAAAAAATTAAACTAATTTCTGATAATACTCTAATAGGCCACAAACCTAACTAAAGGAATGCTCAGCCAGTTGTGCTTACATCTGTTCTGCAGTAGCACATGTTACATTGTTTTCTTTTACTCTTGTTGAATCGCACAAGACATTTTCTGCATGCAACAAAACAGTTTATAGCGATACAGTCCTAACAGGATGACCGAGTGCTTAGATACATAATCTGCTCTGGAAGTTATTTAGAACCATTATTGTCCATTGTAGTTATATACATAACTAACCAGTACTCAACGACTGTCCAGTCACCATCGGTTCCGGCTCAGTGTCTGGCTGGTTGCTAATGGTAATCTTGTTAAAAGCCCTTGTTCGCACAGAATGCCTAAGGTTTTCTGGAGCCTGGAAAGCAAGAAACATGCAATATTGCACTTGGTAAGGTACAGATTCTGAAAAATAATTGAAACAATGCTCAGGTTTACAGCAAATGTGACCAGGCCAAATTTTTTTTTCAAACCTGGCACTTTGTGGGAATAAATCTGGAACAATTCAACAGTCTCAATTACTGCGCTTTTTTCGTGATACATTTTATGTTAATGGGAAATTTAGGTTGATGCGTTTTGTGTTTACTTAGAAAAACATCAGAAATTTGACCAAAAGTTAAAAAAAAAAAAAAATAAATGCAAGTTTCAAACTTTTAACCCCTTCCCGACCTGTGAAGCCACGTAGGCGTCATGAAAGTCGGTGCCAATCCGACCTGTGACGCTTATGTGGCGTCATGGAGGGATCGCGTCCATGCAGATCGGGTGAAAGGGTTAACTCCAATTTCACCCCATCTGCAGGGACAGGGGGAGTGGCACGTCAGCCCAGGGGGGGTGCTTCACCTTCAACCCCCCCAATCCCCCCCCCCCCACGTGGCTACGATCGCTCTGATTGGCTGTTGAAAGTGAAACAGCCAATCAGAGCGATTTATAATATTTCACCTATGAAAATGGCGAAATATTACAATCCAGCCATGGCCGATGCTGCAATATCATCGGCCATGGCTGGAAACCCTGATCTGCCCCCCGCCACCGATCGCCTCCCCAGTCCTCCGTCCTCCGTCCTGTGCTCCGCTCCCCTCCGTCCGCCTGTCCCCTCCTTCATACTTACCGAGCCTCCCGATGTCCGTTCGTCTGCTCCATGGGCACCGCCATCTTCCAAAATGGTGGGCGCATGCGCAGTGTTCCAGGTATATTTTGATCACTGATAATACCTATCAGAGTGATCAAAATAAAAAAAATAGTAAATGAACCCCCCCCTTTATCACCCCCATAGGTAGGGACAATAATAAAAATAAAGAAAATGGGTTGGAACTAGGCTTAGAACTAGCCTAGTTCTAAGCCTATGTGCACATGGTGCGGATTTGGCTGCGGATCCTCAGCGGATTGGCCGCTGCGGATTCGTACCAGTTTTCCATCAGGTTTACAGTACCATGTAAACCTATGAAAAACCAAATCCGCTGTGCCCATGGTGCGGAAAATACCGCGCGGCAACGCTGCATTGTATTTTCCGCAGCATGTCAATTCTTTGTGCGGATTCCGCAGCGTTTTACACCTGTTCCTCAATAGGAATCCGCACAAAAAAACACTGGAAATCCGCAGGTAAAACGCAGTGCATTTTACCTGCGGATTTTTCAAAAATGGTGCGGAAAAATCTCACGAATCCGCAACGTGGACACATAGCCTTAGAGTTGCAATTAGAGTTAGGGTTGGCATTAGGGCTAGGGTTGGAAATAGGGTTAAGATTAGGCTTGTGGTTAGGGTTATGGTTAGGGGTGTGTTGGGGTTAGTGTTGGAGTTAGAATTGAGGGGTTTCCACTGTTTAGGCACATCAGGGGTCTCCAAACGCAACATGGCGCCACCATTGATTCCAGCCAATCTTGCGTTCAAAAAGTCAAATGGTGCTCCCTCCATTCCGAGCCCTGACGTGCACCCAAACAGTGGTTTACCCCCACATATGGGGTACCAGCATACTCAGGAGAAATTGGACCCAAATAGTTGCTGCCCAGTTTGTCCTGTTACCCTTGCGAAAATAAAAAATTGCTTGCTAAAACATCATTTTTGAGGAAAGAAAAATGATTTTTTATTTTCACGGCTCTACGTTATAAACTTCTGTGAAGCACTTGGGGGTTCAAAGTGCTCACCATACATCTGGATAAGTTCCTTGGGGGGTCTAGTTTCCAAAATGGGGTCACTTGTGGGGGGTTTCTACTGTTTAGGCAGATCAGGGGCTCTGCAAACGCAACGTGATGCCCGCAGACCATTCCATCAAACTCTGCATTTCTAAACGTCACTCCTTCCCTTCCGAGCCCCGACGTGTGCCCAAACAGTGGTTTACCCCCACATATGGGGTATCAGCGTACTCAGGACAAACTGGGCAGCAACTATTGGGGTCCAATTTCTCCTGTTACCCTTGTGAAAATAAAAAAAATTGCTTGCTAAAACAATTTTTGAGGAAAGAAAAATGATTTTTTATTTTCACGGCTCAAAAAGATCATTTTTGTGACTAAAAAGTTAAATGTTCATTTTTTCCTTCCATGTTGTTTCTGCTGCTGTGAAGCACCTGAAGGGTTAATAAAAACTTTTTGAATGTGGTTTTGAGCACCTTGAAGGGTGCAGTTTTTAGAATGGTGTCTTTTTTGGGTATTTTCAGCCATATATAGACCCCTCAAACTGACTTCAAATGTGAGGTGGTCCCTAAAAAAAATGGTTTTTTAAATTTTGTTGTAAAAATGAGAAATCGCTGGTCAAATTTTAACCCTTATAACTTCCTAGCAAAAAAAAAAAAATTGTTTCCAAAATTGTGCTGATGTAAAGTAGACATGTGGGTAATGTTATTTATTAACTATTTTGTGTCACATAACTCTCTCGTTTAACAGAATAAAAATTAAAAATTTGAAAATTGTGAAATTTTCAAAATTTGCCAAATTTCCATTTTTTTTCACAAATAAACGCAAAAATTATCTACCTAAATTTACCACTAACATGAAGCCTAATATGTCACGAAAAAACATCTCAGAACCGCTAGGATCCGTTGAAGCGTTCCTGAGTTATTACCTCATAAAGGGACACTGGTTAGAATTGCAAAAAACGGCCAGGTCATTAAGGCCAAAATAGGCTGGGTCATGAAGGGGTTAATGACTATCCCTTTTCTTATTTAAATACATTTTTATTAACAAAATGTAACTATTTACAAAAAGGAGACATTAGGGCAAGTCAGGGATTAGTATTGATGTGTAGATCTTGATATGTCCCTTAAAGGGAACCTGTCACCCCGTTTTTTAAAGATGAGATAAAAATAGCGTTAAATAGGGGCAGAGCTGTGCTTTACATTAGTGTCTTTTGTGCCTTTATTCCCCAGCTATGCTGCCGAAATACCTTTGTAAAGTTGCCGTTTTGGGCTGTCACTCACGCTGGTCTGGTCAAATGGGCGTGGTGACATCGCTGTTTCTTCCCCCAGATCTTGCTTATCTGTCCGTTGGTGGCGTAGTGGTTTGCGCATGTCCAGCTGCCGAATCCACTGCGCAGGTGAAGGAAAAAGAGCGCGATCTGCGCTATTCCCCTGGTGATCGGTGGGGGCGGCCATCTTCCTGAGGCCGTGCGTGCACAGATGGAGTGCTCTGCTGCACGGGGCTTCAGGAAAATGGCCGCAGGATGCCGCGCGTGCGCAGATGGAGATCGCGGCGGCCATTTTCCTGAAGCCGAGATGCAAACTCCATCTCCATCTGCGCACGCGCGGCATCCCACGGCCATTTTCCTGAAGGCCCGTGCAGCAGAGCACTCCATCTGCGCACGCGCGGCCTCAGGAAGATGGCCGCCCCCACCGATCACCAGGGGAATAGCGCAGATAGCGCTCTTTTTCCTTCACCTGCGCAGTGGATTCGGCAGCTGGACATGCGCAAACCACTACACCACCAACGGACAGATAAGCAAGATCTGGGGGAAGAAACAGCGATGTCACCACGCCCATTTGACCAGACCAGCGTGAGTGACAGCCCAAAACGGCGACTTTACAAAGGTATTTCGGCAGCATAGCTGGGGAATAAAGGCACAAAAAAAGACACTAATGTAAAGCACAGCTCTGCCCCTATTTAACACTATTTTTATCTCATCTTTAAAAAATGGGGTGACAGGTTCCCTTTAAGGACAGAGGGGAGGGAGAAGTAAGGAAAGGAGAGGGGAAGGGAGAAAAGAATTTTAATCCAAGATATTTCCAGGATAAGAGAATATTTTGGTTAGTTATGATATTTATTATCTACAAAAGTACATTTTTTAGTTGGTCATATCTAAAAGTTTTATATGGAATATTTGCAAACTTTTTCCAAGCTGCGAAGAGAGCAGAAATAGTTTGAGAGTCCAGTACAGATGTCTTAAAGGGCCACTGTCACCCCCCCCCCCCCAGCCGTTATAAACTAAAAGCCACCTTGTGCAGCAGTAATGCTGCAGTCTAACAAGGTGGCTCTTTTAGTTTTTTATTCATTTATTACCTCAATAAAGCGTTTTAAAAATTGGCCACAAATACCAGATATTGTACCTGGAGGCGGTCCGAATCGTCCTCTATCAATCTCCCAACTGCCGTCACTCTTCTCTTCAGGGGCGATGGTCGCCGCCCCCTTCGCGCTGTTGCTTCTTAAATCCGGCGCCTGCGCTGTGCGTGCCTGCCTGGGGCCTGCGCAGTCTTCATCGTCAGTCAGCTCAGATGCAGGGTGCCTGACTGCGCCTGTGCGGCCACCCTGTTCCTGAATCCCCGCCCCGCACTGTGTTATTCATTATGCACAGTGCGGGGCTGGGGTTCCTGGGCATGCGCACTGCGCTTGTCAGACGCTCCCCCGGTCCCCCGCCTTCCAGCGTTGTTCTTTGTGGCTGTTCAAAACGTCAGCAATGAAACCTGTATATTCCGGCAATGCTGGAAGGCGGGGGACCGTCTGACAAGCGCAGTGCGCATGCCCAGGAACCCCAGCCCCGCACTGTGCATAATGAATAACACAGTGCGGGCCCCAGGCAGGCACGCACAGCGCAGGCGCCGGATTTAAGAAGCAACAGCGCGAAGGGCGCGGCGACCATCGCCCCTGAAGAGAAGAGTGACGGCAGTTGGGAGATTGATAGAGGACGATTCGGACCGCCTCCAGATACAATATCTGGTATTTGTGGCCAATTTTTAAAACGCTTTATTGAGGTAATAAATGAATCAAAAACTAAAAAAGCCACCTTGTGCAGCAGTAATGCTGCATTCTAACAAGGTGGCTCTTATAGTTTTTGGTGTATGTATTCCCAAAATAATGCGTTTTATAAATTCTCCAAAATACCTTTCTTTCGCCTGGGAGGCAGGTCCTCACCCCCCTGCTTGAAACGCCACACTGCAGTCACTCAAATCTTCAGGGGCGCTGGCACCGCCCCCTCCGCGCTGTGTTCGCATGAAATCCGGTGCCTGCGCTGTGTAGTACTGTCTGGTGCAGGCGCAGTGAGCTCTGGCAGTCTGACGTCACAGCCAGGCTTGCAGACTGCTCCTGTGCGGACAGTGCGGCCACCCACCTTGGTAATCCCAGCCCCGCAGTGTGTTATGCATTATGCAGAGTGCGGGGCTGGGACTCACAAGCAGGGCGGCCGCACAGGTGCCAGACAGTACTACACAGTGCAGGCGCCGGATTTCATGCGAACACAGCGCGGAGGGGGCGGCGCCCAGCGCCCCTGAAGATTTGAGTGACTGCAGTGTGGCGTTTCAAGCAGGGGGGTGAGGACCTGCCTCCCTGGCAAAAGAATTTATAAAACGCATTATTTTGGGAATACATGCACCAAAAACTAAAAGAGCCACCTTGTTAGAATGCAGCATTACTGCTGCACAAGGTGGCTCTTTTAGTTTATAACGGCTGGAGGGGGTGACAGTGGCCCTTTAAGAGTTTAATAAAAAGGTTATTAGTAGAGAATGAAGTGGAGACTTTTCCCTTAAGGAAGATTCGTGATCTACCCAGGCGGAAGGGCAGTCCGTTTTGAACCAGGCCTGACTTTGTTTCACAAGATTGGTATAATACGCAGTAAAATTAGGGAGTCCAAAACCCCCTGAAGATTTGCTTTTCATTAAAGGGAACCTGTCACCCCCAAAATCGAAGATGAGGTAAGCCCACCAGCATCAGGGGCTTATCTACAGCATTCTGTAATGCTGTAGATAAACCCCCGATGTATCCTGAAAGATGAGAAAGTAGGAATTAGTCCTACCGGTGATAGTGTTTCCAGGAGTCCATCATGACAGCACCACCAGGAGGTTGTCCTTCATATCCTTGATAGGGATAGGAACACAGAAGAGGTTAAATAACCCCTCCGCATCTCCACCCTTCAGTGATTTTACAACGTACCACACCAGGATGCATTGAACGCAATTTTATTGAACCTCTATATACATGTTCATATCACACATCAGACATGAATTAAAGGGAGGGTAAATAAGGGGTGCTGTCATGATTGACTCCTGGAAACACTATTACCGGTAGGACTAATTCCTACTTTCCAGGACGTCCCTCCTGACAGCACCACCAGGAGAAATATCAAATAACTACTATTTAGGGTGGGATTACAGCTTGGAGGACTTTCCTCCCAAAGACCGTCTGTTGATTTGACAGAATGTCTAGCTTGTAGTGTTTGCAAAAGGTATTTAAGTTAGACCAAGTTGCAGCCCAGAAGATTTGGTCCATGGATGCACCTGCACTCTCTGCCCACGAGGCAGATATTGCTCTCAGTGAGTGGGGCCTTTACATTTTCTGGAGGAGATTCACCGGCTGAAACATACGCAGCACAAATGGTGGATTTAAACCATCTGGCTAGAGTAACCTTTGAGGCTTTTTTCCCCCTTCTGTTCTTCCAGACATCTGGATAAAGAGGTTTGAGTAAATTCTCCAGCCGTCTGTAAGCTTAAAGTATTGTAATACTGTCCTTTTAACATCCAAAGAGTGGAGAGAACGTTCTTTGTCATTGTAGTTCTGGCAGAACATAGGTAATATAATTTCCTGCTTTCTGTGAAAGTCAGTCACTACTTTAGGGAGAAACGTAGGATCCAATTTTAAGATAATACAATCTTCCTGTATTTTTAAGTATGGGTCAGTTTTGGACAGGGCATGGATCTTGCCTATTCGTCTTGCTGACGTTATTGCGACCAGGAAAACGGTTTTGAATGTTACAGATTTTAGGTCTGCCTGATGTAGAGGTTCGTATGGAGCTTTACGTAATTCGTTTAGTACCAAGCCGAGATTCCAGGGGGGTGCTATACTACGTATTGTTGGCCTAATACGTTGCGTAGCTTTAATGAACCTTACTACCCATGGGTGATCGGCTAGTGGATAGTCATAAAAGGCGCTTAAATCTGAAAATTTGTACTTTTAAAGTACTAGGTCTCAAACCCATATCGAAGCCTGCTTGAAGGAAATTTAAGACCTGAGGAATATTTGGTCCTTGAAAGATGGATATTGGAGTTTTGCTCTGTGCGCAAAATTTCTTACAGATTTTTAGATACATAGCTGAGTTCACTGGCTTCCTGCTTTTTTGCATGGTTAAGATAACCGAATCTGATAGACCTTTTGATCTTAGGATCTCCTTTTCAAGATCCACGCTGAAAGATGTAGCATGTCTAGATTTTGATGGGCCAGCAGCCCCAGCGTCAGAGGGTTGCACCTTAGTGGTAGCAGAACTGGATCCTCCAACGGCATCCACTTCAGAAGAGGAAAACAGCTTCTCTTGGGCCAATATGGCACTATTAGGATTACTGTTGCAAGACTTTCCTGAATTTTCCTCAGAACTCTCGGAATTCGAGCAAGTGGAGTGAATGCGTAAGCAAGTTCCATGTTCCAGCTTTGTCCCAAGGCGTCCACCCAGGTTGGATTGTCTCAGACTTATTCGCCTCAAGGCGAAATACAAAGACAAAAGAGTTCTTTTCATTAAATCTATCTGTGGTGTGACCCATTGCTGGGTTAGCTGAACTAAGACTTTCGTTTAGAGACCACTCCAAGGGTTGCACCTTTTTTCTGCTGAGAAAGTCTGCTATCTGATTCTCTGAACCTTATAGATGTACTGCCGTGATGGACTTCACATTGCATTCCCCCAAGAGAATATTGATTCTGCTAGACCTTGGAGGTGACTGTCTCGGACCTCCCTGATGAAGAAGGAAAGATACCATGGTCGAGTTGTCTGAGAAGATCCTGACGTGACACCCCTGCACCTCTTGGCATCTTTTCAGTGCTTCCCAATCTGCTCTGAGTTCCCTGAAACTGGAGGAACTGTTGCATACCGATGTGGGCCATGTTCCCTGAAGGTAATGTCCTATGTTAGCTCCCCTGCCGCTTAAGCTTGCATCTGTGGTTACATTTACGCATGAAGACACTCTCCAGGGTCTTCCTCTTTTGAGGTTTTTTGTTAACCCACCATGCCAGAGACTGTTTCCAATTGTTGTCCAATGAATCTTTCTTGCCATCCTATACTGAAAGGACCTCCCGTTGAAGAATTCTTGAATGAAACTGGCTCCATTGTACACTGGGAATACATGAGGTCATTAGACCTAGACCCCTCATGGCTTTCCTGATGGAAATGTGTTTGCGTTTCCTTAGTGCCTGAAATTCTTGTTCGATTTTCCGTTGTTTTTGGTCTGGTAGGAAGGAGTATTCCCGTTCGGAGTCTAGTAGTACTCCCAGGAATATTTTCTGTCTTTCTGGTCTGAGACTTGATTTCTTTGAATTTATTATCCACCCTAGACACTTCAGGAGTGATATGGTCATTGTTAAAGACTCTTCCATCTGATGAGGCGAATCTGCTATCAACAACAGATCGTCCAGGTATGGGGCGATGAGAACGTTCTTTTCTCTTAAGTGGGCCATGACCTCTGTTATGAGTTTTGTGACTATTCGTGGGGTCGAAGTGAGACCGAATGGTAGGCACTGGAATTGGAAATTATGTATTTTCTCGTAGCTTTTTATTGCAAATCTGAGGAATTTTTGGTGTGAGGGATGGATGGGTACATGGTAGTACACATGTTTGAGATCTAGCGTGCACATTACTGAGTCCTTTTTTTTTAATTAAAGGTATAATTGATCGGAGAGACTCCATCTTGAAGCGTTTGTAAGCTACCCACTGATTTAATGGTCTTAAGTTTATTATTGTACGGTATTCTCCGCTTGTTTTTTTTAAAATGGAGAACAGGCTGGAGTAATGCCCATGAAATCGCTGGTGATGGGGTACCGGAACTATGACCTGCAGTTCTGAGAGCTCTTTTATGTCTGTTAACAGTCTTTGATGGACTGCTGACGACTCTGTACGTGTTAGGCAGTACCTTTTGGGGGGCAGCTGAGTGAATGCTATCCTGTACCCCTAGGTGATCGTCTGTAGGATCCACTGATTGAGTGATATTCTGCCAGCCCTCTAGGAAGTACTGTAGACTCCATCCTATATTGTTGGCGTCATTGTCTGCTGGGTCCTGACGATTGGTCTCGAAAGGAACCTCTTCCCCTGCCGCCTTTAGGGTAGCTCCATCTGCCGGAGTCCCCTTTCCCTTAGTAGTCCTGCCTAGGGTGGGAGCGAGTTTTCCGAAAGAATGGCACCTTCTTAGGCTTCTCTTCGAGAAAGCCCTTCTTGTCAGATGCTTTCTCGAACAGCTCATCTAGGACAAGACCAAATACATGAGAACGAATTCGAACAAAGTTTGTTTTTTGAGTATCTCCCGTCCAAGATCTTAGCCACAGGGCCCACCTTGCCGCATTTGACAGCGCGTTATTTCTAGCTGCAAAACGCACTGACTCTGCTGAAGCATCCGCCATGAAATCAGTTGCCATTCTTAGTATTGACAGAGACTTCAGAATTTCTTCCCTGGGAGTCCTGTCTTTAAAGGGAACCTGTCACCCCGTTTTTTAAAGAGGAGATAAAAATAGCGTTATATAGGGGCAGAGCTGTGCTTTACATTAGTGTATTTTTTGTGACTTTATTCCCCAGCTATGCTGCCGAAATACCTTTGTAAAGTCGCCGTTTTGGGCTGTCACTCACGCTGGTCTGGTCAAATGGGCGTGGTGACATCGCTGTTTCTTCCCCCAGATCTTGCTTATCTGTCCGTTGGTGGCGTAGTGGTTTGCGCATGTCCAGCTGCCGAATCCACTGCGCAGGTGAAGGAAAAAGAGCGCGATCTGCGCTATTCCCCTGGTGATCGGTGGGGGCGGCCATCTTCCTGAGGCCGCGCGTGCGCACATGGAGTGCTCTGCTGCACGGGGCTTCAGGAAAATGGCCATGGGATGCCGCGCGTGCGCAGATGGAGATGGAGTTCGCATCTCGGCTTCAGGAAAATGGCCGCCGCGATCTCCATCTGCGCACGCGCGGCATCCTGCGGCCATTTTCCTGAAGCCCCGTGCAGCAGAGCACTCCATCTGTGCACGCACGGCCTCAGGAAGATGGCCGCCCCCACCGATCACCAGGGGAATAGCGCAGATCGCGCTCTTTTTCCTTCACCTGCGCAGTGGATTCGGCAGCTGGACATGCGCAAACCACTACGCCACCAACAGACAGATAAGCAAGATCTGGGGGAAGAAACAGCGATGTCACCACGCCCATTTGACCAGACCAGCGTGAGTGACAGCCCAAAACGGCGACTTTACAAAGGTATTTCGGCAGCATAGTTGGGGAATAAAGGCACAAAAAAAGACACTAATGTAAAGCACAGCTCTGCCCCTATTTAACGCTATTTTTATCTCCTCTTTAAAAAACGGGGTGACAGGTTCCCTTTAATGTGGCCTTCCAGCTCGTCTACCCAGAGGCTCATGGATCTTGCTACAGAGGTGGCCACTATGTTTGTTTTCATAATCGCAGCTGACGACTCCCAGGCTTTTTGAAGGAGATCTTCCGACCTTTTATCCATCGGGTCTTTTAACCCAGATGAGTCTTCGAAAGGAATAGATGTTTTCCTTGAGACTTTAGCTACCGGAATGTCGATCTTTGGGACAGATTCCCAGACTTTAGCTTCTTCCGGATCAAAGGGAAGACGGTACTTGAAGTCCCTCGGGACTACTAGCTTTTTCCCCACATCTTCCCATTCTTCCAGTATCATCGCCGTTATATGGTTGTTAACTGGAAATACCCTATTTCTGCGGGTTCTCAGGCCCCAGAACATTTCGTCCTGAACCGATAATGGTTCAGTGGAGTCCTCTATTTTCATAGTACTCCTAACTGCCTTTAGGAGCACGTCCGTGTTTTCGGACGAGAACAGGTATCTTTTGCGTTCCTCCGGAAATACTACCGAGGAATTGTCAACTTCACCCGACTCCGGGTCGGAATATCCCGATACCTCTCCTTCTTCCGAACTCAAGTCCATATCCCATCTGGGCCTCTTAGGGTGAGGGGATTGGGGTGGCACCAATGCTGATACGGTAGCCTGGACTTCGCTTGGGGATGTCCTTGTCCTAAAATGTTAAAGGCCCTGTAACTAACGGATCTAAATGCCCGCTAGGTACTTCCCCACGTTTACCCACATGGTCCGTGGGCAGCTCTAAGGACTGGACGTCTGGACAACTATCACCCTCCATCTTACCAAGTCAGGTGTGCTGTCAGCTGTCCGTCATTAAATAGTCAGTCTTACCTGACTTCAAGACATCTAATTCGTCCTCCTTCCGAGCACAGCTGCTGGCATCTATGGTGATCGCAGGTCCCTAGCTGTACTGCACATGCGTCATCTGGAACGCACGCTGACCAGCTTGGGACCATCTGATCTCGGCGCCATCATGCCCCGGACTCTCCTCGTCGACGTGCCTTGGCCCGGAAACCACCGGCGCCACAGACCCCGGGAATTTGGCCACGTCCCCAGAAGTAGTCACCGGCGCGCTCCCCCTCTGACGCAAAGCGCCAGAACCGGAAGTTCGGGGAGACGCCGCCGGCTGCAAGTGGAGCTCAGGGGAACAGCGCCGGACACCACTGCAGCAGCCGCTGCCTCAGAGCCCCTTTGTGAAGGGATGAGGCAGCTGACGGGAGCACACTGCTGTACCTTATCGCGTGAGGGACCTCCGTCGGTATCATGCGATCTGAGGAGTCCCTCCAATGAGACTCCGGCGGCCCAGAGCCCCCGCCCCCTCCATCCAGGAGGAGAAGACCGCCCTCGGGAGCACCTGCTCTACCGAACCTGACATCCGGCATCAGGTAAATGCATTTTCTTCTGGAGAACACTCTCCCGCTTCTGTCCCTGATGGGGACAGGAAAAACACTGAAGGGTGGAGGTGGGGAGGGGCTATTTAACCTCTTCTGTGTTCCTGTCCCTATCAAGGATATGAAGGACTACCTCCTGGTGGTGCTGTCAGGAGGGACGTCCTGGAAAAAGAGGTTAGATTATACTCACCCAGGGGCGGTCCGATCCGATGGGTGTCGCGGTCCGGTCCGGGGCCTCCCATCTTCTTACGATGACGTCCTCTTCTTGGGAGTCACGCTGCTGCTCCAGCGCAGGCGTACTTTGCCTGCCCTGTTGAGGGAGAGCAAAGTACTGCAGTGCGCAGGCGCCGGGAAAGGTCAGAGAGCACCAGCGCCTGCAGTACTTTGCTCTGCCCTCAACAGGGCAGACAAAGTACGCCTGCGCCGGAGCGTGGAGACAAGAAGAGAACGTCATCCTATGAAGATGGGAGGATCTGGACCGGACCGCGACGCCCACCGCAGCGGGACCGCCCCTGGGTGAGTATAATCTAACCTTTTTCTCATCTTTCAGGATACATCGGGGCTTATCTACAGCATTCCAGAATAAGCCCCTGATGCTGGTGGGCTTAGCTCACCTTTGATTTTGGGGGCGACAGGTTCCCTTTAAGATTGGTAAAGCAAGAGTTTCAAAAACAAAATGTTCCAGATGAATTTGTTCAATAAATCCTGGAGGTTTTGAATATGTATTAATAAAAAGGGGAGAGGAATTGCCCGAAAATGCAAAGGCGTTGTCCTAGCAGTGGACAACCCCTTTAACCCCTGGTGCTTTTTTCGGTTTTGCGTTTTCATTTTTCACTCCCCTTCTTTCCAGAGCCATAACTTTTTTATTTTTCCGTCAATATGGTCATATGAGGGTTTATTTATTTTTTGCGGGACGTGTTGTACTTTTGAACGACACCATTGGTTTTAGAATGTCGTGTAACAGAAAAAGGGGAAATAAATTCCAAGTGCGGTGAAATTGCAAAAAAAAAAAAAAAATAAAAAAAGTGTAATCCCACACTTGTTTTTTTGTTTGGCATTTTTGCTAGGCTCACTAAATGCTAAAAACTGACCTGCCATTATGATTCTCCAGGTCATTATAAGTTCATAGACACCAAACATGTCTAAGTTCTTTTTTTATCTAAGTGGTGAAAACATTTTCCAAACTTAAAAAAAAAAAAAAAAAAAAAAAGCGCCATTTTCTGATACCCGTTCTCCATTTTTCGTGATCTGGGGTTGGGTGAGGGTTTTGATCGCCCGTTATTGCAATTTAATGCAGTGTTGCGGCAACACTTTTAGATTTTTGTTTTCTTGCTTCGTCATTTACTGATCAGGTTAATTTTTTTTTTTTTATTGATAGATCGGGCGATTCTGAACGCGGCGATACCAAATATGTGTATGTTTGATTTTGTTTTAATTGTTTTATTTTAAATGGGGCAAAAGGGGGGGGTGATTGGAGCTTTTATATTTGTTTTTTCTCCATATTTTTTAAAAACTTTTTTTTACTTTTGCCATGCTTCAATAGCCTCCATGGGAGGCTAGAAGCTGCCACAACTTGATCGACACTGCCACATAGGAACGATGCTCAGAGCACCTCTATGTAGCAGAATTACTGCATTGCTATAAGCGCTGATCACTGGGTGGCGCTCGCAGAAATCCGGCATAACGACCATAGGAGGTCTCAAGGAGACCTCTGGTTGTCATGCCGACACACCGATGACCCCCAATCACGTGACGCAGGTCACCGATGTGCGCATTTCCGGCCAGATGGCTGAAAGCGCTTGTTAAATGCTGCTGTCAAGAGTTTGGCAGCAGCATTTAACTAGTTAATAGCCGAGGGCGGCTCGCGGTTCCACCCGCCGCTATTGCGGGCACATGTTAGCTGTTCAAAACAGCTGACATGTCCTGGCTTTGAGGTGGGCTCACCGCCGGAGCCCGCATCAAAGCGGGGGATACTGCCATCAGCGTAATAGTATGTCCGATGGCAGTAAGGGGTTAAAGCAAGCCTGTCAGCAGGATTTTGCCAAGTAAATACAGACACTGTCACGTTGCTGCTGTTATACTGATTAAAATGATACCTGGGGTGAAGAAATCCATCTATCAGTGCTAGAAGTTTTTAGTTAATGATATGCTCGTGCTCCACGTTGGGACTGTGGGCAGAGTCTTATCTTCCTGAACTAAACCAGAGAAACAAAGAAAAGGCCTCCCCCACAGGCCGCCCCAAAACACAAACATGTTCCTCATCATAGAGACAGACTGTTTGTGCTTCGAGGTGGCCTGTTGACAGGTCACTTCATGGTTTCTCTGGCTTAGAGAAGGAAGATAACACTCTGCCTACAGTCCCGCCCCAGAGCATGGGCATCTCCTTAACTGAAAACTTCTAACACTGACTACACAAGAACCACAAGACAGATTTCATTACCCCAGGTATCATTTTAATCAGTAACAATGTCAACATGACAATGCATGTAGTTTCCTTAGCAAAATCCTGCAGACCGGTTCACTTTGTTCTGAACAGGTCACTATAGTTGGCAGATTAAGGCCATTATTTGGCCTTAAATGGCCATGGCAACCATAGGGATCACACAATCATGATCTCACGGTGCTGATGGGGTTAAAGACACTTAACCATCAAGATGCCGTAGTCACTATTGACAGCAGCATCTAAAAGTTAATGGGCATGGTTGGTTCCGACACCAATAGTGACTGATACAGCAGGATGTCATCCATAGTGTACAGCTGCTGCATTTTCACCTGTCGAGAGATGCTACTCACATCTCAGCTCGGTAAAGGGACATACTGGTGTTCAGTAAAGTCTCGCCATTTTTGCACAAATCCAAGCGATGCAAACATTTTACTTCTTTTCAAAAGCATTTACACCAGAATTGTTTAATGAGTCAGGCCTTAATGATCAACTACGACTATACAAGTCAACTCAGTTCACATATGCATAAAAATCTACAATACTGTGCCGACTCCGTCATATCCTTTGTGCAACCAATTTGGCAAAGTGTTGTGGCTTTCAGTGTAAACCGCATATCATGTAGGCCCATTGACCCAATCACCCAAGCATATGCTACATAGCTGCTACACATATAGCTTCTTCCTTACCTCAACAAGTTCAGTAGTCTTTGGTCTGTAAAAGAGAATTCATTAAAAAAATTTAAGAAAATTTGGTGAAAAGAAAAGAAAACCATTTTGCAATATATGCAAAGTGTAAATTCAACTACAAAGTCCATAATATCCCTAATACAATATGTTTGTAACATAGTTGGACCACAGAGATTGTTTGTAGTGTTTATTACTTGTTTTCAAATGGTTTTCTTTTTTAAAATCACTGCTAACTTAAGCAGTATCCAAACTTGTAATCTTAATTACTGTGGTAGTTACACAAGTGCCACTCCATACACAGCAATTTTTCTCCATGTCGCGGTGTTAATAGAACTCAGCATCTGGTTATCATTACACTTGGCATTTACAGACAAGTAAACTTTCAATGGAAGGCTACACGCAACAAGGACTCACTTGAACCGCAGGCAGTGTTTCTCCTGAAATGACTTGCCATCTGTCACCTTTGCAGCGGCATTTTTGTAATTTAAACTATAAAATAGAGAGCAGCTACCAAGTGGAAGGATCCCAAACTACTTCTTTTAACCACATCTTGGCATTCAAAGTCTGAACCAGTTAAAGAAGTGACAAAAGATGGAATATATCCACAGCAACTCGTTTATATGCTGTGCATATGTCCATTCTTTATCGCATTTTTTTAGCGCTTTTTCAGACAGGTTCCAAGTGAAATTCACCTGTAAAAGGCCTCATGTGCACATACCCCAATTGTTCAGATGTAAAGAATATAAGAGGCAAACAGCAGTGCTTGGAAAAATAGCATGACAGCAGAATATAGAAGTGCAGTACACCGCAAAGAACATTTTTTTTGATGTGGTATTAAAAGTTTTTCATATCAAGATCTTCAAAATGGTTCAAGAATTGTGTCCATTGTTTGTAACATGTTCTGCAACTTTTAGCACAAAAAGTTGCACCTTTCGTTACATAGTGCAAAAATTGCAACGAAAAAAAACATGCGAATAAAGTCACTTCAAAAAAAGATAAGGGAAAAAAAAGGCACATATGCAGTATTGAAACAGACCTATTGTGGTCACCTTGCATTACAGTACATGTGTCCTCACCGGAGAACCAGTATGCTTGATAATCTAGAAATTTAATTAAATGGAAGGAGTTAAGATAACAATGCTCCTACCTAAGTTTCAGAGTGACTTCTTCATCCATTACTTCAATAGAACTCTGGTCTGGAAGAGCAAAACAAATTATGTAACCAACAGTCTACAGGGTAATTAACTGTAAATGTATCAGGACATGGGGCACTTACAGCTCTTGTAGCTAGAAGATGATGACATCTCTGAAGCTTTTTTCTGTGAAACAGATCGGCGGATGGATTTGTGCACAGCTGCTCTGGTCATACTTTCGCGCTTGCTAGCGAGAGAGTACTGATTAGCCAGAGATGCGCGGCAGCTGGTTGATTTCCGTCCAACAATACTGCGGCGGACAGACCGGCGGTCAGATTTTGACCCTGTGGGTGTCACGCTGTAGTTTGACAGTTCCAGTGATAACTCCTTGGCAGCTTGTGAAACAGGCTGAGCACATTCAAGTTTGAGGTCCACTGACTCAATAACAGCCATCTGTGTTTTAGGTGTAGAGCTGTCGGCGATCTTTAATTTGGCTGCAGTGCGACCATTCTTCTCGGGCGTGGAAAGCACTGAAGGCTCGTCAGCAACGGCTGGGGGAGCCATTGGATTAGGTGGTGCAGATGAAGTTGGGACCACAGTTTCTAAGGCAGGATTTTTCTCTGCAGAGACTGACTTTGTTACCTCACAGAGCTGCACCTCTGCACTAAGACGTTCCTCTGCACTAATCCGCACTTGCAAAATTCGGTCGTTAGGTACATTTGATGAGAGTTGTTTTAGTGGTTTCTCAGCTACTGGCACACACATCACGCTGGCTTGCGCCTTGGCTCTTGTCATTTTCTTAGGCTGCTGTTCAGTCTCTTCCTGAATGGATGTATCAAGTGGTTTAATAATATGTCGAGAAGACATTCTGCGCACCGATGTGCTCCAGCTGACATTGCTTCTTCTCCTGGATATCCTGAAGGAAAGTATTAAACAATAAATAAAGAATTGTTCATGAAATGCAAATTGATCTCTATACTATAATGATTATGTAAGTCTGCTTCCTGTGTTCAGTCACAAGACTTCGTTGCAGACATTCCCCTTACCTGCGACTACTAGGATCTCTAATTTCATCTGGCACAATTGACGCTCTCTTCTTCCTACGTCTCTTCTGAGAGGGAGTCTTTGGCATTAGCTCTGGCTCAGCAGTGAAATCACTGATGGCAGAAATGACATACATTTAGAAAACATCTAGCCACTTGTTTTCCATTTTCAATTACAGCAGTGAGAAAATGTATACTATGCAGTCAATTACTGTGATATAACAAAAAATCACTATGCAAGATTTCATTAATTCTAGAAGTTCACAGTTTTGCTACAGTAAACTTGGCAAATCATATCGCTACACTGTATTAGCAATTATTAATTGGCACAGTGTCACTGCCACCTATAAGGCTACTTTCACACTAGCGTTGCTTGCTGTACGTCGCAATGCGTCGTTTTGGAGAAAAAACGCATCCTGCAAAGTTGCCCGCAGGATGCGTTTTTTTCTCCATAGGCTTGCCTTAGCGACGCATTGCGACGTATGGCCACATGTCGCATCCGTCGTGCGACGGATGCGTCGTGTTTTGGCAGACTTCCGGCACAAAAAAGTTACATTTAACGTTTTTTGGTGCGTCGTGTCCGCCATCTCCAACCGCGCATGCGCGGCCGGAACTCCGCCCCCTCCTGCCCAGACATTACAATGGGGCAACAGATGCTTTGAAAAACTGCATCCACTGCCCACGTTGTGCTACATTAACACACTGTCCGTCGGTACGTCGGGCTGACGGTTTGTGACGGCCCGTACCGATAGACTAGTGTGAATGTAGCCTAAGCCTGCAACAGGTTAATGGGATTGTAAAGAAGCAAGTTTACAATGTCTGTGCAAAGTGGTGATCTACTATATGCTCAAATCATTCACGTGGTGAAATGTGCATAGAAAAACCACAATTGACAAAAGAAACTATGTGGTATGGTACCACTAGGTGTATGGGCCCCCTAATAGTTGCTCGAAACGAGGTTCACAAACCATTTGGAGTTACTTGTGATTCCACACAGTTGAACTCACCTGCTGAACATCTTTTTAGCTGCCTCTTCTATTTCCAAGAGCCATACCATGTGCTTGAGGTCTATAAGACTAACAAAATCTTCTGTTTTGCGGGCACAAACCTGCAGAAGCTGTGACAAGCTCTCCGGATCGTTCATGGTGGCACCTGTACAAAGAAGACTATAGCTGTATTAAACATGCTTATAGCATCCTATAGGCCAATGTTATGCCTCCAGTTATGTAAAATGGGAAAAGAAAACCATCATTAAAAGGGACTGCCTGCACAGAACGACTGTTCACACTAAGTACATACACCTTCCCAGCTGCTTGATTTTCTTCCATCTCCACCCTTTTTTTTGGCTTCATGACGCCAGAGCTGTCAAAGAAGAGGCAGGGAGGTGGAGATTTAGGGTATGTGCACACGTAGAATGGTCCTCTGCGGATTTTTCCGCAGCGGATTTGATAAATCCGCAGGGCAAAAACAGTGTTTTTCCTGCGGATTTACCACGGTTTTTGTGCAGATTCAACCTGCGGTTTTCTATTATAGAGCAGGTGTAAAACCGCTGCGGATTCCGCACAAAGAATTGACATGCTGCGGAATGTAAACCGCTGCGTTTCCGCAAGGTTTTTTCCGCAGCATGGGCACAGCATTTTCGGTTTCCCATAGGTTTACATTGTACTGTAAACTCATGGGAAACTGCTGCGGTTCCGCAGCAAAATACGCAACGTGTGCACATAGCCTGAAAAAACAAGGTGTTATTCAAATGATTGGTCATGATGTGAAGCACTGAGACTTTAAACATTCGGTGCTGACAGTTACTTAAAGATGGGCTGACAATATTAGATCGGTGGAGGTTTGCCTCTGCTTCCAATCTACGATTTTTGAAGAGGCCATGGTACCCCAGGATTGCAAGTCACCCTTATTATCAGACACACATCCATACTTTAGTAATGTCAGTGCTTGGCATCACAAATTACTATAGCCTAGTCCTATTTGAGTTAATAGACCTGAGCCCTAATAACAGGCAGCCGATATCAATAAGTGCAGAGCTGTACAAGGAAGAGGACTGGGATCTTACTGTAGTGCTATGGCCACCTCTGACAATTTTTCAATGAGAGAGAGGAAATAGAAAAAAAAAACAAAAACAAGAACCTGTCAAATCAGAAAATGCTTGTCAACTGCAGTATGCAGTTCCCTTCTGTTCGCGCAAAGTGGCGCAAGTATAGTGTAACAGACTGGGACACATGAAACGTACATAAGTAAAAACTATGGGCTAATTTCAGAATGCTGTAGATAAGCCCCTGATGCCAATGCGCTTAGCTCATCTTAGATTTTGGGGGTGACAGGTTCCCTTTAAAGAAAATCTACAAAATAGATTTCTTCAACTGAGAGGGTATCATAATCAGTATGAGAGAGCCAATATCGCCTTGTCTGTACTTTACTTGGTAAAATGCTGCCGACGGGTCCTTCTGAGACCAAAGGTAGACATTATGTCCATTCAGTTGCATGATCCTGCAGCCAGTGGACCACTGATTGGAGTGGGAAGTTTAAAAAAAAAATAGCGGTCATATCTATGACACCAGAGTGACAGGTTGTGACTTGACAACCTGCTTCACTGGGGAGATCACAGTTCATGCCTTAAAGCACCACTCCAGGAGGTGGGTTTTTTTCAGTGCTGGAGTGGTGGAAATAATCTAAGTTACCTGCCCCTAGTATTACAATTACCAGCCAATGTCTTTAGTAGTGATGAGCGTGTATACTCATTGCTCGGGTGGTCACCAAGTATTTGTGAGTGGTCGGAGATTTAGTTTTTGTTGGCAGCTGCATGATTTACAGCTGCTAGCCAGCCTGAGTACAGGTGGGGGTTGCCTGGTTGCTAGGGAATCCCCACATGTATTCAAGCTGATGCGTTGAAAAACTGCATCCCCTGCCCACGTTGTGCCGAATTTTCACAACGTCCGTCGGTACGTCTCGCCGACGCTTCGTGACGGCCCCGTACCGACCGAACTGTGAAAGAAGCCTTAGTCACAGCTCTGTACAAGTCCAAGAATCAGAACGAGGGTCTCGTATACTTACATTGACAGCCTGTGACCATTATCTGACTTGCAGTCACAAGGTTTTGGCCTGGTTCTAGAAAGAGCTAAAGACTAGTGATGAGCAAGTATACTCGTTGCTCGGGTTTCTCCGAGCATGCTCGGGTGGTCTCCAAGTATTTGTGAGTGCGCAGAGACTTAGTTTGTGTTGCCTCAGCTGCATGATTTACAGCTGCTAGACATGCTGCCCAGTCAAAAGTCCCAAGGAGGAGGGGGCGGAGTTCCGGCCGCGCATGCGCGGTAGGAAATGCAGGACCAGACGTACAAAAAACGTTCCCTTGAACGTTTTTTCGTGACGACGGTCTGCCAAAACACGACGCATCCAGTGCACGACAGATGGCCATACGTCGCGATCCGTCGGCAATACAAGTCTATGGGAAAAAAAACGCATCCTGCGGGCACATTTGCAGGATGCGTTTTTTCCCCAAAACGGAAGTGTGAAAGAAGCCTAACGAATCACCCAAGCAGGCGCGACCCAGCAGGTCAAACTGCTGGGGACCCACCTAAGTGGGGCTGGGAACAGAGCAAGATGGCAGCTGGTAAATATAGGACTAGGGGCAGGGAACTTACATGAGTAGAAACCACTGCAATAGAAAGAAAGAAAAAATAAAGCAAAAACCTATTTTTTTTTTTTTTTTTTAACAGTCACGGCAAGTTGAAGCAAGACCAGATATGAGGAAAATAGATCTAATACCAGAACACATCAGCAGGATGTATGGCAGCCCTAGATCACTGGAGCTAATTCACCATTGTCACCAAGGCAGACAAGACAACCGCTGCTCGCACGGACATGACAGGACTAGTGATGAGCGTGTGTACTCGGTGCTTGGGTTTTCCCGAGTATTTATGACTGCTCGGAGATTAAGTTTTCATCCCGACAGCTAAATGATTTACAGCTACTACCCAGCCTGAGTACATGTGGGGGTTGCCTGGTTGCTCCCCACATGTAATCAAGCTGGCTAGTAGCTGTAAATCATTCAACTGCTGTGATGAAAACTAAATCTCCGAACACTAACAAATACTCGGAGGACACCGGAGCCTGCTGGGGAAGTCTTTAGTAACGAGTACGCTCGCTCATCACTAAACAGGACATCACATTAGGGTGTATATGTAAGGAGCCAGATATGGCAGCTACACAACCGGGACCTGCTCCGAACTGCAGTGCCGGAACTAGCAGGATCGCTGCTGTTTAACAGCGTCACCACTACTCACTGACCGCAACATTTAAAGGGAACCTGTCACCGGGTTTTCACCACCTCATGCAAGAAGCCGCATAATGTAGACACAGGAACCCCGATTCCAACCATGCGTCACTTACTGGGCTGCTTGCTGTAGTTTTGATTATCTGATGTTAAAAGTGATTTTAAGAAGACTAAAACATGCTGCTGGGTAGTCCTCTATATTCCTGAGCTCTGTATAACCCCACCACTGATTGGCAGCTTTCTGCCTATGCACAGTGTACACAAAAGGTTATAGAGAGCTCAACATTCACAGATGTAATCGATCAGCTGCAGATAAAACAGGGATTGTATCAAAAGTGCACCAACTAGTCCAGTAAGCGACATCACTGGAATCGTGGCCTCTGCCCCTACATTTTGGGGCTGTCAAATGAGGTAGCAAAAACATGGCGAGATTCCCTTTAAATGGTTTGGTTGTCTTTGTGCTGGATCCCAGCAGTTATAGCTGCTGCCCTCCATCCTGAGACAGCCGGGGACGGCTGAACGATAGAAGCCCCTCAATAAAGCAGAGCACAGTGCTAGCAAACAGCGGCAGGTTCGGCGCCCCCCACACCAACACATAGGCTCAGTCTCCATAGTATAAATCATCCAAAGTAACCAAAACCGGGGCCATGGCGGAGGCAGGAGGACGTGCGACACGGTGTCCCACACAGGCGACAAATCGTGCGGAGACGCGCGGCCCCTGGTACCTCACACACCAGGACGTGGAGCGTTATACTGGCTGCGCCACCGGGCACACCTGCCCGAGCACAGCGGCTCTGACCATAATGGAAACTACAGAAGGAAACGCTTATCTTCCGCCACATGCGGGGATAACACAGCTGCCGCTCCTCACCTCTCCCGGGTCCGGTGTCCCGAGTCACACGCGTCTTTCCTGCCCGTGTCCCTGCCGCCCCGGCGCTGCAGACGCTCTCTACTCTCCCGCTCAAACCGTTCAAATGGTTCAAATCCTAACGGCTGTAGCCGGAGGTGCCGTGACGTCAGTAGGAGGAGCTATAGGGAGCCATAGAGTCGCGCAGTGTGGAGCTAGAAGGTCGTAAGAAGAATGCGCGCCAGTCACGTGATAAACAGCTGTCACTCAGCATTCTGCTCGTGTTGTGCGCAGGCGTCTGGACTTGTAGTCAGCGCCTGTCCCAAGGGGGCGCACCGCGCAACGAGTCAGCACGATAAACTTCGGTGGAAGTCATGGAAGGCTACTTTCACACTAGCGTTTTTTTGCAATGCGTTGTTTTGGCGAAAAAACGCATCCTGCAAAGTCGTCTGCATGATGCGTTTTTTCCCCATAGACTATCATTAGCGACGCATTGCGACGTATTGACACACGTCGCAACTGTCGTGCGACGGTTGAGTCGTGTTGTGGCGGACCGCCGGCAGCAAAAACGTTACAAATGTAACTTTTTTTGTGCTGACGGTCCGCCATTTCCGAACTCCGCCCCCACCTCCCCGCACCTCACAATGGGGCAGCGGATGCGTGGAAAAACAGCATCCGCTGCCCCCGTTGTGCGGCGCTTCCACACTATGCGTCGGGCCGACGCAGCGCGACGGCCCCGTACCGACGCTAGTGTGAAAGTAGCCGAAGTCACCGTCTTTTAGATCCGTCACAATGCGTCGTTTTGGGAAAAAAACGCATCCTGCAAATGTGCCCGCAGGATGCATTTTTTTCCCACAGACTTGCATTGCCGACGGATCGCGACGTATGGCCACACGTCACGTCCGTCGTGCACTGGATGCGTCGGTATTTGGCGGCCCGTCGTAGCGAAAAAACGTTCAAGGGAACCTTTTTTTCGTACGTCGTGTCCTGCATTTTAAACTGCACATGCCCGGCCGTAACTCCACCCCCTCCTCCCTGGGAGTTTACTACGGGCAGCGGATGCGTTGAAACACTGCGTCCACTGCTCACGTTGTGCAGAAAATCACCACTGTCCGTCGGTACGTTGCGCCGACGCTTTGTGATGGCCCCGCACCGACGGAAGTGTGAAACAAGCCATAGACTTGTATTAGCGACAGATTGTGATGCCTATGCAGCATCAATAGTAACAAAATATAATGTTAAAAATAAAAAAAATAAAAAAAACGCAATATATTCTCACCTATCGACGTCCCGCGCACCGTCACCGATGCTCCCGGCAGCTAGCGTTACTTCCTAGTAATACATTGCGAAATCTCGCGAGATTTCGCAATGTATTACTAGGAAGTAACGCTAGCTGCCGGGAGCATCGGTGACGCTGCGCGGGACGTCGGTAGGTGAGAATACTGCAATATTTTTTTTTTTTTTTAACCTAGTTTGTGTTGTGTATGCATTTTCACAGCGGAAAACCTCTGCGAAGATGCATACACAACAGGTGCACATAGCCTCGATGGGTCAGAAAGATGGGCCCAGTGCACCCGTTTTTTACAATCTGCACAGGATCCGTCATTTCAACATTTTGACGGATCCTGTGCAGATTGTAAAAACGGAAGTGTGAAAGAAGCCTTAGGCTACTTTCACACTAGCGTTAACTGCAATCCGCCACAATGCGTCGTTTTGCCGAAAAAACGCATCCTGCAAAAGTGCTTGCAGGATGCGTTTTTTCCCCATAGACTTACATTAAGCGACGTATTGCGATGGATTGACACATGTCGCAACCGTCGTGTGACGGATGCGCCGTGTTGTGGCGGACCGTCGGGACCAAAAAACGCTACATGTAACGTTTTTTGCTCACGACGGTCCGCTTTTTCTGACCGCGCATGCGCGGCCGGAACTCTGCCCCCACCTCCCTGCACTTCCCCGCACCTCACAATGGGGCAGCGGATGCGCTGGAAAAATGCATCCGCTGCCCCCGTTGTGCGGCGGAGACAACGCTAGCGTCGGGAACCTCGGCTCGACGCACCGCGACGGGCCGAGCCCGACGCTAGTGTGAAAGTAGCCTTAGCCAAGGCTGAGCTCTTCGGTGTCTGTGGGATATTAGGGACTGGCCGAGCAGCTGCACAGCAGGCACAATGACCGGGCTAGTAGTATTAGGCCACGTGCACACGTTCAGTATTTGGTAAGTATCTTACCAGGAGTGGGTGATAAATACAGAAGTGGTGATATGTTTCTATTTTACTCTTCCTCTGATTGTTCCACTCCTGGTTTTGGCTTACAAATACTGAGGTAAAATCCTGACTGAACGTGGCTTAATATTCATCGTGGCACGTATGACCATAGCCGTAGGGCCTGTGCGGGTGGTGGGGTCCACCGACGCCAGTGCAAACTTTAATTGGATGTGGTTCCTCTGACACATTCAGTGAAGTGTAGGATGGCGCAGAGACTTGTCAGGTCCGTGCACAGCCATACACGCTGTCAGCAACTCAATGGTCAGCAGTTGATATCGTTGTGCCTGTGATTGGGGGCACATAGCATCATGCACTCCCCTCGCACGCTGAATTCAGCTCCTGGATTCAAAAGTGGATACCAAGCAGTGGGGGAGGGAAGGTGAGAAGCAGAGATGAGCGAATTTTCTCAGGTTCCCTCTTATTCGGCAACCTATAGCGCTTATCGAATAAGCTGCAGAGGGAACCCGTCTTCCTGGAGTGTGCCGGCCAATCAGCTGATCGGCACCGCAGCTGCATGCGTCGCGGTTGTGTGACAGGCATAACACATACATGGAGAGCCCAACACACAGGCTCTCCATACATGTGCTGTGACAGCCGCGACACATGCAGCTGCGGTGCCGATCAGCTGCGCGCTCCAGGAAGACGGGTTCCCTCTGCAGCTTATTCGATAAGCGCTATAGCTTGCCAAATAAGAGGGAACACGAGCAAATTCGCTCATCTCTAGTGAGAAAAATCTTTTTTTTTAATGCATGAAAGAATGGGGCACAGGAAAAAAGACATATACCAGGAAGGGGGATATATATAACAGGATAAAGGACATATATACCAGAAAGCGGGATATATATACCAGTATAAGGGACATAAATACCAGGATGGGGGACATATATAGTGAGGAAAATAAGTATTTGAGAGAGGTCTGTAATTTTATCGTAGGTATACTTTATCTGTGAAAGACAGAATTTAGACAAAAAAAACCCCCAGAAAATCACAATGTATGATTTTTACATAATTAGTTTGCATTTTATTGCATTAAATAAGTATTTGATGCAACAGAAAAACAGAACTTAATATTTGGTTCAGAAAGCTTTGTTTGCATTAAAAGAGGTCAGTTGTTTCCTGTAGTTCTTCACCACGTTTGCACACACAGCAGCAGGGATTTAGGCCCATTCCTCCATACAGATCTTTCAGGTTTCGGGGCTGTCGCTGGGCAACATTGAGTTTCAGCTCCCTCCAAAGATTTTCTATTGGGTTCAGGTTTGGAGACTGGCTAGGCCACTCCAGGACCTTGAAATGTTTCTTACTCTAACTCCTTAGTTGTCCTGGATGTGTGTTTCTGGTCATTGTCATTCTGGAAGACCCAGCCATGACCCATCTTCAATGTTGTTATTGAGGGAAGGAGTTTGTTAGCCAAACTCTTGCCATACATGACCCCATCCATCCTCCCTTCAATACTCTGCAGTCGTCCCGTCCCCTTTGCAGAAAAGCACCAAAGTATGAGGTTTCCCCCACCATGCTTTATGGTTTAGACAATGTTCTTGGGGTTCTACCCATCCTTTTTCTTCAAATATGGAGAGTGGAATTGATACCTTCTCCCATGCCTCCTCCCATGATCTTCTCTCATTCCTCCTCTGGATCATCCAGATGGTCATTGGCAAACTTCAAACTGGACATTTACTGGTGTGAGCAGGGGGACCTTGCGTGCCCTGCAGGATTTTAATTCATGACAGCGTAGTATGTTAGTAACAGTAATGTTTGAGACTGGTCCCAGCTCTCTTCAGGTCATAGACCAAGTCCTCCTGTGTAGTTCTGAACTGGTTCCTGACTTTACTCAGAATCATCCTTACCCCACGATGCGAAATCTTGCATGGAGCCCCAGACCAAAGAAGATTAACAGTCATCTTGTGTTTCCTCCATTTTCTATTAATTGTGTCAAAAGTTGTTGCCTTCTCACCAGTCTGCTTGCCTATTGTCCTGTAGTCCATCCCAGCAATGTGCACATCTTCAATTTTGTCCTTGGTGTCATTAGGTATCTCTTTGCACTAAATTAAGACGAATGAAAGAAACTACAAAATGATGTGCACGCTCAAGATAATATAACAAATATACAAAACAAAATATTTTATTGGTAAACAAGAAACATACATTTAAAAACAAGTAAAACCAATACTAGGTCCAATCGCTCACAACAATATGGTGTACCAAATCAAAAACAAATACGACAGACGGGAGGTATATGCAGCCTACCAAATACTGGGGACACTGCTGCACTGCATACCCTATAATAATTGTGAGTACTTGCCTCCAATCTGGCCAACCGCACAGGGAGCTGCCAGCAGTGGATTTTGATGATTTGCCCAAGATCGTTCAGTGCAGCAGAACAGTTGCCAGACAATCTTTAATAACCTTTAATCCAACAAGGAAAATATCCCAAAATAACAATAAATAAACTTCAAGCAGATAAACAACCTATAAACCAACCAAAAAACTACTTGAAATAAATACTTGAAAAAATCATATCAAAATTCAAAATATTTTATTTGACACCAAAAGAACAATACACAAAAAAAAATTATTAAAAACAAGAGGGGCAGTTTTTAGCACTCATAATATCACAAATATATATATGTCCGTAAAGAGATGTCTCATCCATAATATTGAGTACTGGTAGTAAAAAAGGAATTTTTAGTTGCAATACCACAATTGATAAACAAATATCTATGCCAAGAATAGATTAATGGCGTTTTCTTGTGCTACAAATATCCCCTACAAAAGGCAACTTCAAAAAACTAGAAAGTGCATAGTGCATAAGAATATATATACTAACTCATAGTAAGGGCTCATTTCCACTGGAGAGAGACAAATCGGTCCGTAATCTGGACCGAAAAAACGGATGTAACGTATGCGATTGTCATGCGAGTGCAATGCGAGTGCAATGCGATTTTTAATCGCATCATCCGTATGACATCAGTATGACATCCGTATTGCTGTCCGATTTTTACGCACCAGTGTCCTTTGAAAAGCCGGCAATTCAGCGCCGTGTACAGTAAAATCACACTGACAGGTTAGAATAGAATAGATATATGCACATAGAATGTGTATATATACATACAGGTCCTTCTCAAAAAATTAGCATATAGTGTTAAATTTCATTATTTACCATAATGTAATGATTACAATTAAACTTTCATATATTATAGATTCATTATCCACCAACTGAAATTTGTCAGGTCTTTTATTGTTTTAATACTGATGATTTTGGCATACAACTCCTGATAACCCAAAAAACCTGTCTCAATAAATTAGCATATTTCACCCGTCCAATCAAATAAAAGTGTTTTTTAATAACAAACAAAAAAACCATCAAATAATAATGTTCAGTTATGCACTCAATACTTGGTCAGGAATCCTTTGGCAGAAATGACTGCTTCAATGCGGCGTGGCATGGAGGCAATCAGTCTGTGACACTGCTGAGATGTTATGGAGGCCCAGGATGCTTCAATAGCGGCCTTAAGCTCATCCAGAGTGTTGGGTCTTGCGTCTCTCAACTTTCTCTTCACAATATCCCACAGATTCTCTATGGGGTTCAGGTCAGGAGAGTTGGCAGGCCAATTGAGCACAGTAATACCATGGTGAGTAAACCATTTACCAGTGGTTTTGGCACTGTGAGCAGGTGCCAGGTCGTGCTGAAAAATGAAATCTTCATCTCCATAAAGCATTTCAGCCGATGGAAGCATGAAGTGCTCCAAAATCTCCTGATAGCTAGCTGCATTGACCCTGCCCTTGATGAAACACAGTGGACCAACACCAGCAGCTGACATGGCACCCCACACCATCACTGACTGTGGGTACTTGACACTGGACTTCAGGCATTTTGGCATTTCCTTCTCCCCAGTCTTCCTCCAGACTCTGGCACCTTGATTTCCGAATGACATGCAAAATTTGCTTTCATCAGAAAAAAGTACTTGGGACCACTTAGCAACAGTCCAGTGCTGCTTCTCTGTAGCCCAGGTCAGGCGCTTCTGCCGCTGTTTATGGTTCAAAACTGGCTTTACCTGGGGAATGCGGCACCTGTAGCCCATTTCCTGCACACGCCTGTGCACGGTGGCTCTGGATGTTTCCACACCAGACTCAGTCCACTGCTTCCTCAGGTTCCCCAAGGTCTGGAATCGGTCCTTCTCCACAATCTTCCTCAGGGTCCGGTCACCTCTTCTCGTTGTACAGCGTTTTCTGCCACATTTTTGCCTTCCAACAGACTTACCATTGAGGTGCCTTGATACAGCACTCTGGGAACAGCCTATTTGTTGAGAAATTTCTTTCTGGGTCTTACCCTCTTGCTTGAGGGTGTCAATGATGGCCTTCTTGACATCTGTCAGGTCGCTAGTCTTACCCATGATGGGGGTTTTGAGTAATGAACCAGGCAGGGAGTTTTTAAAAGCCTCAGGTATCTTTTGCATGTGTTTAGAGTTAATTAGTTGATTCAGAAGATTAGGGTAATAGGTCGTTTAGAGAACCTTTTCTTGATATGCTAATTTATTGAGACAGGTTTTTTTGGTTATCAGGAGTTGTATGCCAAAATCATCAGTATTAAAACAATAAAAGATCTGACAAATTTCAGTTGGTGGATAATGAATCTATAATATATGAAAGTTTAATTGTAATCATTACATTATGGTAAATAATGAAATTTAACACTATATGCTAATTTTTTGAGAAGGACCTGTATATACATGTCAGTGAGACACCTATATATGTATATTTATATTTAATGCAGCGCTAGATAGCTTAAAAGCCTCTAATTTTCCTTCTCCTTCACAAACCCGACAGGATATTAGACATGGTTTACATACAGTAAACCATCTCATATCCCCATTTTTTTTGCATATTCCACACTACTAATGTTAATAGTGTGTATGTGCAAAATTTGGCCGCTGTAGCTGCTCAAATAAAGGGTTAAATGGCGGAAAAAATTGGCGCGCAATTTTCTCCGCCAGAGTGGTAAAGCCAGTGACTGACGGCAGATATTAATAGCCAGGAGAGGGTCCATGGTTATTGGCCCCCCCGTGGCTAAAAACATCTGCCCCCAGCCACCCCAGAAAAGGCACATCTGGAAGATGCGCCTATTCTGGCACTTGGCCTCTCTCTTCCCACTCCCGTGTAGCAGTGGGATATGGGGTAATGAAGGGTTAATGCCACCTTGCTATTGTAAGGTGACATTAAGCCAGATTGATAATGGAGAGGCGTCAATTATGACACCTATCCATTATTAATCCAATTGTTTGAAAGGGTTAAAACACACACACACACACACACACACACACACACACACACACACACACACACACACACACACACACACACACACACACATGATTTAAAAGTATTTTAATGAAAGAAACACAGCGGTTGTTTTAATATTTTATTGCTCTCTCAATCCATTTGCAGACCCTCGCTTGGCAAAACAATAAACACACAATATACATACCTTCTGCTGACCCGTCACGTCCCACGAGGTAATCCATCTGAAGGGGTTAAAATAATTTACAAGCAGGAGCCCTGCAAATGCAGCTGTGCTCGTGCTTGTAATTCCCCGGCGAATGAAGGAAATGTAGGTCATTGACCTACATTCTCTTCAGTCGCGGTGATGCGCCCCCTGGTGGATGTCCTCATATGACCTGGAGCGTGGGAAAAAGTTCCCAGGCTGCAGTTCATGAGAACATCCAGCAGGGGCGCATCACCGCGACTGAATGTAAGTATAGATCACTCTGCTTTCCTTTCAGCACCCGGGGATTACAGGCACGAGCGAGTGGTTTATCGCAGCTCCTGCCTGTAATATTAGTTAACCCCTTCAGATGGATTACCTCGTGGGACGTGATAGGACATCAGAAGGTATGTATATTGTGTGTTTATTATTTTGCCAAGCGAGGGTGTTCCTGATGGATTGAGAGAGCAATAAAATACTAAAACAACCTGTTTGTTTCTTTCATTAAAATACTTTTAAATCATGTGTGTGTGTGTTTTTTAACCCTTTCAGACAAATGGATTAATAATGGATAGGTGTCATAATTGACGCCTCTCCATTATCAATCTGGCTTAATGTCACCTTACAATAGCAAGGTGGCATTAACCCTTCAACCCTTCATGGAATATGCAAAAAAAAAGGGGATATGAGATGGTTTACTGTATGTAAACCATGTCTCATATCATGTCGGGTTTGTGAAGGAGAGAGCAAAAGCCGGCAATTGAATTAGCGGCTTTTATGCTATCTAGCGCTGCATTAGATATAAATATACATATATAGGTGTCTCACTGACATATATATATATATGTATATATACACATTCTATGTGTATATATCTAGTCTATTCTAACCTGTCAGTGTGATTTTACTGTACACCGCGCTGAATTGCCGGCTTTTCAAAGGACACCGGTGCGTAAAAATCGGACAGAACTCGCATGGTGCGAGTGCTGTGTGATTTTTTTCTCGCACCCATTGACTTGCATTGGCGAGTCTCGTCCGAGACTCGCAGCAAATCGCAGCATGCTGCGATTTTTTTCTCAGTCCGATTTCGGCCGAGAAAAAAAATCGCAAATGAAAAGACACCTATTGAATAACATTGGTCCGAGTGCAATCCGATTTTTTATCGGATTGCACTCGTCCGTTTTCCTCGCCAGTGGAAATGAGCCCTAAGCGTGCCAATACTGCCTCCTCACACTCCAACGCGCGTTTCACACGTTTTGCTTCTTCAGGGAGTGATACAGATGAGGTCATACTTCCGCTTTATATACAAATTAAGCCAGAGCTTATGCCAATCAAAGTAAAGTGCATTTTATATTTGCACTATTTATGTATGTATTTTTGTATGTTTATATTTTTGTATTATTATGGCGAAAGAATTTAAATAAGGTTATATATGCATTTTATGGATGTATTTTATACATTTTTGTAGCACAAGTACGTTATTCACAATCGTTCACACTATTTCACAGTGGATATTTGTTTTTTTTGTATATAACATACAATTTCCGTTTATTAGTGTTCCTTTTTTGTAAATTATTTATGCTGGCTAGGTTTCCCACATTTTTGCCCAAATCAAACATGGCCGGAGCTGTGCCGAGCATGTCTCCTGCTTCCGTGGTGGACGCGCTCGCCGTCCCGTGCCTCGCCTGTGACGTCATGGATCGCGCAATAGCGCGTTTTTGTGACGCTGCCGCGAGGTGCGCGGCGGGGGTGTTGTTGCCGTGACAGCATGCGACGCGCCGATACAAATGCACTACATCCAACATGGCCGTAATAGTGCTGAGCGCATCTCCTGCTTCCATGGTGTGCGCATGCTCCATCACATGTCTTGCTTGTGACGTCGCAGACGGCGCGATGCGCCTTCTTGTGACGTTGCTGTGAGGCATTGGGCGGGGATGTTACCACCGTGGCGGCATGCGATGCGCCGATACGAATGCACTTTACTTTGATTGGCCTAAGCTCTGGCTTAATTTGTATATAAAGCGGAAGTATGACCTCCTCTGTATCACTCCCTGAAGAAGCAAAACGTGTGAAATGCGCGTTGGAGTGTGAGGAGGCAGTATTGGCACGCTTACTATGAGTACCGGTTAGTATATATATTCTTATGCACTATGCACTTCCTAGTTTTTTGAAGTTGCTTTTTGTAGGGGATATTTGTAGCACAAGAAAACGCCATTAATCTATTCTTGGCATAGATATTTCCTTTTTTACTACCAGTACTCAATATTATGGATGAGACATCTCTTTACGGACTTATATATATTTGTGATATTATGAGTGCTAAAAACTGCCCCTCTTGTTTTTAATAATTTTTTTTTTGTGTATTGTTCTTTTGGTGTCAAATAAAATATTTTGAATTTTTATATGATTTTTTCAAGTATTTATTTCAAGTAGTTTTTTGGTTAATCTTTAATAACCTCGCTGATAGCAGCCAAGGTGTGTCAGTGCAGGGATTTCTGCATATGACACTCATACTGAATAAATCAAGATGTTTTGAAAATGTTTTAATTTTTTTCATTGCATTTCAGTAATGTGTCTATCCATCCTGTAATTTACATAATGCAGTGTGACCATGCCTTTATTAGCAATAAGTATCCCAGGAGACTTTCATGGCAGACAGTCTGTGGCTGTCAGGGTGTGGTGCACGGCGTATTCACTGGTCTGTCTTCCAGGTCAAAGAGCTTTAACTGGTCCAAAGGATAGTAGTAGTGATGAGCGAATGTGCTAGGATAAGGTGTTATCTGAGCATGCTCGAGTGCTAATAGAGTATCTTCAGCGTGCTGGAATAATATGTTCAAGTCCCCGCAGCTGCATGTCTCATGGCTGTTCAACAGCCACAACACATGCAGGACACAGGATGTTTGCGATTTTTCCAATTCTCCAAAAAAATGTTCCGAGTGTCATCAGTGTTTTGGATCCAATTTTCGTCAGTATTTGGTCAGTGTCAGTTTTTGCCATCAATGTTTTCTATAGTTATTTTCACATATGGAAAAATTAAAAAAAACAAATTGCAAAGGTTAGCTCAATTCATTGCCCACTGATGCCATCCGTGCGCTGTCTGTGATGTTCTCGGACCCATACCATTTTATGGCTAATTTGGGTCAGTGATTCTGATGAAACCCAAACGTGATAATGGGTATGTGTCCTATCTATCAAAATCACGGATAAAACATATACTTGACTAACGGGTGTCTGAATGATATCTTCGACTGAAAACGTTCACAAACGATTATACAGTCATTCTAAAGCATGTTCATTTGAAGTAGCTTCTTTAGGTTTAAGAGATAACAATGTATGCTGTTTATATTGTGATATATAGGGTTGAGTGAAACGGATCGGACAAATTCAAAAATCGCCGACTTTCGGCAAAGTCGGGTTTCATGAAACCCGACCCGATCCTAGTGTGGGATCAGCCATGCGGTCGGCGATCTTCGCGCCAAAGTCGCGTTTCATATGACGCGTTCAGCGCCATTTCTCAGCCAATGAAGGAGGACGCAGAGTGTGGGCAGCGTGATGACATAGGTCTCGGTTCCCACCATCTTAGAGAAGGGCATGACAGTGATTGGCTTGCTTTCTGCGGCGTCACAGGGGCTATAAAGGGGCGTGCACGCCGACCGCCATCTTACTTCTGCCGATGTTAGCATAGGGAGAGATTGCTGCAGCTTCATCAGAAGAAGGGATATAGTTAGGGAGGGAAGATTAACCCCCAAACTGCTTGTGCTGTAGCGATTTCCACTGTCCAACACCACCTTTTTTTTGCAGGGACAGTGGAGGCTATATTTTTGTGCATCAGCTCTGTAGCTTATTAGGCTGCCTTATAAGGCTCCCTGATAGCTGCATTGCTGTTTGCACCGCTGCTGTGCAAACCAACTGCTTTTTTAAAAGCAAAAATCCTGTTGCTCCTTTCTGCACAGTTATCTTGTTTATTTGTCCACACTTTTGTGTGCAGCAGTCCTTTTTATTGCTGCCATACTTGTCCTGAGATCATTGTATGGAGATTGAAATTGTACTACAGGCCTTGTATTTTTTCATATATCAGCCAGCCACTTGCTGCCACTCACATTGCGTTGTTTTATACACTGGGCCTGAGTTTTTGTTCAGTCTCCCCCCAAAAAAAAGGGAGATTCAAATTCTCACAAAGTGGATATATTTCAGTCCTGTTAGTTTGTCGTATATATCAGCCAGCCACTTGCTGCCACTAAGGCCGGCGTCACACTCGGCGTAAGACAATACGGTCCGTATTTTACGGCCGTAATACGGCCGAAATACGGTGAAATGTTCCCAAAATAGTGATCCGTAGTCAGGGTGTGTCAGCGTATTTTGCGCATGGCATCCTCCGTATGTAATCCGTATGGCATCCGTACTGCGAGATTTTCGCGCAGGCTTGCAAAACCGACATCTAATGGATTTCTGTGCTCAAATGTTCGGGAAAACATATATACAGTATATATATATATATATATGTCATTGAGACACATATATATATATTCTGTATTTAGATTTCATTCAGCGCGATATGTGTTAAAAGCCGGTAATTCAATTGCCGGCTTCTCATTTCTCCTGCACAAACCCGACAGGATATGAGACATGGTTTACATACAGTAAACCATCTCATATCCCCATTTTTTTTGCATATTCCACACTACTAATGTTAGTAGTGTGTATGTGCAAAATTTCAGCGCTGTAGCTGCTGAAATAAAGGGTTAAATGGCGGAAAAAATTGGCGTGGGCTCCCGCGCAATTTTCTCCGCCAGAATGGTAAAGCCAGTGACTGAGGGCAGATATTAATAGCCAGGAGAGGGTCCATGGTTATTGGCCCCCCCCGTGGCTAAAAACATCTGCCCCCAGCCACCCCAGAAAAGGCACATCTGGAAGATGCGCCAATTCTGGCACTTGGCCACTCTCTTCCCACTCCCTGTAGCGGTGGGATATGGGGTAATGAAGGGTTAATGCCACCTTGCTATTGGAAGGTGACATTAAGCCAGATTAATAATTGAGAGGCGTCAATTATGACACCTATCCATTATTAATCCAATTGTAGGAAAGGGTTAAAAAACACACACACACATGATTTAAAAGTATTTTAATGAAAAAAACACAGCGGTTGTTGTAATAATTTATTGTACTCTCAGTCCATCAGGAACACCCTCGCTTGGAAAAATAATAAACGCACAAGATACATACCTTCTGCTGTCAGATCAGGTCCCACGAAGTAATCCATCTGAAGGGGTTAACTAATATTACAGGCAGAGCTGCGATAATCCACTCGCTCTGCCTGTAATCCCCGGGTGCTGAAAGGAAAGCAGTGATCTATACTTACATTCAGTTGCGGTGATGCGCCCCTGCTGGATGTTCTCATGAACTGCAGCCTGGGAACTTTTTCCCACGCTACAGGTCATATGAGGACATCCACCAGGGGGCGCATCACCGCGACTGAAGGAAATGTAGGTCAATGACCTACATTTCATTCATTCGCGGTGATGCGCCCCCTGGTGGATGTCCTCATATGACCTGTAGCGTGGGAAAAAGTTCCCAGGCTGCAGTTCATGAGAACATCCAGCAGGGGCGCATCACCGCAACTGAATGTAAGTATAGATCACTGCTTTCCTTTCAGCACCCGGGGATTACAGGCAGAGCGAGTGGATTATCGCAGCTCTGCCTGTAATATTAGTTAACCCCTTCAGATGGATTACTTCGTGGGACCTGATCTGACAGCAGAAGGTATGTATCTTGTGCGTTTATTATTTTTCCAAGCGAGGGTGTTCCTGATGGACTGAGAGTACAATAAATTATTACAACAACCGCTGTGTTTTTTTCATTAAAATACTTTTAAATCATGTGTGTGTGTGTGTTTTTTAACCCTTTCCTACAATTGGATTAATAATGGATAGGTGTCATAATTGACGCCTCTCCATTATTAATCTGGCTTAATGTCACCTTCCAATAGCAAGGTGGCATTAACCCTTCATTACCCCATATCCCACCGCTACAGGGAGTGGGAAGAGAGTGGCCAAGTGCCAGAATAGGCGCATCTTCCAGATGTGCCTTTTCTGGGGTGGCTGGGGGCAGATGTTTTTAGCCACGGGGGGGGCCAATAACCATGGACCCTCTCCTGGCTATTAATATCTGCCCTCAGTCACTGGCTTTACCATTCTGGCGGAGAAAATTGCGCGGGAGCCCACGCCAATTTTTTCCGCCATTTAACCCTTTATTTCAGCAGCTACAGCGCTGAAATTTTGCACATACACACTACTAACATTAGTAATGTGGAATATGCAAAAAAAAAGGGGATATGAGATGGTTTACTGTATGTAAACCATGTCTCATATCCTGTCGGGTTTGTGCAGGAGAAATTAAAAGCCGGCAATTGAATTACCGACTTTTCACTAACACCGCTGCGTATTTCTCGCAAGTCACACTGCTGGTCAGTGTGGAATCCGTATTTTTCACGCCCCCATAGACTTTCATTGGCGATTTTTTTGCGCAGTACGCTGACAAACGCAGCATGCTGCGATTTTGTACGGCCGTAGAAAGCCGTATAATACTGAACCGTAATATACGGCTAATAGGAGCAGCCCCATTGAGAATAATTGTGCCGTATGTAATGCGAGTTTTACGGACGTAGTTTCTGCGCTCTTACGTCCGTAAAACTCGCCAGTGTGACGCCGGCCTTACATTGTGTTGTTTTATACACTGGGCCTGAGTTTTTGTTCAGTCTCCCCCCAAAAAAAGGGAGATTCAAATTCTCACAAAGTGGATATACCTCTGTCCTGTTAGTTTGTCGTATATCAGCCAGCCACTTTCTGCCACTTACATTGCGTTGTTTTATACACTGGGCCTGAGTTTTCGTTCAGTCTCCCCCCCAAAAAAAGGGAGATTCAGATTCTCACAAAGTGGATATACTTCTGTCCTGTTAGTTTGTCGTATATCAGCCAGCCACTTACATTGCGTTGTTTTATAAACTGGGCCTGAGTTTTGGTTCAGTCTCCCCCCCAAAAAAGGGAGATTCAAATTCTCACAAAGTGGATATACTTCTGTCCTGTTAGTTTGTCATATATCAGCCAGCCACTTTCTGCCACTCACATTGCGTTGTTTTATACACTGGGCCTGAGTTTTGGTTCAGTCTCCCCCCAAAACAAGGGAGATTCAAATTCTCACAAAATGGATATATTTCAGTCCTGTTAGTTTGTCGTATATCAGCCAGCCACCTGCTGCCACTCACATTGTGTTGTTTTATACACTGGGCCTGAGTTTTGATTCAGTCTCCCCCCCAAAAAAGGGAGATTCAAATTCTCACAAAGTGGATAAACTTCTGTCCTGTTAGTTTGTCGTATATCAGCCAGCCACTTTCTGGCACTTACATTGTGTTGTTTTATACACTGAGCCTGAGTTTTGGTTCAGTCTCCAAAAAAAGAAGGGAGATTTAAATTCTGAACAAGTTTATATAAACCTTCTACCTTGTTTTACAGTACCATATAATGGTTGTTATTTTGGTTAGATTTTCCAAAAAATGAGGAAGTCTGGTGGAAGAGGCCGTGGGCGGCTGGTACTGATGGTGGTGGTGGTGCATCTGGTGGTAGTGGGAAAAGCACAATAGCACCTAAGGCTGGAGGTGTTGAGCCAGCGTCATTGTCTGGCTACACAAGGCCTCGAAGGCTCCCTTATCTGGGAGTAGGAAAACATCTTTTAAAGCCGGAGCAGCAGGAAAAAGTTTTGGCTTTCCTTGCTGACTCAGCCTCTAGCTCTTTCGCCTCCTCTTCAGAAAGTACAAAATATAAAAGCAGCGAGTCGTCAGTGGATGCTCCCGGTCAGGAACAAGACGTTTCCTTGTGTCCTTCACCCAAACCAAAAGTGAAGGATGCGTCAGGCGACACTACAGGTTACTCCATGGAGCTCTTTACACATACCGTGCCTGGGTTAGAAAAGGAAATTGTTAACTGCCCATTACAAGATGAATCGGACATGGAGTGCACTGATGCACAGCCACAGCTAGATTATTATGCTGTTCCATTGACTCAGATCACTACATTGCCCTCGCAGTGTACTGAACCTGAATCTGACCCTGATGAGACTATGGTGCCCCGTCCCGAACGCTATAGCACCTTACACGGTGACACAGAGGAAGGTGCACATGACATTGAAGAGGAGGTGATAGATGACCCAGTTGTCATCCCAGATTGGCAGCCATTGGGGGAAGAGGGTGCCGCTGCCAGTAGCTCAGAAGCGGAGGAGGATGATCTGCAGCAGCCATCTACATCGCAACAGCTGTCATCTGGCAGGCCCGTATTAAGCCAAAAACGTTTGTCAAAAACAAAAACAGTTTTAGGACAGCGTGGCCATCCGGTGAAAGTAGCACAGCGTGCAATGCCTGAAAAGGTATTCGATAGTAGGAAGAGTGCAGTGTGGCAATTTTTTAACCAAGATCTGAATGATCAGTCAAAAGTTATCTGTAAGAAATGCTCAAAGACCTTTAGCAGAGGGAAGAATGTCCAAAATTTAAATACAACATGCATGCGTAGACATTTAACCAGCATGCACTTGGCAAGCCTGGACTAACTACGAAACGTCCCGTACCGTTGGTGCACCTGCTCGGAATGAAGGTAGTCAGGAACGCTACATTGCTTCCCTCACTGTAAGCCCATCGGTTAGGACACCACCAGCAGCAAATGTGGAGGTATCGAAATAAAGGACAAGAGAAAGATATGCACAACAATGGGATCAACCCAAATATAAAATGTTATTATTATAATTCATACAAACACGGCAAGGTAAATAACAAATGTAAAAACATTTAAAAACCAAAAGGGTTAAATAACCCAAACATGGTCACCCCAGACGGACACATAAACGGTAGTGCTCACATATGGAAAAAACACAGTATAAGTAGGCTAAGTACAGGCAACCAAATATACATCTCCTTGGCTAGATGTCAAAGCCCTACTCAGTATGCTGCCAGCTGACCCACTATATGCCATTGATAGTATCACACAGGTTTAAATACAAGGACATGGGGAATATGACAATAGCTCTCCTATTCAGATGGATTATAACACCCATACATCCTGTCAACCCTATAATATATCCAGTAGTGATTCATTACAAAAAAGTGCCACCTGACACCTGGTAACAAGAAAGGTCCTAATGACTCCAGCCGCCATACAAATAATATCAAGCCCAAAACAGGGTATACTGGCTAATACAGAGGCGTAGCTAGGGTTTCAGCTTAGAGGGGGCGAAACATCTGCGTGGGCCCCTAACCAGCTAACCCTGATTACAGCTACCGTTGCGCACTCTAGTTGTGAATATAGGGGAACCTCAGAATGTGACCCTACTGTTATTGAAAATAAATCTATATACAAAAACGAACATTGACTTTACCGCCATATTGGACCATATGCACAATAATAATGTCCCCTAAGTTCCCCCATGTACTGCTCCATTATACACAGTATTGTGAACTTAAAGCTTCCCTATACACAGACTAAGGCTCCCACAGCTCCCCTATACACAGTATGATGATTCTATAACTCCCCTATACACAGTATGATGATTCTATAACTCCCCTATACACAGTATGATAATTCTATAACTCTCCTGTACACAGTATGATGTTCCCACTGCTCCCCTCTACACAGTATACCACTGCTCCCCTATAGATAGTATGAGCCCAATGCTCCCCTATACACAGTATAATGCTGACAGAACTCCCACTATAGAAAGTATAATGCCCCCCAGAGCTCCCCTACATACAGTGTAATGGGCCAACAGCTCCCATATGCACAATATGCCTTCACAGCTCCCTATACACAGTATGATGTCCCTCACCGTTCCCCTGTACCAGTAGCGTAGCTACTGGGGGGGGCAGAGGGGGCCATCGCCCCGGGCCCTGTCAAATGAAGGGGCCCACCGGGAGCCAGGGCCACTTCTGTGACGAGGCAGAACACCGCATAGGAGCAGAGCAGTATAATGTCTGCTCCCGTCTGACGGAGACTCTGCAGGCTGCTAGCACAGTGGCCGGCTGCAGAGTCTCCCCCCTGCAGTGAATGGTTTCGCCCGTCTGACCTGATCATAAAGCTTTTCCTGGCTGCAGTTTTTCTTCACCCTGTGCACGCTGGGATTGGCTCAGGCTCGCTGGGTCCTAGTGCCCACCTTGCATTTCACCTAGACACTACTGGTCCTGCCTGCAGTGCAAACTTTATCAGTAAGTGGGGATGGAACTTATTAGGTTTATTCAATTCAGGTATGTCACTGTGAGACCGTTGGGGTATTATGGGGGCTGAAAGTGAGTGAGGGGGGACAGGGTACTGGGGGGTGAATGTGAGTCCATGGGGGTATTGTGGGGGAGGGGAGACAGGACACTGGGGGGTGAATGTGAGTCCATGGGAGTATTGTGAGGGCAGAACAGGGCACTGAGGGGGTGGATGTGAGATGATGGGGATATTGGGGCTGAAGTGGGGGAGGGGGATATGTCACTGGGGGCTGAATATTATAATGTTTTGTTATGATATTATATGTACTCCATCATGTAATATTTGCTGTCTGGGGAGGCTGGAGATGGGGGTAGGGGGCTTTTGATACGTACTACCTGGGTCTTTTATGAGTATTAGTATAAGGAGCCGCATACAGTAACCAAGAGCTGCATCACATTTACAGCACCACTGCAGCATTATTATTTATTTCACTGCTGGAGCGGTGCTGACAATCCCCGTCCCCTGCCCCCTGTCTGATCCTCATCTTCTGGCGTCTTCACCTGTTTTAGTCTCCGCTCGGCTCCGTCTCCTGCAGTTTGTGACCCGTCCGAGGCTCCAGTGTTTCATGGAGCAGCGTAGAGGTCACTAATCAGTGTGAGTCTGTGGGAGCCTCGTTCTGGCCTCTTTCTCACTCTCAGGCTATGTGCACACGTTGCGGATTTGGCTGCGGATTCGCAGCAGTTTTCCATCTGGTTTACAGTGCCATGTAAACCTATGGAAAACTAAATCCGCTGTGCCCATGGTGCGGAAAATACCGCGCGGAAACGCTGCGTTGTATTTTCCGCAGCATGTCAATTCTTTTGCGGATTCCGCAGCATTTTACATCTGCTCCTGTATAGGAATCCGCAGGTGGTAAAACGCAGGTGAAATCTGCACAAAAAACACAGGAAATCCGCGGTAAATCTGCACACGAATCCACAACAAGTGCACATAGCCTCATAGTCTTACATTGAGCGTTTGTGACATAGCTTCTAACTTCTGGCCTGTCAGAAGCTGCGCTCACAAGTTTGACCAGTGGGACTGCAGCAGTGCCACAAAATAGTCAATACACCGGAGGATGAGTAAATGGCCAGGGCATCCAAATCATGACAGGGAGCTGTGAGTCCATCATACTGTGTATAAGGGAGCTGCGGGCCAATCATACTGTGTATAAGGGAGCTGCGGGCCCATCATACTGTGTATAAGGGAGCTTGCAGGCCCATCATACTGTGTATAAGTGAGCTGCGGGCCCATCATACTGTGTATAAGGGAGCTGCGGGCCCATCATACTGTGTATAAGGGAGCTGCGGGCCCATCATACTGTGATAAGGGAGCTGCGGGCCAATCATACTGTGTATAAGGGAGCTGCGGGCCCATCATACTGTGATAAGGGAGCTGCGGGCTAATCATACTGTGTATAAGGGAGCTGCGGGCCCATCATACTGTATAAGGGAGCTGCGGGCCCATCATACTGTGATAAGGGAGCTGCGGGCCAATCATACTGTGATAAGGGAGCTGCGGGCCAATCATACTGTGTATAAGGGAGCTGCGGGCCCATCATACTGTGTATAAGGGAGCTGCGGGCCCATCATACTGTGTATAAGGGAGCTGCGGGCCAATCATACTGTGTATAAGGGAGCTGCGGGCCCATCATACTGTGTATAAGGGAGCTGCGGGCCCATCATACTGTGATAAGGGAGCTGCGGGCCAATCATACTGTGTATAAGGGAGCTGCGGGCCCATCATACTGTGATAAGGGAGCTGCGGGCTAATCATACTGTGTATAAGGGAGCTGCGGGCCCATCATACTGTATAAGGGAGCTGCGGGCCCATCATACTGTGATAAGGGAGCTGCGGGCCAATCATACTGTGTATAAGGGAGCTGCGGGCCAATCATACTGTGTATAAGGGAGCTGCGGGCCCATCATACTGTGTATAAGGGAGCTGCGGGCCCATCATACTGTGATAAGGGAGCTGCGGGCCAATCATACTGTGTATAAGGGAGCTGCGCGTCCATCATACTGTGTATAAGGGAGCTGCGGGCCCATCATACTGTGTATAAGGGAGCTGCGGGCCCATCATACCGTGTACTGTATACGGGAGCTGCGGGTCCATCATACTGTGTATAAGGGAGCTGCTGGTCCATCATACTGTGTATAAGGGAGCTGCAGGCCAATCATACTGTGTATAAGGAAGCTGTGGGCCCATCATACTGTGCATAAGGGAGCTACGGGCCCATCATACTGTGTATAAGGGAGCTGCGGGACCATCATACTGTGTATAAGGGAGCTGTGGGCCCATCATACTGTGTATAAGGAAGGTGCGGGCCCATCATACTGTATATAAGGGAGCTGTGGGCCCATCATACTGTATATAAGGGAGCTGTGGGCCCATCATACTGTGTATAAGGAAGCTGCGGGCCCATCATACTGTGTATAAAGGAGCTGTGGGCCAATCATACTGTGTACAGGGGAACGGTGAGGGACATCATACTGTTTGACGGGAGCTGCTGGCCCATCATACTCTGTATAAGGGAGCTGTGGACCCACCATACTGTGTATAGGGAACTGTGAAGGCATATTGTGCATATGGGAGCTGTTGGCCCATTACACTGTATATAGGGGAGCTCTGGGGGGCATTATACTTTCTATAGTGGAGTTCTGTCAGCATTATACTGTGTATAGGGGAGCATTGGGCTCATACTATCTATAGGGGAGCAGTGGTATCATACTGTGTAGAGGGGAGCAGTGGGAACATCATACGGTGTACAGGGGAGTTATAGAACCATCATACTGTGTATAGGGGAGCTGTGGGAGCCTTAGACTGTATAGGGAAGCTTTAAGTTCACAATACTTTGTATAATGGAGCAGTACATGGGGGAACTTAGGGGACATTATTATTGTGCATATGGTCCAATATGGCGGTAAAGTCAATGTTCGTTTTTGTATATAGATTTATTTTCAATAACAGTAGGGTCACATTCTGAGGTTCCCCTATATTCACAACTAGAGTGCGCAACCGTAGCTGTAATCAGGATTAGCTGGTTAGGGGCCCACTCAGATGTTTCGCCCCCTCCAAGGTGAAACCCTAGCTACGCCTCTGCCCTGTACACAGTATGATTGGCCCACAGCTCCTTTATACACAGTATGATGGGCCCGCAGCTTCCTTATACACAGTATGATGGGCCCACAGCTCCCTTATATACAGTATGATGGGCCCACAGCTCCCTTATATACAGTATGATGGGCCCGCAGCTTCCTTATACACAGTATGATGGGCCCACAGCTCCCTTATACACAGTATGATTGGCCTGCAGCTCCCTTATACACAGTATGATGGACCCGCAGCTCCCATATACAGTACACAGTATGATGGGCCCGCAGCTCCCTTATACACAGTATGATGGGCCCGCAGCTCCCTTATACACAGTATGATGGACCCGCAGCTCCCTTATACACAGTATGATTGGCCCGCAGCTCCCTTATCACAGTATGATGGGCCCGCAGCTCCCTTATACACAGTATGATTGGCCCGCAGCTCCCTTATCACAGTATGATTGGCCCGCAGCTCCCTTATCACAGTATGATGGGCCCGCAGCTCCCTTATACACAGTATGATGGGCCCGCAGCTCCCTTATACACAGTATGATGGGCCCGCAGCTCCCTTATCACAGTATGATGGGCCCGCAGCTCCCTTATACACAGTATGATTGGCCCGCAGCTCCCTTATCACAGTATGATGGGCCCGCAGCTCCCTTATACACAGTATGATGGGCCCGCAGCTCCCTTATACACAGTATGATGGGCCTGCAAGCTCCCTTATACACAGTATGATGGGCCCGCAAGCTCCCTTATACACAGTATGATTGGCCCGCAGCTCCCTTATCACAGTATGATGGGCCCGCAGCTCCCTTATACACAGTATGATGGGCCCGCAGCTCCCTTATACACAGTATGATGGGCCTGCAAGCTCCCTCATACACAGTATGATGGGCCCGCAAGCTCCCTTATACACAGTATGATTGGCCCGCAGCTCCCTTATACACAGTATGATGGACTCACAGCTCCCTGTCATGATTTGGATGCCCTGGCCATTTACTCATCCTCCGGTGTATTGACTATTTTGTGGCACTGCTGCAGTCCCACTGGTCAAACTTGTGAGCGCAGCTTCTGACTGGCCAGAAGTGAGAAGCTATGTCACAAACGCTCAATGTAAGACTATCAGGCTATGTGCACTTGTTGTGGATTCGTGTGCAGATTTACCGCAAATTTCCTGTGTTTTTTGTGCAGATTTCACCTGCGTTTTACCACCTGCGGATTCCTATACAAGAGCAGATGTAAAATGCTGCGGAATCCGCAAAAGAATTGACATGCTGCGGAAAATACAACGCAGCGTTTCCGCGCGGTATTTTCCGCACCATGGGCACTGCGGATTTAGTTTTCCATAGGTTTACATGGCACTGTAAACCAGATGGAAAACTGCTGCGAATCCGCAGCGGCCAATCCGCAACGTGTGCACATACCCTGAGAGTGAGGAAGAGGCCAGAACGAGGCTCCCACAGACTCACACTGATTAGTGACCTCTGCGCTGCTCCATGAAACACTGGAGCCTTGGACGGGTCACAAACTGCAGGAGACGGAGCCGAGCGGAGACTAAAACAGGTGAAGACGCCAGAAGATGAGTATCAGACAGGGGGCAGGGGACTTGGATTTTCAGCACCGCCCAAGCAGTGAAATAAAAAATAATGCTGGAGTGGTGCTGTAAATGTGATGCAGCTCTTGGTTACTGTATGCGGGCTCCTTATACTAATACTCATAAACGACCCAGGTAGTACCTATCAAAAGCCCCCGACCCCCCATCTCCAGCCTCCCCAGACAGCAAATATTACATGATGGAGTACATATAATATCATAACAAAACATTATAATATTCAGCCCCCAGTGACATATCCCCCCTCCCCCACTTCAGCCCCAATATCCCCATCATCTCACATCCACCCCCTCAGTGCCCTGTTCTGCCCTCACAATACTCCCATGGACTCACATTCACCCCCCAGTGTCCTGTCTCCCCTCCCCCACAATACCCCCATGGACTCACATTCACCCCCCAGTACCCTGTCCCCCCTCACTCCCTTTCAGCCCCCATAATACCCCAATGGTCTAACACTGACATACCTGAATTTAATAAACCTAATAAGTTCCATCCCCACTTACTGATAAAGTTTGCACTGCAGGCAGGACCAGGAAGTGTAAGTGAAATGCAAGGTGGGCACTAGGACCCAGCGTGCCTGAGCCAATCCCAGCGTGCACAGAGTGAAGAAAACTGCAGCCAGGAAAAGCTTCAAGATCAGGTCAGAGGGGCGAAACCATTCACTGCAGGGGGGAGACTCTGCAGCCGGCCTCTGTGCTTGCAGCCTGCAGAGTCTCCGTCAGACGGGAGCAGACAGTATACTGCTCTGCTCCTATGCGGTGTTCTGCCTCGTCACAGAAGTGGCCCTGGCTCCCGGTGGGCCCCTTCATTTGACAGGGCCCGGGGCGATGGCCCCCTCTGCCCCCCCAGTAGCTACGCTACTGGGCTAATACCATTAAACCTATATAGCTGGCCGGCGTACAGAGTCCATAATGATTGATGGTCCAATTAGTAAATGCAATAAAGCATTACCAGGTGTTGTCTGTGGGGGAACCGAAGCCCCATGCGTACATGCGTATCGACGCTGCGAGTGCGTCTTCCTCAGGGGAGAATGTAAAAAACTTTTTTGTTTTATATGCACATGGTTGATCCCTGTTGTGGATATTTATGCGGTGCCCGCTACATTTTCTTTCAAATGTGGAAGTATCGTCGCAAGGCCAAAGCAGTCAGGGAATCAAGGTTCTTGGTAGGAAACACTGTATGTAGGCCAACATCAAGAATACCATCACCAACCCTCTCTCAATCCACCATGTCCACCACCCCCACCGCTAGTCCCACCATATGCAGCTCTCCAGTCCAGCTCACCCTACAAGAGAATCTCGTTAGGAAAAGAAAGTACTCATCCGCGTACACAGGGTTTGAACGCCCACATTGCTAGACTAATCTCGTTAGAGATGATGCCCTACCGGTTGGTAGAAAGCGAAGCTTTCAAAGACCTGATGGCCTACGCAATACCACGCTATGACCTACTCAGTCGGCACTTTGCGAGAAAAGCCATCCCAGCCCTCCACCAGCATGTCAAAGTCCATGCACTGAGGCAATCAGTCAGTGGAAAGGTGCACCTCACAACAGATGCATGAACCAGTAGGCATGGCCAGGGACGTTACGTGTCCATCACGGTGCACTGGTGGATGCAGGGTCCACAGGGGACAGCCATAGTGGGACAGTTCTACCTGTTGTGAATTCTGCTCTTGGGCTCCCTCCGGTGGTTGTAAGTGGTAGCGCTGCTGTCTCTGAATCGCAGCATTTATCAGGTGTGTTCACTTTTTGCAATTTTGACTGGGCTATTTAGTCTTGCTTCACCCTTTAGTCAGTGCCAGTTGTCCATTGTTCCTGCAGGATTCACATCCCTGCCTGTTCTCTTCTGCTTTGCAGTTCATTTAAACAAAGATAAGTTCTGGCCTTGATTTTTTGCTGTCCACATGCTGTGGCCTTATTGTTCAGTTCTTTTCCATGTTTTTGTCTTGTCCAGCTTGGTCTGTATAAGGATTTGTTTAGCCAAGCTGGTATCTCTGGAGATGCAGATATACCCTCCATATCTTTAGTTAGCTGTGGAGATTTTGTATTTTCTGTGGTGGATATTTTCTAGTATTTTAATACTGACCGCATAGTACTCTGTCCTATCCTTTCTATTTAGCTAGAAGTGGCCTCCTTTGCTAAATTCTCATTTCAGCCTGTGTATATTTTTTCCCTCTCCTCTCACAGTCAATATTTGTGGGGGGCTGTCTATCCTTTGGGGATTTTCTCTGAGGCAAGATAGTTTTCCCTTTTCTATCTTTAGGGGTAATTAGTCCTCCGGCTGTGTCGAGATGTCTAGGGAGCACTAGGTACATTCCACGGCTACTTCTAGTTGCGGTGTTAAGTTCAGGGTCTGCGGTCAGTACAGGTACCACCTTCTCCAGAGTACGTCTCATGCTGCTCTTAGGCCACCAGATCATAACAGTACAACTGGCCCACAATGAGTTAACCGCATCTCAGAAGAAGGGAAGGAAAGTGCTGAGCCATTTTTTTTTTCTGTAGTCTGTTGTGTTTTTTTTTTTTCTTCCCTCTTTACATCTGGGTGGCTCAGGAGTTCGGCGCTGGTATGGATGATTATATCGTTCAGACTCCGGTTTTAGAGCCTAGAATTCCAACTCCTGATTTGTTTTTTGGGGATAGGTCCAAATTTCTGAGCTTTAAAAATAACTGTAAACTGTTTTTTGCTCTGAAACCCCGTTCCTCTGGTGATCCCATCCAGCAGGTTAAAATTGTTATATCTCTGCTGCGTGGTGACCCCCAGGATTGGGCATTTGCCCTGGAACCTGGGAATCCGGCGTTGCTTAATGTAGACACCTTTTTTCAGGCGCTTGGGTTATTGTATGACGAACCTAATTCAGTGGATCATGCTGAGAAGACCTTGTTGGCCCTGTCTCAGGGTCAAGAAGCGGCAGAATCATATTGCCAGAAGTTTAGAAAATGGTCTGTACTGACTAAATGGAATGAGGATGCCTTGGCGGCAATCTTCAAAAAGGGTCTTTCTGAATCCGTTAAAGATGTTATGGTGGGGTTCCCCACGCCTGCTGGTCTGAGTGATTCTATGTCTCTGGCCATTCAGATTGATCGGCGCTTGCGCGAGCGCAGAGTTGTGCACACTATGGCATTGTCTTCTGGGCGGAGTCCTGAGCCTATGCAGTGTGATAGGATTGTGTCTAGAGCTGAACGACAAGGATTCAGACGTCAGAATAGGTTGTGTTTTTACTGCGGCGAATCTGCTCATGTTATTTCTGATTGCCCTAACCGTACCAAGAGAATCGCTAGTTCTGTTACCATCAGTACTGTACAACCTAAATTTCTGTTATCTGTGACCCTGATCTGCTCATATATCGTCATTTTCTGTCATGGCATTTGTGGATTCAGGCGCCGCTCTAAACTTAATGGACTTAGAATTTGCCAGACGTTGTGGGTTTCCCTTACAGCCTTTGCAGAGTCCTATTCCTTTGAGGGGCATTGATGCTACACCGTTGGCTAAAAATAAACCTCAGTTTTGGACACAGCTGACCATGTGCATGGCGCCAGCCCATCAGGAAGATTGTCGTTTTCTGGTGTTGCATAATTTGCATGATGCTATTGTGCTGGGTTTCCCATGGTTACAGGTGCATAATCCGGTATTAGATTGGAAATCTATGTCTGTGACTAGTTGGGGTTGTCAGGGGGTTCATGGTGACGTTCCTTTGATGTCAATTGCCTCCTCCCCCTCTTCTGAAATTCCTGAGTTTTTGTCAGATTTCCAGGATGTATTCAATGAGCCCAAGTCCAGTTCCCTTCCACCGCATAGGGACTGTGATTGTGCTATTGACTTGATTCCAGGCTGTAAGTTCCCTAAGGGCCGACTTTTCAACCTGTCTGTGCCAGAACATACCGCCATGCGGAGCTATGTTAAGGAGTCCTTGGAGAAGGGGCATATTCGGCCATCTTCTTCCCCATTGGGAGCAGGTTTTTTTTTTGTTGCCAAAAAAGATGGCTCCTTGAGACCCTGTATTGATTATCGCCTCTTGAATAAGATCACGGTCAAATTCCAATACCCTTTGCCTTTGCTTCCTGATCTGTTTGCTAGGATTAAGAGGGCTAGTTGGTTTACTAAGATTGACCTTAGAGGGGCATATAATCTTGTTCGTATTAAGCAGGGTGACGAATGGAAAACTGCGTTTAATACGCCCGAAGGCCATTTTGAATACCTTGTGATGCCATTCGGACTCTCTAATGCTCCATCTGTGTTTCAGTCCTTCATGCATGATATATTTCGGAATTATCTTGATAAATTCATGATTGTATATTTGGATGATATTTTGATTTTTTCAGATGATTGGGAGTCTCATGTGAAACAAGTCAGTATGGTATTTCAGATCCTTCGTGATAATGCCTTGTTTGTGAAGGGGTCTAAGTGCCTCTTTGGAGTACAGAAGATTTCTTTTTTGGGCTTAATTTTTTCTCCCTCATCTATAGAAATGGATCCGGTTAAGGTTCAGGCCATTCATGATTGGATCCAGCCCACATCCGTGAAGAGCCTTCAGAAATTTTTGGGCTTTGCTAATTTTTATCGCCGTTTCATTGCCAACTTCTCCAGTGTGGTTAAACCCCTGACCGATTTGACGAAGAAAGGCGCTGATGTGACGAATTGGTCCTCTGCGGCTGTTTCTGCCTTTCAGGAGCTTAAACGCCGATTTACTTCTGCCCCTGTGTTGCGTCAGCCGGATGTTTCTCTTCCTTTTCAGGTTGAGGTTGACGCTTCTGAGATTGGGGCAGGGGCCGTTTTGTCTCAGAGGAATTCTGATGGTTCCTTGATGAAACCGTGTGCCTTCTTTTCTCGAAAGTTTTCGCCTGCGGAACGCAATTATGATATCGGCAATCGTGAGTTGTTGGCTATGAAGTGGGCATTAGAGAAGTGGCGACATTGGCTTGAGGGGGCCAAGCACCGTATTGTGGTCTTGACCGATCATAAGAATCTGATTTATCTTGAGTCTGCCAAACGGCTGAATCCTAGACAGGCCCGATGGTCCCTGTTTTTCTCCCGTTTTGATTTTGTGGGCTCATATCTTCCGGGTTCTAAGAATGTTAAGGCTGATGCCCTCTCTAGGAGCTTTTTGACTGATTCTCCTGGGGTCCTTGAGCCGGTCGGTATTCTGAAGGAAGGGGTGATTCTTTCTGCCATCTCCCCTGATTTACGACGGGTTCTTCAGGAATTTCAGGCTGATAAACCTGACCGCTGTCCAGTGGGGAAATTGTTTGTTCCTGACAGATGGACTAGTAAAGTGATTTCGGAGGTTCATTGTTCTGTGTTAGCTGGTCATCCTGGGATTTTTGGTACCAGAAATTTGGTTGGTAGGTCCATTTGGTGGCCTTCTTTGTCACGGGATGTGCGTTCTTTTGTGCAGTCCTGTGGGACTTGTGCGCGGGCCAAGCCTTGCTGTTCCCGCGCTAGTGGGTTGCTTTTGCCTTTGCCGGTCCCTGAGAGGCCTTGGACGCATATTTCTATGGATTTTATTTCGGATCTTCCGGTTTCCCAGAGGATGTCAGTTATCTGGGTGGTTTGTGACCGATTTTCTAAGATGGTTCATTTGGTACCTTTGCCTAAGTTGCCTTCCTCTTCTGATTTGGTTCCGTTGTTTTTTCAGCATGTGGTTCGTTTGCATGGCATTCCGGAGAATATTGTGTCCGATAGAGGTTCCCAGTTTGTTTCTGGGTTTTGGCGGGTCTTTTGTGCTGGGCTGGGCATTGATTTGTCTTTTTCTTCCGCGTTTCATCCTCAGACAGATGGCCAAACTGAGCGAACTGATCAGACTTTGGAAACTTATTTGAGATGCTTTGTGTCTGCTGATCAGGATGATTGGGTGGCTTTCTTGCCATTGGCCGAGTTTGCCCTTAATAATCGCGCTAGTTCTGCTACCTTGGTTTCACCCTTCTTTTGTAACTGTGGTTTTCATCCTCGTTTTTCTTCGGGACAGGTTGAGCCTTCTGATTGTCCTGGGGTGGACTCTGTGGTTGACAGGTTGCAGCAAATTTGGGCTCATGTTGTTGACAATTTGGTGTTGTCTCAGTAGGGGGCTCAGCGTTTTGCTAACCGTCGTCGGTGTGTTGGTTCCCGGCTTCGGGTTGGGGATTTGGTCTGGTTGTCTTCCCGTCATGTCCCTATGAAGGTTTCTTCCTCTAAGTTTAAGCTTCGGTTTATTGGCCCTTATAGGATTTCTGAGATTATCAATCCAGTGTCTTTTCGTTTGGCCCTTCCAGCCTCTTTTTCCATCCATAATGTTTTTCATAGATCTTTGTTGCGGAAATATGTGGTGCCCGTTGTTCCCTCTGTTGATCCTCCTGCCCCGGTGTTGATTGATGGGGAGTTGTGTTATGGTTCTCAATGGCAAGAGAACATAGCCCAGCAAACATAAGTACTAGCTCTTGGAAGGATGGAAACTAAACTGACCATGAACTAAACCTGCCGCACAACTAACAGTAGCCGGGTAGCGTTGCCTACGTTTTTTATCCCTAGACGCCCAGCGCCGGCCGGAGGACTAACTAATCCTGGCAGAGGAAAATATAGTCCTGGCTCACCTCTAGAGAAGTTTCCCCGATAGGCAGACAGAGGCCCCCACATATATTGGCGGTGATTTTAGATGAAATGACAAACGTAGTATGAAAATAGGTTTAGCAAAATTGAGGTCCGCTTACTAGATAGCAGGAAGACAGAAAGGGCACTTTCATGGTCAGCTGAAAACCCTATCAAAATACCATCCTGAAATTACTTTAAGACTCTAGTATTAACTCATAACATCAGAGTGGCAATTTCAGATCACAAGAGCTTTCCAGACACAGAAACGAAACTACAGCAGTGAACTGGAACAAAATGCAAAAACAAACGAGGACTAAAGTCCAACTTAGCTGGGAGTTGTCTAGCAGCAGGAACATGCACAGAAAGGCTTCTGATTACAATGTTGACCGGCATGGAAGTGACAGAGGAGCAAGGTTAAATAGCGACTCCCACATCCTGATGGAAACAGGTGAACAGAGGGGATGATGCACACCAGTTCAATTCCACCAGTGGCCACCGGGGGAGCCCAAAATCCAATTTCACAACAGTACCCCCCCCCTCAAGGAGGGGGCACCGAACCCTCACCAGAACCACCAGGGCGATCAGGATGAGCCGTATGAAAGGCACGGACCAGATCGGAGGCATGAACATCAGAGGCAGTCACCCAAGAATTATCCTCCTGACCGTATCCCTTCCATTTGACCAGATACTGGAGTTTCCGTCTGGAAACACGGGAGTCCAAGATTTTTTCCACAACGTACTCCAACTCGCCCTCAACCAACACCGGAGCAGGAGGCTCAACGGAAGGCACAACCGGTACCTCATACCTGCGCAACAATGACCGATGAAAAACATTATGAATAGAAAAAGATGCAGGGAGGTCCAAACGGAAGGACACAGGGTTAAGAATCTCCAATATCTTGTACGGGCCGATGAACCGAGGCTTAAACTTAGGAGAAGAAACCCTCATAGGGACAAAACGAGAAGACAACCACACCAAGTCCCCAACACAAAGCCGAGGACCAACCCGACGCCGGCGGTTGGCAAAAAGCTGAGTCTTCTCCTGGGACAACTTCAAATTGTCCACTACCTGCCCCCAAATCTGATGCAACCTCTCCACCACAGCATCCACTCCAGGACAATCCGAAGATTCCACCTGACCAGAAGAAAATCGAGGATGAAACCCCGAATTACAGAAAAAAGGAGACACCAAGGTGGCAGAGCTGGCCCGATTATTGAGGGCAAACTCCGCTAAAGGCAAAAAAGCAACCCAATCATCCTGATCTGCAGACACAAAACACCTCAAATATGTCTCCAAGGTCTGATTCGTCCGCTCGGTCTGGCCATTAGTCTGAGGATGGAAAGCAGACGAGAAAGACAAATCTATGCCCATCCTAGCACAGAATGCTCGCCAAAATCTAGACACGAATTGGGTTCCTCTGTCAGAAACGATATTCTCCGGAATACCATGCAAACGGACCACATTTTGAAAAAACAGAGGAACCAACTCGGAAGAAGAAGGCAACTTAGGCAGGGGAACCAAATGGACCATCTTAGAGAAACGGTCACACACCACCCAGATGACAGACATCTTCTGAGAAACAGGAAGATCCGAAATAAAATCCATCGAGATGTGCGTCCAGGGCCTCTTCGGGATAGGCAAGGGCAACAACAATCCACTAGCCCGATAACAACAAGGCTTGGCCCGAGCACAAACGTCACAAGACTGCACAAAGCCTCGCACATCTCGAGACAGGGAAGGCCACCAGAAGGACCTTGCCACCAAATCCCTGGTACCAAAGATTCCAGGATGACCTGTCAACGCAGAAGAATGAACCTCAGAAATGACTTTACTGGTCCAATCATCAGGAACAAACAGTCTACCAGGTGGGCAACGATCAGGTCTATCCGCCTGAAACTCCTGCAAGGCCCGCCGCAGGTCTGGAGAAACGGCAGACAATATCACTCCATCCTTAAGGATACCTGTAGGTTCAGAGTTACCAGGGGAGTCAGGCTCAAAACTCCTAGAAAGGGCATCCGCCTTAACATTCTTAGAACCCGACAGGTAGGACACCACAAAATTAAACCGAGAGAAAAACAACGACCAGCGCGCCTGTCTAGGATTCAGGCGTCTGGCGGACTCAAGATAAATTAGATTTTTGTGGTCAGTCAATACCACCACCTGATGTCTAGCCCCCTCAAGCCAATGACGCCACTCCTCAAAAGCCCACTTCATGGCCAAAAGCTCCCGATTCCCAACATCATAATTCCGCTCGGCGGGCGAAAATTTACGCGAGAAAAAGGCACAAGGTCTCATCACGGAACAATCGGAACTTCTCTGCGACAAAACTGCCCCAGCTCCGATTTCAGAAGCGTCGACCTCAACCTGAAAAGGAAGAGCAACATCAGGCTGACGCAACACAGGGGCGGAAGAAAAGTGGCGCTTAAGCTCCCGAAAGGCCTCCACAGCAGCAGGGGACCAATCAGCAACATCAGCACCCTTCTTAGTCAAATCAGTCAATGGTTTAACAACATCAGAAAAACCAGCAATAAATCGACGATAAAAGTTAGCAAAGCCCAAAAATTTCTGAAGACTCTTAAGAGAAGAGGGTTGCGTCCAATCACAAATAGCCTGAACCTTGACAGGATCCATCTCGATGGAAGAGGGGGAAAAAATATATCCCAAAAAGGAAATCTTTTGAACCCCAAAAACGCACTTAGAACCCTTCACACACAAGGAATTAGACCGCAAAACCTGAAAAACCCTCCTGACGTGCTGGACATGAGAGTCCCAGTCATCCGAAAAAATCAAAATATCATCCAGATACACAATCATAAATTTATCCAAATAATCACGGAAAATGTCATGCATAAAGGACTGAAAGACTGAAGGGGCATTTGAAAGACCAAAAGGCATCACCAAATACTCAAAGTGGCCCTCGGGCGTATTAAATGCGGTCTTCCACTCATCCCCCTGCTTAATTCGCACCAAATTATACGCCCCACGGAGATCTATCTTAGAGAACCACTTGGCCCCCTTTATGCGAGCAAACAAATCAGTCAGCAGTGGCAACGGATATTGATATTTAACCGTGATTTTATTCAAAAGCCGATAATCAATACACGGTCTCAAAGAGCCATCTTTCTTAGCCACAAAGAAAAAACCGGCTCCTAAGGGAGATGACGAAGGACGAATATGTCCCTTTTCCAAGGACTCCTTTATATATTCTCGCATAGCAGGATGTTCAGGCACAGACAGATTAAATAAACGACCCTTAGGGTATTTACTACCCGGAATCAAATCTATGGCACAATCGCACTCCCGGTGCGGAGGTAATGAACCAAGCTTAGGTTCTTCAAAAACGTCACGATATTCAGTCAAGAATTCAGGAATCTCAGAGGGAATAGATGATGAAATGGAAACCACAGGTACGTCCCCATGCTTCCCCTTGCATCCCCAGCTTAACACAGACATAGCTTTCCAGTCAAGGACTGGGTTATGAGATTGCAGCCATGGCAATCCAAGCACCAACACATCATGTAGGTTATACAGCACAAGAAAGCGAATAATCTCCTGATGATCCGGATTAATCCGCATAGTTACTTGTGTCCAGTATTGTGGTTTATTACTAGCCAATGGGGTGGAGTCAATCCCCTTCAGGGGTATAGGAGTTTCAAGAGGCTCCAAATCATACCCACAGCGTTTGGCAAAGGACCAATCCATAAGACTCAAAGCGGCGCCAGAGTCGACATAGGCATCCGCGGTAATAGATGATAAAGAACAAATCAGGGTCACAGATAGAATAAACTTAGACTGTAAAGTGCCAATTGAAACAGACTTATCAAGCTTCTTAGTACGCTTAGAGCATGCTGATATAACATGAGTTGAATCACCGCAATAGAAGCACAACCCATTTTTTCGTCTTAAATTCTGCCGTTCACTTCTGGACAGAATTCTATCACATTGCATATTCTCTGGCGTCTTCTCAGTAGACACCGCCAAATGGTGCACAGGTTTGCGCTCCCGCAGACGCCTATCGATCTGGATAGCCATTGTCATGGACTCATTCAGACCCGCAGGCACAGGGAACCCCACCATAACATCCTTAATGGCATCAGAGAGACCCTCTCTGAAATTCGCCGCCAGGGCGCACTCATTCCACTGAGTAAGCACAGCCCATTTACGGAATTTCTGGCAGTATATTTCAGCTTCGTCTTGCCCCTGAGATAGGGACATCAAGGCCTTTTCCGCCTGAAGCTCTAACTGAGGTTCCTCATAAAGCAACCCCAAGGCCAGAAAAAACGCATCCACATTGAACAACGCAGGATCCCCTGGAGCCAATGCAAAAGCCCAATCCTGAGGGTCGCCCCGGAGCAAGGAAATCACAATCCTGACCTGCTGAGCAGGATCTCCAGCAGAGCGAGATTTCAGGGACAAAAACAACTTGCAATTATTTTTGAAATTTTGAAAGCAAGATCTATTCCCCGAGAAAAATTCAGGCAAAGGAATTCTAGGTTCAGATATAGGAACATGAACAACAAAATCTTGTAAATTTTGAACTTTCGTGGTGAGATTATTCAAACCTGCAGCTAAACTCTGAATATCCATTTTAAACAGGTGAACACAGAGCCATTCCAGGATTAGAAGGAGAGAGAGAGAGAGAAAGGCTGCAATATAGGCAGACTTGCAAGAGATTCAATTACAAGCACACTCAGAACTGAAGGGAAGGGGGAAAAAAAAAAAAAAAAAAAATCTTCAGCAGACTTCTCTTTTCTCTCCTTTCTCTGTCAATTAATTTAACCCTTTTTTGGCCGGTCAAACTGTTATGGTTCTCAATGGCAAGAGAACATAGCCCAGCAAACATAAGTACTAGCTCTTGGAAGGATGGAAACTAAACTGACCATGAACTAAACCTGCCGCACAACTAACAGTAGCCGGGTAGCGTTGCCTACGTTTTTTATCCCTAGACGCCCAGCGCCGGCCGGAGGACTAACTAATCCTGGCAGAGGAAAATATAGTCCTGGCTCACCTCTAGAGAAGTTTCCCCGATAGGCAGACAGAGGCCCCCACATATATTGGCGGTGATTTTAGATGAAATGACAAACGTAGTATGAAAATAGGTTTAGCAAAATTGAGGTCCGCTTACTAGATAGCAGGAAGACAGAAAGGGCACTTTCATGGTCAGCTGAAAACCCTATCAAAATACCATCCTGAAATTACTTTAAGACTCTAGTATTAACTCATAACATCAGAGTGGCAATTTCAGATCACAAGAGCTTTCCAGACACAGAAACGAAACTACAGCAGTGAACTGGAACAAAATGCAAAAACAAACGAGGACTAAAGTCCAACTTAGCTGGGAGTTGTCTAGCAGCAGGAACATGCACAGAAAGGCTTCTGATTACAATGTTGACCGGCATGGAAGTGACAGAGGAGCAAGGTTAAATAGCGACTCCCACATCCTGATGGAAACAGGTGAACAGAGGGGATGATGCACACCAGTTCAATTCCACCAGTGGCCACCGGGGGAGCCCAAAATCCAATTTCACAACAGAGTTGGAGTATGTGGTTGAGAAGATTTTGGATTCTCGTTTTTCGAGGCGGAAGCTTCAGTATCTTGTCAAATGGAAGGGTTATGGCCAGGAGGATAATTCTTGGGTTGTTGCCTCCGATGTTCATGCTGATGATTTGGTTCGTGCCTTTCATTTGGCTCGTCCGGATCGGCCTGGGGGCTCTGGTGAGGGTTCGGTGACCCCTCCTCAAGGGGGGGGTACTGTTGTGAATTCTGCTCTTGGGCTCCCTCCGGTGGTTGTAAGTGGTAGCGCTGCTGTCTCTGAATCGCAGCATTTATCAGGTGTGTTCACTTTTTGCAATTTTGACTGGGCTATTTAGTCTTGCTTCACCCTTTAGTCAGTGCCAGTTGTCCATTGTTCCTGGAGGATTCACATCCCTGCCTGGTCTCTTCTGCTTTGCTGTTCATTTCAACAAAGATAAGTTCTGGCCTTGATTTTTGCTGTCCACATGCTGTGGCCTTATTGTTCAGTTCTTTTCCATGTTTTTGTCTTGTCCAGCTTGGTCTGTATAAGGATTTGTTTAGCCAAGCTGGTAACTCTGGAGATGCAGATATACCCTCCATATCTTTAGTTAGCTGTGGAGATTTTGTATTTTCTGTGGTGGATATTTTCTAGTGTTTTAATACTGACCGCATAGTACTCTGTCCTATCCTTCCTATTTAGCTAGAAGTGGCCTCCTTTGCTAAATTCTCATTTCAGTCTGTGTATGTTTTTTCCCTCTCCTCTCACAGTCAATATTTGTGGGGGGCTGTCTATCCTTTGGGGATTTTCTCTGAGGCAAGATAGTTTTCCCTTTTCTATCTTTAGGGGTAATTAGTCCTCCGGCTGTGTCGAGATGTCTAGGGAGCGCTAGGTACATTCCACGGCTACTTCTAGTTGCAGTGTTAAGTTCAGGGTCTGCGGTCAGTACAGGTACCACCTTCTCCAGAGTACGTCTCATGCTGCTCTTAGGCCACCAGATCATAACATCTGCCTAGCCCACGGTCTAGGAAACAGTTGGCTGTAAGCGTTCGCCACCCCTCCTCCTCCTCCTCCTTAAGCGAGAGCTCGTCCACAGAGCGCAGTAGCACGACCACTCCATCCGCAGCTGCCAGTGTTGCACACGAGGTGTCCCATTATCGAACAGCTAGTGGTAATCGTCAGCAGGCTGTGTTACAAATGAAATGTTTGGGCGACAACAGACACACCGCGGAAGTACTGGCCGAGTACTTGCCGCAACAAACGCAGTCATGGCTGGGCAGTGTACATCTTGAGGCAGGCAAGGTAGTCAGTGATAACGGAAGGAATTTTATGTCTGCCATAGCCCTTTCAGAACTGAAACACATACCTTGCCTGGCTCACACCTTGAACCTGGTGGTGCAGTGCTTCCTCAAAAATTATTACCAGCCCTGCTCCTGAAGGTGCGAAGACTTTGCTCGCACATCTGCCGGTCGCCCGTACACTCCAGCCGTATGCTGAACCATCAGCGATCGCTGAATCTTCCCCAGCACCACCTAATAATCGACATTGCAACAAGGTGGAACTCCACACTGCACATGGTTCAGAGGCTGTGCGAACAGAGGTGTGCTGTAATTAATTTGTGGGAGGATACACATACACGGGCAGGCACTTGGATGGCAGACATGGAGTTGTCTGGTGTGCAGTGGTCGAAGCTACAAGACCTCTGTCAAGTCGTTCAGTGTTTTGAGGAATGCACACGGCTGGTAAGTGCAGACGACGCCATCATAAGCATGAGCATCCCACTAATGCGTCTGCTGATGCAAAGTTTGACGCACATTAAGGAGCAGGCATCTGCAGCCGAGGAGGAGGGAAGCCTTGATGACAGTCAGCCTTTGTCTGCTCAGGGAACTCTCCTGGACGAGGTGGCGGACGAAGAGGAGGAGGATAATGGGGATGAATATTTATGGGAGGAGGGTGCTTCTCAGGGGGCAATAGAAACTGGTGGCGTTGCAAAGTCAGGTACAGGGTTTTTGCGGGACACAAGTGATGTTGATTTGCCAGAAAGTGCTCCTCAACCCAGCACAAGCAGTGAATTGACACCTGGAACATTGGCCCACATGGCTGAGTATGCCTTGCGTATCCTAAAAAGGGACCCCCGCATTATCAAAATGATGACCGATGATGATTACTGGTTGGCCTGCCTCCTGGATCCACGATATAAAGAAAAATTTCAAAATATCATGCCACATGAGAACCTTGAGCAAATATTGGCTACCAAACAAGCAACTCTTGTAGACCGTTTGGTTCAGGCATTCCCAGCAAACAGCGGCGGTGATGGTTCTCACACGAGCCGTAGGGGGCAACATGGCAGAGGTGTTAGAAGTGCACAAATCCGAAGTGGCATTGGACAGAGGGGTTTTATGACCAGGTTGTGGAGTGATTTCGCAATGACCGCTGACACGACAGGTACTGCTGCATCGATTCAAAGTGACAGGAGACAGCATTTGTCCAGTATGGTTACGAACTACTTTTCCTCACTTATCGATGTTCTCCCTCACAGGTCATTCCCCTTTGATTACTGGGCATCTAAAATAGACACCTGGCCTGAATTGGCAGAATATGCATTACAGGAGTGTTGTGAATTCCGTTCTCGGACTCCCTTCTGTGGTCATGAATGGTACTTTGGTTAGTTCTGCTCTTGGACTCCCTCTGGTGGCTTTGAGCGGAACTGCTGGTCACTGAGGTTGGTTTTTGTCAGCTGCTCTCGTTTATTGCTATGCTGGCTTCCCTATTTAACTCCACTCAGATCGTTACTTCATGCCAGCTGTCAGTGTTTCAGTATTGGTTCAGATCTCTCTTGGACTTCTCTGAGGACCTGTCTACTCCAGCAGAAGCTAAGTCTTTGCTAGTTCATTTGTTGTTACTGCTTCCTGAATATATTTCTTAGTACTGCTAATTTCTAGTCCAGCTTGCTATCACGATATTCCCTTGCTAGCTGGAAGCTCTGGGGTGCAGAGTGGCACCTCCACACCGTGAGTCGGTGTGGGGAGTCTTTTTGCTTACTCTGCGTGGTTTTTTGTAGTCTTTTGTGCTGACCGCATAGTTCTCTTTTCTATCCTCTGACTATTTAGTGAAGTCTGGCCTCCTTTGCTAAAACCTGTTTCATTCCTGTGTTTGTGACTTTCCTCTTAACTCACAGTCAATATATGTGGGGGGCTGCCTTTACCTTTGGGGAATTTCTCTGAGGCAAGGTTAGTCTTCTATTTCTATCTTTAGGGGTAGTTAGCTCTTAGACTGTGAAGAGGCGTCTAGGGAGAGTTAGGTACGCTCCACGGCTATTTCTAGTGTGTGTGATAGGAGTAGAGTTTGCGGTCAGCAGAGTTCCCACTTTCCCAGAGCTTCTTCCGAATACTAGTTTACTCATCAGGTCATTCCGGGTGCTCCTAACCACCAGGTCCATAACAGTACAGCTGGCCTACAAAGTGTTAATGCATCTCAAAAGAGGGATAAGAGAAGTTCTGAACCCATTTTTTTTTCTTTGCAGTGTGTTTTGTCTCTCTTTTCCCATTAATCTCTGGGTGGTTCAGGACTCAGGTGTAGATATGGATATTCAAGGTCTGTTCTCTTGTGTGGATCATCTCACTGCAAGAGTACAAAGCATTCAAGATTATGTAGTTCAGAATCCGATGTTAGAGCCTAGAATTCCAATTCCTGATTTGTTTTCTGGGGATAGATCTAAGCTTCTAAATTTCAAAAATAATTGTAAACTGTTTCTTGCTTTGAAACCCCGCTCCTCTGGTGACCCCATTCAGCAAGTAAAAATTATTATTTCTTTGTTGCGTGGCGACCCTCAAGACTGGGCATTCTCCCTTGCGCCAGGAGATCCTGCATTGCTTAATGTAGATGCGTTTTTTCTGGCGCTTGGATTGCTTTATGACGAACCGAATTCAGTGGATCAGGCAGAGAAAATCTTGCTAGCTTTGTGTCAGGGTCAGGATGAAGCAGAGATATATTGTCAGAAGTTTAGAAAATGGTCTGTGCTTACTCAATGGAATGAGTGTGCCCTGGCAGCAATTTTTAGAAAGGGTCTTTCTGAAGCCCTTAAGGATGTTATGGTGGGATTCCCCACGCCTGCTGGTCTGAATGAATCAATGTCCTTGGCCATCCAAATTGATCGGCGTTTGCGTGAGCGCAAAATTGTGCACCATTTGGCGGTGTCCTCTGAGCAGAGGCCTGAGCTTATGCAATGTGATAGAACTTTGACCAGAACTGAACGGCAAGAACACAGACGTCAGAATAGGCTGTGTTTTTACTGTGGTGACCCCACTCATGCTATCTCTGATTGTCCTAAGCGCACTAAGCGGTTCGCTAGGTCTGTCACCATTGGTACTGTACAGCCTAAATTTCTTTTGTCTGTTACTCTGATTTGCTCTTTGTCTTCCTACTCGGTTATGGCATTTGTGGATTCAGGCGCTGCCCTGAATTTGATGGACTTGGAGTTTGCCAGGCGCTGTGGTTTTTTCTTGGAGCCTTTGCAGTATCCTATTCCATTAAGGGGAATTGATGCCACGCCGTTGGCCAAGAATAAACCTCAGTACTGGACTCAGTTGACCATGTGCATGGCTCCTGCACATCAGGAAGATATTCGCTTTTTGGTGTTGCATAATTTGCATGATGTGGTCGTGTTGGGTTTGCCTTGGCTACAGGTTCATAATCCAGTATTGGATTGGAAATCAATGTCTGTGTCTAGTTGGGGTTGTCAAGGGGTACATGGCGATGTTCCGTTGGTGTCAATTTCTGCTTCCACTCCTTCTGAAGTCCCTGAGTTTCTGTCGGATTACCAAGATGTATTTGATGAGCCCAAATCCAGTGTCCTACCCCCTCATAGGGATTGTGATTGTGCTATAAATTTGATTCCTGGTAGTAAGTTTCCTAAGGGCCGACTTTTCAATTTATCTGTGCCAGAGCACGCCGCTATGCGGAGTTATATAAAGGAGTCCTTGGAGAAAGGGCATATTCGCCCGTCTTCATCACCGTTGGGAGCAGGGTTCTTTTTTGTGGCCAAGAAGGATGGTTCTCTGAGACCCTGTATAGATTACCGCCTTCTCAATAAGATCACGGTCAAATTTCAGTACCCTTTGCCTCTGCTGTCTGATTTGTTTGCTCGGATTAAGGGGGCTAGTTTGTTCACCAAGATAGATCTTCGAGGGGCGTATAACCTTGTGTGTATTAAACAGGGAGATGAATGGAAAACAGCATTTAATACGCCCGAGGGCCATTTTGAGTACCTGGTAATGCCATTCGGGCTTTCAAATGCTCCATCTGTGTTTCAGTCCTTTATGCATGACATCTTCCGAAAGTATCTGGATAGATTCATGATTGTATATTTGGATGATATTTTGGTCTTTTCGGATGATTAGGAGTCTCATGTGAAACAGGTCAGAATGGTATTCCAGGTCCTTCGTGCTAATTCCTTGTTTGTGAAGGGGTCTAAATGTCTCTTCGGAGTTCAGAAGGTTTCCTTTTTGGGCTTCATTTTTTCCCTTTCTACTATCGAGATGTACCCTGTTAAAGTTCAGGCCATTTATGATTGGACTCAACCTACATCTGTGAAGAGCCTCCAGAAATTCCTGGGCTTTGCTAATTTTTACCGTCGCTTCATCGCTAATTTTTCTAGTGTGGTTAAACCTTTGACTGATTTGACAAAGAAAGGTGCTGATGTGGTGAATTGGTCCTCTGCGGCCGTTGAGGCTTTTCAGGAGCTGAAACGTCGTTTTTCTTCGGCCCCTGTGTTGCGTCAGCCAGATGTTTCGCTCCCTTTTCAGGTCGAGGTTGATGCTTCTGAGATTGGAGCAGGGGCTGTTTTGTCTCAAAGAAGTTCTGATGGCTCTGTGATGAAGCCATGTGCCTTCTTTTCTAGAAAGTTTTCGCCTGCTGAGCGTAATTATGATGTTGGCAATCGGGAGCTGCTAGCTATGAAGTGGGCATTCGAGGAGTGGCGACATTGGCTTGAGGGAGCCAAGCACCGCGTGGTGGTCTTGACGGATCACAAAAATCTGACTTATCTCGAGTCTGCCAAGCGGTTGAATCCTAGACAGGCTCGATGGTCGCTGTTTTTCTCCCGTTTCGATTTTGTGGTCTCATACCTTCCAGGTCCTAAGAATGTGAAGGCGGATGCCCTTTCTAGGAGTTTTGTGCCTGATTCTCTGGGAGTCCCTGAGCCGGCTGGTATTCTCAGAGAGGGGGTAATTCTGTCTGCCATCTCCCCTGGTTTGCGGCGGGTGCTGCAGGAGTTTCAGGCTGATAGACCTGACCGTTGTCCAGCGGAGAAACTATTTGTCCCTGATAGATGGACTAGCAGAGTTATTTCTGAGGTTCATTGCTCAGTGTTGGCTGGTCATCCTGGGATTTTTGGGACCAGAGATTTGGTGGCTAGGTCCTTTTGGTGGCCTTCCTTGTCTCGGGATGTGCGTTCTTTTGTGCAGTCCTGTGGGACTTGTGCTCGGGCTAAGCCCTGCTGTTCTCGTGCCAGTGGGTTGCTTTTGCCCTTGCCAGTCCCGAAAAGGCCTTGGACGCATGTTTCCATGGATTTTATTTCAGATCTTCCTGTCTCTCAAAGGATGTCTGTCATCTGGGTGGTTTGTGATCGCTTTTCTAAGATGGTCCATTTGGTACCCTTGCCTAAATTACCTTCCTCCTCTGATTTGGTGCCATTATTTTTTCAACATGTGGTTCGTTTGCATGGCATTCCGGAGAACATTGTGTCGGACAGAGGTTCCCAGTTTGTCTCTAGGTTTTGGCAGTCCTTTTGTGCTAAGATGGGCATTGATTTGTCTTTTTCTTCGGCTTTCCATCCTCAAACAAATGGCCAAACCGAACGAACCAACCAGACTTTGGAAACCTATCTGAGATGCTTTGTTTCTGCTGATCAGGATGATTGGGTGACCTTCTTGCCATTGGCTGAGTTCGCCCTTAATAATCGGGCTAGTTCAGCTACTTTGGTTTCGCCTTTTTTTTGCAATTCTGGTTTTCATCCTCGTTTTTCTTCGGGGCAGGTTGAGCCTTCTGACTGTCCTGGTGTGGATTCTGTGGTGGACAGGTTGCAGCAAATTCGGACTCACGTAGTGGACAATCTGACGTCCCAGGAGAAGGCTCAACGTTTCGCTAACCGCCGTCGTTGTGTTGGTCCCCGACTTCGTGTTGGGGATTTGGTTTGGTTGTCTTCTCGTTATGTTCCTATGAAGGTTTCTTTTCCTAAGTTTAAGCCTCGTTTCATTGGTCCTTATAAGATTTCTGAAATTCTCAACCCTATCTCATTTTGTTTGGTCCTTCCAGCTTCTTTTGCCATCCATAATGTGTTCCATAGGTCGTTGTTGCGGAGGTATGTGGCGCCTATGGTTCCCTTCGTTGATCCTCCTGCCCCGGTGTTGGTTGAAGGGGAGTTGGAGTATGTGGTGAAAAAAATTTTGGATTCTCGTATTTCGAGACGGAAGCTTCAGTACCTGGTTAAGTGGAAGGGCTATGGTCAGGAGGATAATTCCTGGGTTGTTGCCTCCGATGTCCACGCTGCCGATTTAGTTCGTGCTTTTCATTTGGCTCATCCTGATCGGCCTGGGGGCCCTGGTGAGGGTTCGGTGACCCCTCCTCAAGGGGGGGTACTGTTGTGAATTCCGTTCTCGGACTCCCTCCTGTGGTCATGAATGGTACTTTGGTTAGTTCTGCTCTTGGACTCCCTCTGGTGGCTTTGAGTGGAACTGCTGGTCACTGAGGTTGGTTTTTGTCAGCTGCTCTCGTTTATTGCTATGCTGGCTTCCCTATTTAACTCCACTCAGATCGTTACTTCATGCCAGCTGTCATGATCTCAATGGCAAGAGATCATAGCATATGCATATATAGGAACTAGCTCTTGGAAGATGGGAACTGAGCTGACCATGAACTAAACCTAACGCACAACTAGCAGTGGCCGGGTAGCATGCCTACGTTGATTCTAGATGCCCAGCACCAGCCGGAGGACTAAATAATGCTAGCAGAGGAAAATATCAGTCCTAGCTCACCTCTAGAGAAATACCCCGAAAGGAGACAGAGGCCCCCCACATGTATTGGCGGTGAGTTAAGATGAAATAACAAACGTAGTATGAAAATAGGTTTAGCAAATTTGAGGTCCACCTACTACATAGCAGAAGACAGAAAGGACACTTTCATGGTCAGCTGAAAACCCTATCAAAACACCATCCAGAAATTACTTTAAAACTCTGGCATTAACTCATAACACCAGAGTGGCAATTCCTGTTCACAAGAGCTTTCCAGACACAGTAACAAAACTACAGCTGTGAACTGGAACAAAAATGCAAAAACAAACATGGACAAGAGTCCAACTTATCTAGTAGTTGTCTAGGAGCAGGAACAAGCACAGAGAGGCTTCTGATAACATTGTTGACCGGCAAGCAACTAACAGAGCAGCAAGGTTATATAGCGACTCCCACATCTTGATGGGAACAGGTGAACAGAGAAGATGAAGACACCAGTTCAATTCCACCAGTAGCCACCGGGGGAGCCCAGAATCCAAATTCACAACAGTACCCCCCCCTCAAGGAGGGGGCACCGAACCCTCACCAGAACCACCAGGGCGATCAGGATGGGTCCTATGAAAGGCACGAACCAGATCAGAGGCATGAACATCAGATGCATTCACCCAAGAATTATCCTCCTGGCCGTATCCCTTCCACTTGACCAGATACTGGAGTCTCCGTCTGGAAACACGAGAGTCTAAGATTTTCTCCACAACGTACTCCAACTCACCCTCAACCAACACCGGAGCAGGAGGCTCAACGGAAGGCACAACCGGTACCTCATACCTGCGCAATAATGACCGATGAAAAACGTTATGAATAGAAAAGGATGCAGGGAGGTCCAAACGGAAGGAAACAGGGTTAAGAATCTCCAATATCTTATACGGGCCAATGAACCGAGGCTTAAACTTAGGAGAAGAGACCCTCATAGGGACAAAACGAGAAGACAACCACACCAAATCCCCAACACAAAGCCGAGGACCAACACGACGGTGGCGGTTGGCAAAAAACTGAGTCTTCTCCTGGGACAACCTCAAATTGTCCACCACCTGCCCCCAAATCTGATGCAATCTCTCCACCACAGCATCCACTCCAGGACAATCCGAAGATTCCACCTGACCAGAGGAAAATCGAGGATGAAACCCCGAATTACAGAAAAACGGGGACACCAAAGTGGCAGAGCTGGCCCGATTATTGAGAGCGAACTCCGCCAATGGCAAAAAAGCAACCCAATCATCCTGGTCAGCAGACACAAAACACCTCAGATATGTCTCCAGGGTCTGATTAATCCGCTCGGTCTGGCCATTCGTCTGAGGATGGAAAGCGGACGAAAAAGATAAATCTATGCCCATCCTAGCACAGAATGCCCGCCAAAATCTAGACACGAATTGGGTCCCTCTGTCAGAAACGATATTCTCAGGAATACCATGCAAACGAACAACATTTTGAAAAAACAGAGGAACCAACTCGGAAGAAGAAGGCAACTTGGGCAGAGGAACCAAATGGACCATCTTAGAGAAACGGTCACACACCACCCAGATGACAGACATCTTCTGAGAAACAGGCAGATCTGAAATAAAATCCATCGAGATGTGCGTCCAAGGCCTCTTAGGAATAGGCAAGGGCAACAACAATCCACTAGCCCGAGAACAACAAGGCTTGGCCCGAGCACAAACGTCACAAGACTGCACAAAGCCTCGCACATCTCGTGACAAGGAAGGCCACCAGAAGGACCTTGCCACCAAATCCCTGGTACCAAAAATGCCAGGATGACCTGCCAACGCAGAAGAATGAACCTCAGAGATGACTCTACTGGTCCAATCATCAGGAACAAACAGTTTATCAGGTGGGCAACGATCAGGTCTATCCGCCTGAAACTCCTGCAAGGCCCGCCGCAGGTCTGGAGAAACGGCTGACAATACCACTCCATCCTTAAGGATACCTGTGGGCTCAGAGTTACCAGGCGAGTCAGGCTCAAAACTCCTAGAAAGGGCATCCGCCTTAACATTCTTAGAACCTGGTAGGTATGACACCACAAAATTAAACCGAGAGAAAAATAATGACCAGCGCGCCTGTCTAGGATTCAGGCGCCTGGCGGTCTCAAGATAAATCAAATTTTTGTGGTCAGTCAATACCACCACCTGATGTCTGGCCCCCTCAAGCCAATGGCGCCACTCCTCAAAAGCCCACTTCATGGCCAAAAGCTCCCGATTTCCAACATCATAATTCCGCTCAGCGGGCGAAAATTTACGGGAAAAGAAGGCACAAGGCCTCATCACGGAGCAGTCAGAACTTTTCTGCGACAACACTGCCCCAGCTCCGATCTCAGAAGCGTCGACCTCAACCTGAAAAGGTAGAGCAACATCAGGCTGACGCAACACAGGGGCAGAGGAAAAACGGCGCTTAAGCTCCCGAAAGGCCTCCACAGCATCAGGGGACCAATCAGCAACATCAGCACCCTTCTTAGTCAAATCGGTCAATGGCTTAGCAATATCCGAAAAACCAGCAATAAATCGACGATAAAAGTTAGCAAAGCCCAAAAATTTCTGAAGACTCTTAAGAGAAGAGGGCTGCGTCCAATCACAAATAGCTTGAACCTTGACAGGATCCATTTCAATGGAAGAGGGGGAAAAAATATATCCCAAAAAGGAAATCCTCTGTACCCCAAAAACACACTTAGAACCCTTCACACACAAAGAATTAGACCGCAAAACCTGAAAAACCCTCTTGACTTGCTGGACATGAGAGTCCCAGTCATCCGAAAAAATCAGAATATCATCCAGATACACAATCATAAATTTATCCAAATAATCGCGAAAAATATCATGCATAAAGGACTGGAAAACTGACGGAGCATTTGAAAGACCAAAAGGCATCACTAAATACTCAAAGTGGCCCTCGGGCGTATTAAATGCGGTTTTCCACTCATCCCCCTGCCTGATTCGCACCAAATTATACGCCACACGAAGGTCAATCTTAGAGAACCACTTGGCCCCCTTTATGCGAGCAAACAAATCAGTCAGCAACGGCAATGGGTATTGATATTTAACAGTGATTTTATTCAAAAGCCGATAATCAATACATGGTCTCAAAGAGCCGTCTTTTTTTGACACAAAGAAAAAACCGGCTCCTAAGGGAGATGACGATGGACGAATATGTCCCTTTTCCAAGGACTCCTTTATATATTCTCGCATAGCAGCATGTTCAGGCACAGACAGATTAAATAAACGACCCTTTGGGTATTTACTACCCGGGATTAAATCTATGGCACAATCGCACTCTCGGTGCGGAGGTAACGAACCAAGCTTGGATTCTTCAAAGACGTCACGATAGTCAGACAGGAACTCAGGAATTTCAGAGGGAATAGATGATGAAATGGAAACCACAGGTACATCCCCATGAGCCCCCTTACATCCCCAGCTCAACACAGACATAACTCTCCAGTCGAGGACTGGGTTGTGAGATTGCAGCCAAGGCAATCCTAGCACCAAATCATCATGTAGATTATACAGCACCAGAAAGCAAATAATCTCCTGGTGATCCGGATTAATACGCATAGTTACTTGTGTCCAGTATTGTGGTTTATTATTAGCCAATGGGGTGGAGTCAATCCCCTTCAGAGGAATAGGAGTCTCCAAAGGCTCTAAATCATACCCACAGCGTTTGGCCAAGGACCAATCCATAAGACTCAAAGCGGCGCCAGAGTCGACATAGGCGTCTGTGGTAATAGATGACAAAGAGCAAATCAGGGTCACCGATAGAATAAACTTAGACGGTAAGGTGCAAATGGAAACAGATTTACCAAGCTTTTTAGTGCGCTTAGAGCATGCCGATATAACATGAGTAGAATCACCACAATAGAAACACAACCCATTTTTCCGTCTAAAATTCTGCCGCTCGCTTCGGGACAGAATTCTATCACACTGCATACTCTCTGGCGATTTCTCAGTGGACACCGCCAGATGGTGCACTGGTTTGCGCTCCCGCAAACGCCTATCGATCTGAATAGCCATTGTCATGGACTCATTCAGACCCGCAGGCACAGGGAACCCCACCATAACATCCTTAATGGCATCAGAGAGACCCTCTCTGAAAGTCGCCGCCAGGGCGCACTCATTCCACTGAGTAAGCACAGACCATTTACGGAATCTTTGGCAGTAAATTTCCGCTTCATCTTGCCCCTGAGATAGGGACATCAAAGTTTTTTCTGCCTGAAGCTCCAAATGAGGTTCGTCATAAAGCAACCCCAAGGCCAGAAAAAACGCATCCACATTGAGCAACGCAGGATCCCCTGGTGTCAATGAAAAAGCCCAGTCTTGAGGGTCGCCCCGGAGCAAGGAAATCACAATCCTGACCTGCTGTGCAGGGTCTCCGGCAGAGCGAGATTTCAGGGACAAAAATAATTTGCAATTATTTCGAAAATTCTGAAACCCAGATCTATTCCCCGAGAACAATTCCGGCAAAGGAATTCTCGGCTCAGATACAGGTGCATGACAAACAAAATCTTGCAAATTTTGTACCTTCGTGGCGAGATTATTCAAACCTGCAGTTACACTCTGAAGATCCATTACAAACAGGTGGACACAAAGCCATTCAAAGATTAGAAGGAGAGAAAAAAAAAAAAAAAAAATATTTCAGCAGACTACTTATTTCTCTCCTTTCTCAGTCAAGGATTTTAACCCTTTAGCGGGCCGGTCAAACTGTCATGATCTCAATGGCAAGAGATCATAGCATATGCATATATAGGAACTAGCTCTTGGAAGATGGGAACTGAGCTGACCATGAACTAAACCTAACGCACAACTAGCAGTGGCCGGGTAGCATGCCTACGTTGATTCTAGATGCCCAGCACCAGCCGGAGGACTAAATAATGCTAGCAGAGGAAAATATCAGTCCTAGCTCACCTCTAGAGAAATACCCCGAAAGGAGACAGAGGCCCCCCACATGTATTGGCGGTGAGTTAAGATGAAATAACAAACGTAGTATGAAAATAGGTTTAGCAAATTTGAGGTCCACCTACTACATAGCAGAAGACAGAAAGGACACTTTCATGGTCAGCTGAAAACCCTATCAAAACACCATCCAGAAATTACTTTAAAACTCTGGCATTAACTCATAACACCAGAGTGGCAATTCCTGTTCACAAGAGCTTTCCAGACACAGTAACAAAACTACAGCTGTGAACTGGAACAAAAATGCAAAAACAAACATGGACAAGAGTCCAACTTATCTAGTAGTTGTCTAGGAGCAGGAACAAGCACAGAGAGGCTTCTGATAACATTGTTGACCGGCAAGCAACTAACAGAGCAGCAAGGTTATATAGCGACTCCCACATCTTGATGGGAACAGGTGAACAGAGAAGATGAAGACACCAGTTCAATTCCACCAGTAGCCACCGGGGGAGCCCAGAATCCAAATTCACAACAGCCAGCTGTCAGTGTTTCAGTATTGGTTCAGATCTCTCTTGGACTTCTCTGAGGACCTGTCTACTCCAGCAGAAGCTAAGTCTTTGCTAGTTCATTTGTTGTTACTGCTTCCTGAATATATTTCTTAGTACTGCTAATTTCTAGTCCAGCTTGCTATCATGATATTCCCTTGCTAGCTGGAAGCTCTGGGGTGCAGAGTGGCACCTCCACACCGTGAGTCAGTGTGGGGAGTCTTTTTGCTTACTCTGCGTGGTTTTTTGTAGTCTTTTGTGCTGACCGCATAGTTCTCTTTTCTATCCTCTGACTATTTATTGAAGTGTGGCCTCCTTTGCTAAAACCTGTTACATTCCTGTGTTTGTGACTTTCCTCTTAACTCACAGTCAATATATGTGGGGGGCTGCCTTTACCTTTGGGGAATTTCTCTGAGGCAAGGTTAGGCTTCTATTTCTATCTTTAGGGGTAGTTAGCTCTTAGGCTGTGAAGAGGCGTCTACGGAGAGTTAGGTACGCTCCACGGCTATTTCTAGTGTGTGTGATAGGAGTAGAGTTTGCGGTCAGCAGAGTTCCCACTTTCCCAGAGCTTGTTCCGAATACTAGTTTACTCATCAGGTCATTCCGGGTGCTCCTAACCACCCGGTCCATAACACAGGAGCTCGCTTGCCCTGCTGCTAGTGTGCTATCAGAAAGAGTCTTCAGTGCTGCTGGTTCAATACTGACCAAAAAAAGGACACGTCTGGCTACCCGAAATGTTGATGATCTAACCTTCATTAAAATGAACCAATCATGGATTTCAAATTATTTGGCCCCACCTTCCCCTGCTGACACGTAGCTTGCCTGAAAAATGTCTTGCTTTTGGCGTCCTCTTACTGACTTCTCCAATTCCTCCATTTGCAGCTGCTGAATGTCCACCATAGGCCATTTTTATACCTCCCTAAATGGGCTGACTCCCCCCACAGGGCCATGGTCACTACCTGGCGCAAGCACCCATGCGAGTGCCGTTTGCCTGGACAGGTGTGTGTGCCCACTCTTGGGCGATGGCACTGGCACATGGTCCCTCATAGTATAATGAAGTGTCTCTGACGGTGGTGGGGCACAACCAATGTCAGACACCGTCGTAATATGAGGGGCCCTGTGCCAGTACAGCCGCCCACGAGAGTGTTCCCAGCTCGATCAGTGCTCTACCACTTGCAATACTTACCTCTCCCTGCTCCACCACTGTGTAGTCTGTGCTGTTAAATCCTTCAATGGCACTGCCAATACAAATTTGTTGAAATGATAGATGATAGTTAAAATATACAGAGGCCCTGGCCTCCATTTAGACCAGTTAATACTTTGCGCCTACTACCACTGTCTGCTACTCAGCAGAGGAGCCCACCCCTGTACCTAGCTATGCCACCTGTTTATTTATGAACAATTTTTTGGCAGACATTTAGCCCACTTTATTATTTGGGCCTACTAACTTAGTCTGCTACTCATTACAGTTGTCCTCCGCTGAACAAAGCAATGCCGCCAGTTTAGTCCTGTTACCAATTTTGAAATGCATTTAGTGTTATGATCTGGTGACCTTGGAGCCGCATGAAAACTTTCTCTGGAGTCGGTGGAACCTGTACTGACCGCAAATCCTGAACTAACACCGCAACTAGAAGTAGCCGTGGGGTGTGCCTAACAAACCCTAGACACCTCGACACAGCCGGAGGACTAAATACCCCTATAGATGGAAATAAGAATGCTATCTTGCCTCAGAGCAGACCCCCAAAGGATAGGCAGCCCCCCACGAATAATGACTGTGAGTAGGAGAAGAATAGACACACGCAGGTAGAAAACAGGATTTAGCAAAACAGGCCACTCTAGCTAAATAGGAAAGGATAGGACAGATTACTAGGCGGTCAGTATTAAAACCCTTCCAAAAATATCCACAACAGATAATACAAAAAGTTCCACAATCTAACTAAAGACATGGAATGTATATCTGCCACTCCAGAGAATCCAACAAGACTGAGAAAATACTGACACAATCTAAGCTGGACAAGAAAACACAAAGAATAGCACTGAATTGTGAAGCACACAGCATGTGTGCCACAGGAAAAAAAAACCAGACACTTATCTTTGCTGATTTGGCAGAAAGGCAGGAGGAACCGGGCAGAGGTCCAACACCTCCCAACAACAATTGACAACTGGCAAGGACTAATGAATCCTGCACACCTAAATACCCCAGTCAGAACTGCAATCAGCAGACACACCTCACCAGGACTGCAACCCAGGGACAACTGCATTACCACCTACTACCACCGGAGGGAACCCAAATAAGAATTCACAACAGTACCCTCCCCTTGAGGAGGGGTCACCGAACCCTCACCAGCGCCCCCAGGCCGATCAGGACGAGCCAGATGAAAGGCACGGACCAGATCAGCAGCATGGACATCAGAAGCAAAAACCCAAGAATTATCCTCCTGGCCATAACCCTTCCATTTGACAAGGTACTGAAGCCTCCGCCTCGAAAAACGAGAATCCAAAATCTTCTCAACCACATACTCCAACTCCCCATCAACCAAAACAGGGGCCGGAGGATCAACAGAGGGAACAACGGGCACCACATATTTCCGCAATAAAGATCTATGGAAGACATTATGGATAGCAAAAGAGACCGGAAGCGCCAATCGAAAAGACACCTGATTAATAATCTCAGAAATCCTATAAGGACCAATAAACCGAGGCTTAAACTTAGGGGAAGAGACCTTCATAGGAACATGACGGGAAGACAACCAAACCAAATCCCCAACCCGAAGCCGGGAACCAACACACCGACGACAGTTAGCAAAACGTTGAGCCTCCTCCTGAGACAACACCAAATTGTCCACCACATGAGCCCAAATCTGCTGCAACCTGTCAACCACAGAAACCACACCAGGACAGTCAGAAGGCTCAACCTGCCCAGAAGAAAAACGAGGATGAAAACCAAAATTACAAAAAAAAGGCGAAACCAAAGTAGCCGAACTAGCCCGATTATTAAGGGCAAACTCGGCCAATGGCAAAAAGGCCACCCAATCATCCTGATCGGCAGACACAAAGCATCTCAAATAAGTCTCCAAAGTCTGATTAGTTTGCTCGGTCTGGCCATTTGTCTGAGGATGAAATGCAGAAGAAAAAGTCAAATCAATGCCCAGCCTAGCACAAAAGGCCCGCCAAAACCTAGAAACAAACTGGGAACCTCTGTCGGACACAATATTCTCCAGAATACCATGCAAACGAACCACATGCTGAAAAAACAACGGAACCAACTCTGAAGAGGAAGGCAATTTAGGCAAAGGCACCAAATGAACCATCTTAGAAAACCGGTCACAAACAATCCAGATAACCGACATCCTCTGGGAAACCGTAAGATCAGAAATAAAATCCATAGAAATATGCGTCCAGGGCCTCTCAGGGACCGGCAATGGCAAAAGTAAACCACTAGCACGGGAACAACAAGGCTTGGCCCGCACACAAGTCCCACAGGACTGCACAAAAGAACGCACATCCCGTGACAAAGAAGGCCACCAAAAGGACCTACCAACCAAATCTCCAAATCTCTGGTACCAAAAATACCAGGATGACCAGCCAACACAGAACAGTGAACCTCAGAAATCACTCTACTAGTCCATCTGTCAGGAACAAACAATTTCCCCACAGGACAGCGGTCAGGTCTATCAGCCTGAAATTCCTGAAGAACCCGCCGTAAATCAGGGGAAATGGCAGAAAGGACCACCTTTTCTTTCAGAATGCCGACCGGTTCAAGGACCTCAGGAGAATCAGGCAAAAAACTCCTAGAAAGGGCATCAGCCTTAATATTCTTAGAACCCGGAAGATACGAAACCACGAAATCAAAACGGGAAAAAAACAAGGACCATCGAGCCTGTCTAGGACTCAGCCGTTTGGCAGACTCGAGGTAAATCAAATTCTTATGATCGGTCAGGACCACAATATGGTGCTTAGCTCCCTCAAGCCAATGTCGCCACTCCTCAAACGCCCACTTCATAGCCAACAACTCCCGATTGCCGACATCATAATTGCGTTCAGCAGGCGAAAACTTGCGGGAGAAGAAGGCACATGGTTTCATCAAGAACCAACAGAATCCCTCTGAGACAAAACGGCCTCTGCCCCAATCTCAGAAGCACCAATCTCAACCTGAAACGGAAGAGAAACATCTGGTTGGCGCAACACCGGAGCAGAAGTAAATCGGCGTTTAAGCTCCTGAAAGGCAGAGACAGCCACAGAGGACCAATTCGCCACATCAGCGCCTTTTTTCGTCAAATCAGTCAAGGGTTTAACCACGCTGGAGAAGTTAGCAATGAACCGGCGATAAAAATTTGCAAAACCCAAAAATTTCTGAAGGCTCTTCACGGATGTGGGTTGAATCCAATCATGAATGGCCTGAACCTTAACCGGATCTGTAGTGCCCCCACTGCCGCAGGGCCGAGGGGTACCCGGTACCGGGCCTCTGAGTCTCTGTTCTGGGGTTGTCACGGTGGCTAGACCCGGCGTGTGACCCTGCTGAGGGGCGTACAATGAAGGTGGAGGGATGGTGATGATGTTATGGTGTGGTGCAGGTCGCAGTATATAATGAGGACACCAGGTTGCAGTCTCTACCTCTTTACTGAAGGCTTCAGGATCCTCAGTCCGGAATACGGTCAACCGGGCTGCGCAAGTCCGGCCGGTCCGATGGCACCTCCAGAATTCCCTTTGCAGGTGGAAATCTGTGCCTACCTTCTAGCGCTTGTGTGTTGTGGACCTCCCCTGCTGTGCTTACGGGATAGTCCCCACAACTGTTGTGTCTGTTTCTGAAGTTCCCTCACAACTCGATTTTGATGTTCTTCTTCGTACCCCCAGATGATATGGCTAGGACGCACCTATAACTGACTGTCCTGCCGTAGGTTTGAAGTAAGGCCTGGAGCTCAATACTTCCTCGGCGTTCCGGCCACCGGCTACGCGCCTCAGTAGGATGTTGCCTCGTCTTACAGCACGACTCCTACTGGTGTTTCTCCTTGTTGCGTTGATCTCGTTTCTCACTCAGCACAATAAACCTCGCTTCTTGTCCTTTCTTGGGATACCGCCGCAATGAAGTGCAGGCGCGGTCCCGTAATGTTCTTTCTGTTCGCTAGGCCTCTGTCAGGAACCCACCCCTGACAGGGACCCCCCTGAATCTTCCCCTGCAACACCCTCTGCCACAGGATGTTGCCTGGTTCCAACCCAGTCAGCTTCTCTCTAACTTCCTATCTAACCCCCAGTTTTACGAGATTGTGAGGAGTGGCCTAATACATAGTACCCTTAGCTCCCCCTGGAGGCCAGACTGTGAAGTGTATTGGTGTCTGTGATACCTGGTCAGGTGAACTCCTTCAGTGCCATCAGACGTACCATAGCCCCCCTTAGCGGCGGAGCATCAGTACTGCAACGACCAGGACTCTGGGGCGCTGCAGATTCATCTCCATAGATGAGGGAGAAAAAATAAAGCCCAAAAAAGAAACCTTCTGCACCCCAAAGAGACACTTAGACCCCTTCACAAACAAAGCATTGTCACGAAGGATCTGAAATACCATCCTGACCTGTTCCACATGAGACTTCCAATCATCGGAAAAAATCGAAATATCGTCCAAATATACAATCAAGTATTTATCAATATAAGTCCGGAAGATATCATGCATGAAGGATTGAAAAACAGATGGAGCGTTAGTGAGCCCGAATGGTATCACAAGGTATTCAAAATGGCCTTCGGGCGTATTAAACGCAGTTTTCCATTCATCACCCTGCTTAATACGAACAAGATTATATGCCCCCCGAAGGTCAATCTTCGTAAACCAACTAGCCCCCTTAATTCTAGCAAACAAATCGGAAAGCAAAGGTAAAGGGTATTGAAACTTGACCGTGATCTTATTCAAGAGGCGATAATCAATACAAGGTCTCAAGGAGCCATCCTTCTTAGCAACAAAAAAAACCTGCTCCCAACGGTGAAGAAGATGGCCGAATATGCCCTTTCTCCAAAGACTCCTTAACATAACTCCGCATGGCGGTATGTTCAGGCACAGACAGGTTGAAAAGTCGGCCCTTAGGAAAATTATTACCTGGAATCAAGTCAATCGCACAATCACAGTCCCTGTGCGGTGGAAGGGAACTGGACTTGGGCTCATCGAATACATCCTGAAAATCAGACAAAAACTCTGGAATTTCAGAAGAAGAAGAAGAGGAGATTGACATCAAAGGAACATCATTATGAACCCCCTGACAACCCCAACTAGTCACAGACATAGATTTACAATCCAACACAGGATTATGTACCTGCAACCACGGGAAACCCAGCACGATAACATCATGCAAATTATGCAACACCAGAAATCGACAATCTTCCTGATGGGCTGGCGCCATGTGCATGGTCACCTGTGTCCAAAACTGGGGCTTATTTTTAGCCAAAGGTGTAGCATCAATCCCCCTTAAAGGAATAGGGTTCTGCAAAGGTTGCAAGGGAAAACCACAATGCCTGGCAAACTCAAAATCCATTAAGTTCAAGGCGGCGCCTGAATCCACAAACGCCATGACAGAAAATGATGACAATGAGCAGATCAAGGACACCGATAACAGAAATTTAGGTTGTACAGTACTGATAGTAAATGAACTAGCGATCCTTTTTGTCCGCTTAGGGCAGACTGAAATGACATGAGAAGCGTCGCCACAATAATAACACAACCTATTCTGACATCTGAATCCTTGTCGTTCCGTTCTAGACAAAATCCTATCACACTGCATTGGCTCAGGACTTTGCTCTAAGGACGACGCCACAGCGCGCACAGTTTGACGCTCCCGCTAGCGCCGATCAATCTGAATGGCCAGAGACATAGAATCACTCAGACCGGAAGGCGTGGGAAACCCCACCATAACATCTTTAACGGATTCAGAAAGATCCTTTCTGAAAATTGCCGCCAAAGCATCATCATTCCATTTAGTCAACACAGACCATTTTCTAAATTTCTGACAATACAATTCTGCCGCCTCTTGACCCTGAGACTGGGCCAACAAGGTTTTCTCCGCTTGATCCACAGAATTCGGTTCATCATATAATAATCCTAAAGCCTGAAAAAAGGAATCTACATTAAGCAAGGCCGGATTCCCAGATTCCAGGGAAAATGCCCAATCCTGTGGATCGCAACGCAACAGGGAGATGACAATTTTAACCTGCTGAATGGAATCACCGGAGGATCGTGGTCTCAGAGCAAAAAACAGTTTACAATTGTTTTTAAAACCCAAAAATTTGGATCTATCACCAAAAAACAAATCAGGAGTAGGAATCTTCGGCTCTAAAGCAGGAGTCTGAACAATATAATAAGAAATACCCTGTACCCTAGCAGCAAGCTGGTCTACACGAGAAGCTAATTCCTGAACATCCATGCTGGCACAAGACTCCTCAGCCACCCATAAATAAAGAGGGAAGAAAAGACAAAACAGACTACAGAAAAAAAATGGCTCAACACCTTTCTTCCCTTCTTCTGAGATGCATTTAACTCATTATGGGCCAGTTGTACTGTTATGATCTGGTGACTTTGGAGCCGCATGAAAACTTTCTCTGGAGTCGGTGGAACCTGTACTGACCGCAAATCCTGAACTAACACCGCAACTAGAAGTAGCCGTGTGGTGTGCCTAACAAACCCTAGACACCTCGACACAGCCGGAGGACTAAATACCCCTATAGATGGAAATAAGAATGCTATCTTGCCTCAGAGCAGACCCCCAAAGGATAGGCAGCCCCCCACGAATAATGACTGTGAGTAGGAGAAGAATAGACACACGCAGGTAGAAAACAGGATTTAGCAAAACAGGCCACTCTAGCTAAATAGGAAAGGATAGGACAGATTACTAGGCGGTCAGTATTAAAACCCTTCCAAAAATATCCACAACAGATAATACAAAAAAGTTCCACAATCTAACTAAAGACATGGAATGTATATCTGCCACTCCAGAGAATCCAACAAGACTGAGAAAATACTGACACAATCTAAGCTGGACAAGAAAACACAAAGAATAGCACTGAATTGTGAAGCACACAGCATGTGTGCCACAGGAATAAAAAAACCAGACACTTATCTTTGCTGATTTGGCAGAAAGGCAGGAGGAACCGGGCAGAGGTCCAACACCTCCCAACAACAATTGACAACTGGCAAGGACTAATGAATCCTGCACACCTAAATACCCCAGTCAGAACTGCAATCAGCAGACACACCTGACCAGGACTGCAACCCAGGGACAACTGCATTACCACCTACTACCACCGGAGGGAACCCAAAAGCAGAATTCACAACTATTTAGGCTACTTTATTATTTGGGCCTACTAACTGTGTCTGACACTCCTTACAGTTGTCCTCCGCTGAACAAAGCAATGCCGCCTGTTTAGTCCTGTTACTAATTTTGAACTGCATTTAGCCCACTTTATTATTTGGGCCTACTAACTGTGTCTGCCACTCCTTACAGTTGTCCTCCGCTGAACAAAGCAATGCCGCCTGTTTAGTCCTGTTACCAATTTTGAACTGCATTTAGGCTACTTTATTATTTGGGCCTACTAACTGTGTCTGCCACTCCTTACAGTTGTCCTCCGCTGAACAAAGCAATGCCGCCTGTTTAGTCCTGTTACCAATTTTGAACTGCATTTAGCCCACTTTATTATTAGGGCCTACTAACTGTGTCTGCCACTCCTTACAGTTGTCCTCCGCTGAACAAAGCAATGCCGCCAGTTTAGTCTTGTTACCAATTTTGAACTGCATTTAGCCCACTTTATTATTTGGGCCTATATCTGTGTCATATGGGTTCATGTGTGTCACTATGCCCTGATACCCTGTGTCCCTGCTTATATCAATCCCACAGCGGGGTGATGCCTTGTCTGAAGGTCCCTTTCTCAAAGACAGAACCTTCACTACTCACAGCAGGGCGCTACCTTGTCCTAAGGTCCCCTTCTAGCTGGACAGTATGCTTCCTGGACTCCTAAGCCTCTCTCTTGCAGGGTTCCCCCCTTGTGTGTAGTGTCCTACTGCTTCTGCAACTAGATCCTTTTCCTCATGACACTTGTATTTCCACATTAGGAAAAACCTGTCTTGTTTTTCTCTTCCTATCTAGACTGGCTAAAATGGATCCCCTTTTCACAAAATCCACAAAAAACCCCGCTATGGGCTATACTTTAAGTTAACCCTCATGCTGTTTTTGTGCCTGCTCTGTGTGTTACTGGGCAAACTTCACCTTTTACCTACATTCTAGACAGTGACATCTTGTGACTGCAGCCCAAAGGAAAATTACAATTGTTATAACCAGGCTCGGACTGGCCCACCGGAGAACCGGAGGATCCTCCGGTGGGCCCAGGCACTGACACCTGCTGGCAGGGCCCCCACTGCTCCAGGGGCCCCCACTGCTCCGGGGGCCCCCCCAGCCGCCCCCCACCCACCCTCCTTGAAGACGATACTCACCCTGCTCCAGCGATGGTCTCGGCGTCTGCTCTGCACTGCATCTTCTTCCTGCTTGTGCGGTCACGTGGTACCGCTTCATTAAGGTCATGAATATGCGCATATTCATGACTTTAATCAGTATCACATGACCGCACAAGCTCAAGCAGGAAGAAGATGCAGTGCAGAGCAGACGCCGAGACCATCGCTGGAGCAGGCAGCAGGGTGAGTATCGTCTTCAAGGAGGGTGGGTGGCGGCCGGGGGGGGCCCCCGGAGCAGTGGGGGACACTGGGGGGCAGAATGCTGGACACACTGGGGCAGATTGCTGGAGACACGCTGGGGCAGATTGCTGGACACACACTGGGGCAGAATGCTGGACACACACTGGGGCAGAATGCTGGAGACACACTGGGGCAGATTGCTGGAGACACGCTGGGGCAGATTGCTGGAGACACACTGGGGCAGATTGCTGGAGACACACTGGGGCAGAATGCTGGAGACACACTGGGGCAGATTGCTGGAGACACACTGGGGCAGAATGCTGGAGACACACGGGCAGAATGCTGGAGACACTGGGGCAGAATGCTGGAGACACACTGGGGCAGAATGCTGGAGACACACTGGGGGCAGAACGCTGGACACACTGGGGGCAGAACGCTGGACACACTGGGGGCAGAACGCTGGACACACTGGGGGCAGAACGCTGGACACACTGGGGGCAGAACGCTGGACACACTGGGGGCAGAACGCTGGACACACTGGAGGCAGAACGCTGGACACACTAGGGGCAGTGCTGGACACACTAGGGGCAGAATGCTGGACACACTGGGGGCAGAATGCTGGACACACTGGGGGCAGAATGCTGGACACACTGGGGGCAGAATGCTGGACACACTGGGGGCAGAATGCTGGACACACTGGGGGCAGTGCTGGACATACTGGGGCAGATTGTTGGACACACTGGGGGTAATATGCTGGACACACTGGGGCAGATTGCTGGACACTGGGGCAATATGCTGGACATACTGGGGCAGGTTGCTGGACACACTGGGGGTAATATGCTGGACACACTGGGGTAGATTGCTGGACACACTGGGGGCAGGACTGGAGGCATGGGCAGAATGTAGATACAGGGCATGATTGGAGACACGGGGCAGAATGAAAGATATGGGGCAGGATTGGATCATGGGGCAGGATGGATACGATGGAGACAGATGGGGCAGGATGGGGAGATCATATGGGGTAGAATGGATACTTATGAGGGCAGGATGCGAGAACATATGGCTGGAGCCAGGAATGAGATAAACGGGGCCAGGATGGGGAATATTATTACCATAGGGGCTAATTAAGGGATATTATTACTGCAGTGATGTATTTATTTTATTTTTTGAGTATACTGTTTTAATTGGGGGGGCGGTCATATTACTGTGTAGAGTGACACTATGTCGCCTTTTTTTCTTCATGTGGTGTAATGTAGAAGTTGTGAAAAATTAAGTAATGTGTTCTGCAAGCGGAGCTCGAGATAACTGTGTTATTTCCTGCAGAAATGAGTCCTGGCTGGAAGAAATGATGGCGGTCTGTGCTGGATGAAAGATGAAGGACTTCACCTAGAGACGTCACTGGTGAGTCAGTGTTACCTATACACTGACACTATACACTGTATACTATATACAGAGGTCCTGTGTACAATGTCACCAGTGATCACTGTATTACCTATACATTATATACAGAGCTCCTGTGTATAATACCACCAGTGATCTCTGTATTACCTCTACACAGACACTGCATACTAAGTACAGATCTCCTGTGTATAATGTCACTTAGGCTGCCGTCACACATTCAGTATTTGGTCAGTATTTTACATCAGTATTTGTAAGCCAAAACCAGGAGTGGGTGATAAATGCAGAAGTGGTGCACATGTTTCTATTATACTTTTCCTCAAATTGTTCCACTCCTGGTTTTGGCTTACAAATACTGATGTAAAATACTGACCAAATACTGCTAGTGTGACAGCAGCCTTATGGTGATAGTATTGTGGTTTTTTTTGTTTTTTTAATTTCTGATCAGTATTGTAGTATTCAGTCACTATGTGGTGGTAATATGTGGTCTGGAAATGGTGTTGTGGTATTTGTCCCTTGTATGTGCTATTTGGTCACCAAGTGGTGGTAATATGTGGTCTTGACATGGTGCGGTGGTATTTGTCCCTTGTATGTAGTATTATTCGGTCACTATGTGGTCTGGTCATGGTGTGGTGGTATTTCTTCCTGTATGTGGTAATATTGGTCTTGGTGTAGTGGATTGTGTTGTGTATGGCGGTCATTTGTTCTCTCTGATATTAATTAGGAGAAGATTCTTTATTTCCATTAGAGTTTTAATGCTTTGTACACAGCGGCGGAGATGCACTTACAGGGGTTTCCTGTGGAAAAAAGTAATCACCTCTCCACAGGATAAGTGATAACATATTGATTGGTGGGGGTCTGATTGCTTTGACCCATTCAGCAAAATGTGGAACTTTTTATCCCCATGAGACTGGAGTGGCATGTCCGACTAGATCACTGATCCATTCATTCCCTCAGTGGCTGCTCTTGTTTTTTTCTGGAAGCCCCAAAGAGAATGAATGGAGCTGCGGTCAGAAATCCCACCTGCCGCTGCATTTTAAAATAGTGATAAAAGTGTCCTGTCAGGGTTAAAACTTCCCCAGTTTCTAATGGTCGGATCTAAGCGATCACCTATCCTGTGGAGCCCATGGATCAGTGATAACTTGTTTTACCAAGAACCACATTAATGTAAACTACCGTAATTATACATCCCAGTTATTGGGGCACACGGTAGATGTGCGGCAGCCGCCTGTGTTTTACAGCTGATGCTCCACTATAATGACAGATATTTGCATATAGCTGTAGGGTGGGCCCCTAGAGTCCATTCCTCTGGTGGGCCCCAGACACCCCAGTCCGACGCTGGTTATAACAAGGAAACATATCAGGAACAAAATGTTATTCAAATTCTACCCCACATTAGCATTGAAGTCCTCAGGGGAACATGGCAGCTAGTCCACCTCCACACACTCCCCCCTTCTTTAATGATGGTCATCCTAGACCATCCAGGAACCTATAAGACACCACTGCAACACCACACAAAAAAACATCAATTCTTTGCTTCTCCGAAAGGCAGATGTTTTCTTTCTTGTTTCTTCGGGTCAGCATGAACCCGATTGCACTGGGTTGGGACCCCGGAACCAAGTGTTCTTGTCCATATTTAACAGAGGCCTGTAGGCCAACACAGAAGCAGTCATTCATGTCCAATGGCACAGTCTCCATGGTTCTTGACCTGGCTGGAATATCAGGTTGTCAGTCTCCCCTCCCCCAAACATAGGTTCTTACAACCAGGACACAGTCCATGGAGGCTACAGTCCCTTGTTCCCCATTCTGTAGAGGTGTTATTCTATGCGGTGGCATCATACTTTGTGGGTAGGCACTGTGCTGCTGCTGGGGCATTATACTGTGTGAGGGGTGGGAATTCTTTGGGGCATCATACGATATGGGGCAATGTACTGTTTCTATTTGTGGGACATCATACTGTGTTGGGGAACATGAAGGTGTCATACTGCATGGTAGCCATGAAAGGGGCATTATAGTGGGTTGGAATGCTAAGGGGTTTTACTGGGGGCATTATTCCTGTGTGGGCACACAAAAACGACTGTGTAAGGTGAGAGGCACTGTAGTATGTATATCTTTTTCTTGTCTTTCAAAATTGTCAGTTATGTGATTAGGACCTAGCCTAATGACTGCCCAGACCCTACATATTAGGTTTACTTTTCCTATAATGGTGCTAGACCTTCTCTTTATATGGGCTCTCATCTGCCCCCTCCTGGCAGCATGGTGGCAAAGATTACACAGGTCAACAAAAAAAAATTTTTTTTCTGGTGTCCAAAATATTTTAATTAATTTGGGGTATTTTTGGGGTGCTGATTCTGAATATGCTATCATTTTTGCCAGATTGGCTCAAGTTTTTGAGATTTTTGGTATCTTATTTATAGCACTTGTTGGTAAATGCGACGCATCATCTCATTAATTTCTTTGGATTAGTACTTGAACTGAGCAGTTCTCAATATAGTTTTGTATTAATTAGTGTTCTAAAAGTTTGTTCATAGCTTGATTTTTGCACTAACTTTATGTTGTTGTCTGTTTTCCAGTGAAAAGCATGAACTCATAAAGAAGAAGTTGTCTTAACGATCCAGACTCATTCTGTTACATTTGTGGTGAATACACACTGCCAAAACATAGAAGAAACATAACAGACTTCGTAAAAAAAAGTGTATTTTGCCTATTTTGGGGTTATGCTTGGGGACCAAGACAAGTTTTGGGCACCACACATAGTGTGCAAAGCATGTATCGAATTATTACGAAAATGGAGCAAAGGACAAAGAAAAAGCTTCAAATTTGGTGTTCCAATGGTGTGGAGAGAGCCAAAAAATCATCATGATGACTGTTATTTCTGTGCAGTGCAAGTGCAAGGATTCAATAAGCATAAGAAACGAAAATGGGAGTAACATGGAATCTGCAAGAAGGCCTGTCCCTCATTGTGAAGATGTGCCTGTACCTGTGTTTACCATAAATAACAGTCATCATGATGATTTTTTGGCTCTCTCCACACCATTGGAACACCAAATTTGAAGCTTTTTCTTTGTCCTTTGCTCCATTTTCGTATTAATTCGATACATGCTTTGCACACTATGTGTGGTGCCCAAAACTTGTCTTGGTCCCCAAGCATAACCCCAAAATAGGCAAAATACACTTTTTTACGAAGTCTGTTATGTTTCTTCTATGTTTTGGCAGTGTGTATTCACCACAAATGTAACAGAATGAGTCTGGATCGTTAAGACAACTTCTTCTTTATGAGTTCATGCTTTTCACTGGAAAACAGACAACAACATAAAGTTAGTGCAAAAATCAAGCTATGAACAAACTTTTAGAACACTAATTAACACAAAACTATATTGAGAACTGCTCAGTTCAAGTACTAATCCAAAGAAATTAATGAGATGATGCGTTGCATTTACCAACAAGTGCTATAAATAAGATACCAAAAATCTCAAAAACTTGAGCCAATCTGGCAAAACTGATGACATATTCAGAATCAGCACCCCAAAAATACCCTAAATTCGATGAAATATCTTTGGCACCAAAAATGCTGTTGACCAGTGTTATCAATGTCGCCACACTCCGTTTCTATCCTGCAGCGGGCTGTTCCTGGGACTAGCTAGTCTTTTTTACTGTACCCAAAAAACTGTCATTAAGAAGGCTCATTGCTTTGACCAGTCACAGTATCACACATGCAGTGGCACCCCTGGGCACCATGATCCATTCTCCAGCAGACCAGCAAAATTAAACAATGTGTACAGTGCAGCACAATATATATATTTATGATATCACTACTATTATCTAAGTAAGTCCTCAGTAATCGTGTAGTCGCCAAAAGTAACAGGAAACAAGGACACATGGGCAGTTTATAGACTGCAACAGTTCCCCTCTTTACCTACACCTACTTTATTTTTACATTTATAGATGCATTTCCAGGAGAAATACCTAAGAAATGGCACAATGTGGAGATCAAATAGAGGATGCTCCACAACTATGTCATAAGACGCTCATGTATCAACTAAAACTATCGCTGATAGGTCCTGCACCGATGTGCTGCAGGTAGAACTATCAATCAAAGTGGTGGGGCGTACCTACATTACCATTCTGCTTCCTGATTGTGCCCATGGTGCAATGTATAGAGAAACTGACAACACAGCAGATAATCAGGCAGAAAGGTTATATACCAATGCCCGTCACATCTAGCTGAAGTGGGCACATTGGTGACTTTTAAAATTGCTGATTTGCTGAGCGCGGTGGTGGTTGGGGGATATTGTAAAGGGACCAAATGTGAGTTGGATGAGAAGTAGGCTATCAGAAAAGGGCATACTAAGTGTGCCAGGAAACTGGTACTTTGTCACTTGAACAATTGCATGTGGGAGTCTGTAGTAGACACACTGAGGCTTTTGTGCATCATATCATGTGTTATAATTATAACAGCATCCGCATTATTCAGTCCCTTGTAGCCTGCTTTGTAATAGTGATATAAAGGTTGTAGCTGTCTAACTCTGGAAAACACCTTTAAGGGATTATAATTGCTGCAATGGATTGGTTTAGCTTTCTAAAGATTGGACTTATCATGGTACCAATGTACCAACCGGTGACCTGGGAGTCACATGTGACCAGGGGAAAATATGCCATCACTGGTTGATGAGCGGGGATCAAGCGGACCAGATGTTATAAAAAACGCATATGTTTTTATTGCAATTCTGTGGTGGGATTACAGGGCTGGACTGGCCATCTGGCAATTCTGGCAAATGCCAGAAGGGCCTGTCTGGTCACGGGCTGCCTTATCTGCTACGTTGTTAACAGAATCAGTGTTCTCAAGACAGCCATACTGTTAAGAGTTGTGACGGAGCACAAAGTCACTTACCCCAGCAGGTCACGGGTATGATTAGAAATATTGGTCTTGTAGAAAATCTACCTTTCCTCCATCCAGGGTAATATTAGTAATATATCCCATCTGGTTCATGGGGACGAGGACAACATGGACCTGTGTGATCTCAAATGCCAGGGCTGAATTTCAGCCCCAATCCGTACCTGGGTGGGAATGTACTGAATACGCGTGTGATCCACACATGACTTTATGAATAAAGTTTAATTAATGCGATGTAGCAGGAAGTTGCCAAAAAAAGTTACAGTAGTTTTATTTGAAACATGACATACCAAAAAGAGACAAATAATGCACCTGGGAAAACACAATAAAAATGCATGTAAATCTTAATGTGATCCTGTTTAGTATATATGGAAGGATCAATAGGATCTCTCTCTATCTCTCATGAAGGATGACTGGTAAATATACATATAGATTACATACAGTGGAATATCTACAGATATATAGTGGGGAAAATACATTTTTAGATCCTGTCTCTCACAGTTTAAGTATACTTACGATAAAAATGACCAAAATGCCAAATAATAAGTTCCGTTTTTCTATTGCATCAAATAATTAGTTCATGCAATAAAATGCAAACTACTTATGTAAAAATTGAACAATGTGATTTTCAGGTTTTATTTTTATTTCTTTTTCTCGGGGGGGGGGGGGGTTGATTCTGTCTCTCACAGGTGAAATGTACCTATAATAAAATTTACAGACCTCTCCATTCTTCGTAGGTGGGAAAACTTGCAAAATCGTCAGTGTTTCAAATACTTATTTTCCCCACTGGAGATATAGTATAAGTGTATTCTCTCTATTATAGGACATTGAAGGAAGTTTTTGCTATATAATTTACTATGAATTTTCTTATTCTCATCTTATTTTGCTCTTATTAAACATCTTTTTATTATTTCAAGTTTGGACTATTGCCTATATAGTTGATATTCAGGTTGGGATAGTTAGCGGAAGAATAGAACCAACAAATGTAATCCTAATGAAGCATATTATATTTTAATTCTAAAGAATAGATCTAGAATCTGGACTACTTTTTTCTATGTTGTGCATGTAACGAATTTCTTCAAGAAATCCAAAAAAATTGAAACAGCATTCCAGCAATGTAGTGCGAAGAAATACTGGACTATTATAATTATAACCAAAATAGTAATCACGGCACTCCTGTGGATGGAGTCCAAGTAGGATCCTATCCCATTCAAATCTTGGAGAAAACTTGGCACTCAGGTGAATGAAGAAAGAAGATAATTTTATTGTGTACAGGCAATCCAAAATAAAGAAGAAGATGTTTGCGGTGAATATAAGTATACAGGTAACTACAAATGCTTTGGATGAGCAGCACGTGCTGCGATGGTGAGTGGCGTTGAAGCTGGTTAGTTTCTTTGCAGAAGAGGCAGAAACCAATGTCAGGCACCTTTAGCAGGGTAGCTCCACCAGTCAGATGGCGCCCGAAGGCAGGATGCATCCTACACCTCTGAGATTCCTGAGGACCGAGAGGAGACGAGTGAAGGTCCAGCAGCTTGTCAATGACCTAAGAGGTCTGATCTGGTTGATGGAGGAGAGGAGACAGAGCGATGCCTGGACCAGAGATGTGCTGACTTGTTCCCTGGCCAAGCGTTATTGAGATCTGGCGTCCAAAGGTATAGTCATTAGCTACAACCCACATAGGGGCCATGGGGTCATTTGGGAGTTTGAAACCAACTATGATGTCTGTGTGGAGAGGAGAATGTTGAATACGAAGCTTCCACTGCGAGGGCTATGTGATCTCACAACGGGCATGTGGGACAGATTTCTGAAGATGGCCTTGCCGGGCCATGGTGGGGAGTGGAGAGGAAGAGGGCCTTCCAGGTCAGCTATCCTGGGGCCCCAGCTGCATAATACTGGAGACTGCCTTCAAAGGCTTATGAATCAATTGTCATTCAGGTCATGGCTGGGGCATTTGTCAACCTCTACACTGCCAGAACCCAACCGATGACAGGATGAACCCCACCCAGGACAGGTACTTGGGGGAGGGGATCACCCTCAGATTATCCAGAAGAATGTGTAAGGATCTTCCTGAAATAAGGGGAGTCGGATGCTGAAGTTTGTATGGTGCTCATTACACATTTGCACAAAACTCCTTGCTATTGGCCGAGGACGGCCGAAGGTTTGATTGGCCCCCTTGTGTATCTCCCTGCTCGCCCTTGTGTATCTCCCTGCTGGTTTGAGGAACTTTTAACCGCAAGAGGGTTCTACCACCTTCGTCATAGACTTGTCATAGTAATACCGAGACAGAGAGTGGCCAGAAGATTATAGCGTCTGGTTTCACGAACTCCTGCACTAGTTAAAAGTACTTTACTATCTTATTAAACAGTGCAGTTTTTTTTTCTTGCTGGCAGCGCAAGAGCTAATCTGTTCAGTTGAAGCTCATGGAGCTTTCCTATCTGGATTGTCTCAGTTGTTCAGTGTTTGCTACATCCCTCTGCTAAATATGCTAGACTTTGGCACTTAGGAATTGCCAGTGTTGCCATGGATATTGGCTCCCCCAGCTTAAGGCCATGTGCACACGTTCAGTATTTTTCGCGGTTTTTTCGCGTTTTTTCGCTATAAAAACGTGATAAAAACGTGAAAAAAACCGCTAACATATGCCTCCTATTATTTACAGTGTATTCCGCATTTCTTGTGCAAATGTTGCATTTTTTTCAACGAAAAAAATCGCATTGCGGAATAAAAAGCAACATGTTCATTAAAAATGCGGAATTGCTGGGATTCCACACACCTAGGAGTGCATTGATCTGCTTACTTCCCGCATGTGCGGTTGGTACCCAGGGTGGAGGAGAGGAGACTCTCCTCCACGGACTGGGCACCATATAATTGGTAAAAAAAAAATAATTAAAATAAAAAATAGTGATATACTCACCCTCTGATGGCCCCCGAAGTGTTCCCGCCTCTCAGCGCTGCATGCTCTCTCTTCCGTTCCTATAGATGCTCTGTGTGAAGGACCTGCGATGACGTCGCGGTCTTGTGATTGGTCGCGAGACCGCTCATGTGACCGCTCACGTGACTGTGACGTCACCGAAGGTCCTGCACGCACCATCTATAGGAACGGACGCCGCTGAGGAGATCAGCTGTTTGCAGGTGAGTATAACCATTTTTTAATTTTTTTTATTATTTTTAAACATTCTATCTTTTACTATAGATGCTGCATAGGCAGCATCTATAGTAAAAAGTTGGTCACACTTGTCAAACGCTATGTTTGACAAGTGTGACCAACCTGTCAGTTTTCCAAGCGATGCTACAGATCGCTTGGAAAACTTTAGCATTCTGCAAGCTAATTTCGCTTGCAAAATGCTAAAAAAACGGGGAAAAAAAACGCAAAAAAAAAAATGCGGATTTCTTGCAGAAAATTTCCGGTTTTCTTCAGGAAATTTCTGCAAGAAATCCTGACGTGTGCACATACCCTAAAAATAGCAGCCCGCAACCATCCAGAAAAAGCACATCTGTTAGATGTGTCAATTTTGGCACTTTTCCCGACTCTTCCCACTTGCCCTGTAGCCCTGGCAAGTGGGCTTCATATTTGTGGGGTTGATGTCACCTTTGTATTGTCTGGTGGCATCAAGCCCACGGCTTAGTAATGGAGAAGTGTCTATTAGACACATATCCATTACTGATCCTATAGTTATATGGTAAATAAAGACACAGCCAAAATAAAGTCCTTTATTAGAAATAAAACAAAACACAGTTTCCCATTTTTATTTAAAAATAGCAAACACAGTTATACTCACCTAACGTCTATTCCACCGAAGCCCTCGACTCCTGTAATAAAATTAAAACAAAAAACAGCAATATCCCTTCTCTGTCCGGTGTTCTATCTGGGGGATAAATAGTTTTCAACCTGGACGGTGCCAAGATGCGACTGTCCAGGCTGAGAACCTCTGGGAGAATGAGCTGCTGCGAGCGCAGTGTCAGTGACTAGTGATGTCACTGAGGTTAACGCCGGTCACTAAGGCTGCGTTCCCAGCCGGGCTGAACTGTGGCAACCTTGGTGAGATCACCACTAGCACAGTGAGAAAAAGTCTCACGGTGCAGCGCTGAGCTCAGAGAGTTCACCGCAATTCACCGTGAGAAATTTCTCATGATGAACTGTGTTGATCTCTCTGAGCTCAGCGCTGCACCGTCAGACTTCAAATAAATAATTAAAAAATGGATGGTTGGATGGATGGCGGGATGAGGCATTGATGAATGAAGGAGGGATGGATAGATGAGAGATGGATGGAGGGATGGGTGAAGGATGGATTTAGGGATGGCTGGACGGATGGATGAGTGATGGATGAATGACTGATGGATGGATGAGGGACGGATGAATGACGGATAGTTGGAGGGATGGATGTGGATCGCCCCCCCAGAGTAGGGCAATGGGGTACTCGGCACCAGGTCCTACGGTTCGGGGGATGTCACGGTGGCCTGACCCGGTCCGTGGCCCTTTGAGGGGCGTCCAATTAAAGGTGAAGTCTGTATAATGTTCGTGACGCCACCTGTGGTACTCGGTCAGGGCGACCAACGCTGCTTAGGGGTCCGCTGGGGTGATGGAACGGCAGCTAGATGGTATACCTTCCCACAGATGAAGTATGTCCCCAGGGCTTCCCAGAAGTGTAGGTGGTGATGGTGGACGAAGTAAAGCGCAGTGAATAACGAGGACACAAAGGTTGCAGTCTCTTTACCTTTTACTGAAGACTTCAGCGTCCACAGTCCAGAGTACAGATCACAGGGCAGGCAGAGTCCGGCCGGTCCGAAGGCAAAATCCAGAGTTCTCTTATCCAGGTGGAAATCAGTAGCCTTCCTACTAGTGCCTGTGTGTTGTAGTACCTCCCTGCTGAGCACCACGGGATAGTCCTCACAACCTTTGTAGATGTTCTAGATGTTATTTCTTCCTCTCTGTCCCCCAGATGGTATGGATAGCACATACCCGTATGACTGATGGCCTGAGGCTTGTTTATAGGGACCCTAGAGACGCCCTGACCCCCAAAATTTGCCACTGTGTCTTCTTAGGTTTTAAGGTCGGGCAGCCAACTTGGAATTGACTGTCCTGCCGGTCTTTTAAGTAAAGCGTGGAGTCAATTACTCCCTCTGTGTTCCGGCCACCGGCTACGTGCCTCAGAAGGAGGCAGCCTCTTACAGGACAGAACTCCTTCTGGTGTTTTCTCCTTGTGCTGTGACTTCGTTTCTCACTCCCTGCAACACAATTCCTTTCTTGTCCTTTCTTAGGATGCTGCCGCACGTGGGGCAGGCGCAGCTCCGTGTCTTTCTGTCTCGTGCTAGGCCTCTGTCAGGATCCCACCCCTGACAGGGACCCTCTGTCTGCAGCTCAGATGTTCCTCCTTTCCCCCTGTATGCCTGACAGGTGTTGCCTGGGCCTAGCCCAGTCAGCTTCTGACTAACTTTCTATCCAGTCCACCAGTTTTACCCTAATGTGAGGAGTGTCCTAATAGATAGAAGCAAGGCTCCCCCTGGTGGACTGGAGTGTGAAGTGTGGTGGCGACATTACTGCAACGACCAGGACTCTGGGGCGCTGCAGATGATGTATATTCACTTTTAAAGATATCCATTAAAGGTTTATTTTTAAGGGGTTTTTTTTCTCTCCACTTGCTTCATTTCTTAACTGTCATAACTATGGATACTTAAGGTCCTGCAATGCCTGCACATGTGGAAAGAGACATTGCAAATCAGAAGAACTATATTACATTTCTAATTGGAGGTACTTACTAATATTATTATTATTACACCTACTACATTATGGAATAAGATCTTGGAGACAGGAATACCCCTTTAATTTCAAAACTATCTGGGACGTGTCTGTATAAACTGGTAACTCCAACCGTCTGAGTACAAGCGCTTCCCTAGGTGTGGTTACCTGCATGAAGCAACAAGTATTGAATGACAGCAGCAGGAGTCTCATTAATTTATAGCAGCTTAAGTACAAAGTAATAACTGTGCTGACGTTTTCTTGTGGATTCTTTGCAAACTTTCTAACAAAATAGAAAATGCTTCTGCAGTAAAGAGAGTTACAATTGCTAAAAATATATGAAAACTAGGGGTGGTCACTATAAAGATAAAGCACAATGTTAGTGCACTAATAAGTTATAGAAGTTATAATATGACATGAAAATAGAAATAGTTACCAACAAATATAAATTCACCTAATTATATATATGATACAATAATATCACTGAATAATAAAGAATTTCATACAGATAAAAAATACCATGGGCCGTCATCAGGGGTGGATTATAATGAGGTCAATCCGGGAGGTAGCCCAGGGCCCAGTGGTGTGGGGGGGCCCTGGGCTACTGCTCAGATTGACCACCACCATCAGGGCATTACTGCCCTGACTGGCGTATTGGCCCGGTAGGCAGAGGGGGCCCGCATCGGGACCCGTCTTATCTGCTCATCGGGCCACTACTGGCGCTGTGGCAGTTTAAAGCTATTGTCGCAAGCACGTCAATAGTTAACAGCCGCCGGCCAATCGTAGGCTGGCAGTTGATGTCAGCCTCAGCACGCATGTCGCCGGCGTCTGATGTCATTGTCAGTCGCTGGCGAGTGCGCGCTTCAGCTGCGAAGAGGGAGCTTCGCCAAAGGAGCGCGGTCAGGTGAGAAGAACTCGTTTTTGTTTTTTTATTGAGAGCGGCAATCCGGGGGACCCGGGCCAGAATGCTGGAAACTGGGGGCAGAGATGCTGGACACATTGGGGGGCAGAGATGCTGGACACATTGGGGCAGAGATGCTGGAAACACATGGGGCAGAGATGCTGGACACATTGGGGGCAGAGATGCTGGACACATTGGGGACAGAGATGCTGGACACATTGGGGACAGAGATGCTGGACACATTGGGGGTAGAGATGCTGGACACATTGGGGGCAGAGATGCTGGACACATTGGGGGCAGAGATGTTGGACACATTGGGGGCAGAGATGCTGGACACACTGGGGCAGAGATGCTGGACACACTGGGGGCAGAGATGCTGGACACATTGGGGGCAGAGATGCTGGACACAGATGGGGCAGAGATGTTGGACACAGATATCGCAGAGATGCTGGACACAGATGGGGGCTGAGATGCTGGACACAGATGGGGGCAGAGATGCTGGACACATTGGGGGCAGAGATGCTGGACACATTGGGGCAGAGATGCTGGACACATTGGGGGCAGAGATGCTGGACACATTGGGGGCAGAGATGTTGGATACATTGGGGGCAGAGATGCTGGACACACTGGGGCAGAGATGCTGGACACACTGGGGGCAGAGATGCTGGACACATTGGGGGCAGAGATGCTTGACACAGATGGGGGCAGAGATGTTGGACACAGATATCGCAGAGATGCTGGACACAGATGGGGGCTGAGATGCTGGACACAGATGGGGGCAGAGATGCTGGACACATTGGGGGCAGAGATGCTGGACACATTGGGGGCAGAGATGCTGGACACATTGGGGCGGAGATGCTGGACACATTGGGGCAGAGATGCTGGACACACTGGGGGCAGAGATGCTGGACACATTGTGGGCAGAGATGCTGGACACAGATGGGGCAGAGATGTTGGACACATTGGGGCAGAGATGCTGGACACATTGGGGGCAGAGATGCTGGACACATTGGGGGCAGAGATGCTGGACACATTGGGGGCAGAGATGCTGGACACAGATGGGGCAGAGATGCTGGACACAGATATGGCAGAGATGCTGGACACAGATGGGGCAGAGATGCTGGACACAGATGGGGGCAGAGATGCTGGACACAGAAGAGGGCAGAGATGCTGGACACAGATGAGGGCAGAGATGCTGGACACAGATGGGGGCAGAGATGCTGGACACATTGGAGGCAGAGATGCTGGACACAGATGGGGCAGAGATGCTGGAGACACTGGGGGCTGAATGCTGGAGACATTGAGGGCTGAATGCTGGAGACACTGAGGGCAGAAATGCTGGACACTCTGGGGGCAGAAATGCTGGAGACACTGGAGGCAGAAATGCTGGAGACACTGGGGGCAGAAATGCTGGAGACACTGGAGGCAGAAATGCTGGAGACACGGGGCAGAATGCTGGAGACACGGGGCAGAATGCTGGAGACATAGGGGGCAAAATGGAGATACGGGGCAGAATGGAGATACGGGGCAGGATTGGAGACACTAGGGTCAGGATTGGAGACAGATCGTGCAGGATCATGGGGCAGCATGGATACGATGGAGACAGATGGGGCAGAATGGGGAGATCATATGGGGCAGAATGGATACTCATGAGGGCAGGATGGGAGAACATATGGCTGATGCCAGGAATGAGACACATGGGGGCCAGGATGGGGAATATTATTACCATAGCGACTAATTAGGATATTATTAGGATATTATTACTGCAGTGATGTATTTATTTTATTTTTTGAGGACACTGTTTTAAATGAAGGGGCGGTCCTGTTACTGTGTAGAGTGACACTATGTTGCCTCTTTTTCTTCATGTGGTATAATGTAAAAGTTGGGAAAAATTAAGTAATGTGTTCTGCAAACGGAGCTCGAGATAACTGTGTTATTCCCTGCAGAGACAAGTCCTGGCTGGAAGAAGTGATGGCGGTCTGTGCTGGATGAAAGATGAAGGATTTCACCTAGAGACATCACTGGTGAGTCAGTGTGTTACCTATGCACTGACACTATACACTGTATACTATATACAGAGGTCCTGTGTATAATGTCACCAGTGATCACTGTATTACCTCTACACAGACACTGCTTACTAAGTACAGATCTCCTGTGTATAATGGCACTTATAGTGATAGTATTGTGTGTTTTTTTTTTAATTGTATTTGTTCCTTGTATGTGATATTATTTGGTCACTGGTGGTAATATGTGGTCTGTTCATGGTGCGGTGGTATTTGTTCCTTGTATGTGATATTATTCGGTCACTGATGGTAATATGTGGTCTGGTCATGGTGTTGTATTTGTTCCTTGTATGTAATATTATTGGTCATTTTTAATTCAATTGAAAAATAAATAAAAATATACCTAAATTGTATTGCATATTTTAACAAATATTTAATAGGTTGCAATAGAGTAGGGCCCGGCCCAAAGTGTCTATTGTGGCGGCTTGAAAAATCTTTTGGCCAAAACAAAAGCTGCCGGTTATATGTGTGATCTGGCGATGGGAACTGTTACTGTGTGATAGGTGAGAAGTGGAGTTTCACTCAGCAACTATTTTCTGGAATAATCTGGTTCAGGTATATGACGACCCCGTCGCATGACTCCGTCACATGACCGGGGGCCCACAGAGTCTGAACAGCCCTTAATCCACCCCTGGCCCTCGTGGAAGAACATAATATTAATAAATATTGTGTAAATATAGATGTGGAAGATGCTATAAAAATAAAATAATATAAAACTACAGTATATTGCCAAACACTTGGGAAAGCTATGTGACTGTATGTGGTGCGCACACTGTCATGATTCTTCAGTATTGCCGGTGTGAGCGGTCACATTTTGCTTAGATGCGGTCGCGTGCTGACTAGTCTCACCTGGCTTCTGTCAATAAATGTAAAGTGAGAGAAGCTGACCGCGTCTAGTTTACATGTGGCGGCATATATGCAAATTGCAAATACGCGGCCACGTGACTGCTCGTATCTGCAATACCGAGGAATCATGACAGTGTGCGCACTTTGATGCTGTCACGATCCAGAAGCCTGCAGTCACATAGAGTCTTTGTTCTTGAATCTGGAGAACCTCTTTAGTTACTATTAACGTAATGAACAAATCACTAAGGCCTCGTTCACGTGTCCAAGTTTAAACACGTACTTGAAAAAAACAGTACCAGTGTCATCAGTGTTGTGCATCAGTGTGTCTGTTTTTGCCATCACTGTTTTTCATGGATGGATAAAGAAATAAATACTCCGATACTTTGCAATGTTAAATAAGGCCGGCACACGGACTGTACACGGATGCCATCCATGTGCTGCACGTGTTTTTCACCATTCCCATAGACTTGTATTGGCCCTTTTCATCCATGCTGCCAGAAAAAAATAAATGGCCATGTCTTTCCTTTTTTTGTAAAAAAAAAAATGGACACAGCAATAAACTACTTCTGAAAACTTCTTTCCCCTGGCAATTATAGCCAATTAGACACGTACTTGATAAGGCTTGGTAAACACTAATGTATCCACAGGGAGCCATTCATTTTTGGAGGATACTTTTTTTTCTATAGGGGTGTGCCACATAGGAAAACTGAAATAATACAGCGTCAGATATGTTACATAGACATAGAGCGGCTCAGTCAGGACAGCGGCCAGAACAGTGTTTACCAGCACTGATCTATTTATGTGCTGTGTGTGACGCTACTGTGTTCTCCTCCGAGGCGCATCTCTTGAGAAAGGACTATATATTTATTCTCATCGTCTCTTTGTGGTTGGATTTCAAATCCTGGACCTGTGGTATTACAGGTAGAAACTGTAACAGTGATCCACAGGCTGCACTGCTGAATAGGAGACATTTTTTCTTCTTTTTTTTAGGTAAATACAGATAATATATATTTTTTCTAGTACATTATAGGTAAAATAAAAAGCTGTATAGTCAGTACATTTGTTTTATAAAGTTATTAAAATACTAGATGGTGGCCCGATTCTAACGCATCGGGTATTCTAAAATATGTATGTATGTATGTACGTTGCGCTTAGCACAGCCACGTAGTATATAGCACAGCCACGTAGTATATAACACAGCCACGTAGTATATAACACAGCCACGTAGTATATAGCACAGCCAGCCACGTAGTATATAACAAAGCCACATAGTATATAACACAGCCCACGCAGCATATAACACAGCCACGTAGTATATAGGACATCCACGTAGTATATAGCAGCCACATAGTATATAGCAGCCAAATAGTATATAGCAGCCACATAGTATATAGCTCAGCTCACGTAACACAGACAGCCACATAGTATATAGCACAGCCACATAGTATATAGCAGCCACGTAGTATATAACACAGCCCACGCAGCATATAACACAGCCCACATATAGCACAGCCCACGCAGTATATAACACAGGCCACGTAGTATATAGCACAACCCACGCAGTATATAACACTGTCCACGTAGTATATAGCAGCCAGGCAGTATATAACACAGCCCACATAATATATAGCACAGCCCATGTAGTATATAACACAGGCCATGCAGTATATAACACAGCCCATGCAGTATATAACACTGCCCATGTAGTATATAGCAGCCAGGCAGTATATAACACAGCCTACACAGTATATAACACTGCCCACGTAGTATATAGCAGTCACGTAGTATATAACACCGCCCACGCAGTATATAACACTGCCCACTTAGTATATAGCAGCCAGGCAGTATATAACACAGCCCACGCAGTATATAACACTGCCCACATAGTATATAGCACAGCCCACGTAGTATATAGCACAGCCACGTATTATAAAACACAGCCCACGTAGTATATAGCACAGCAACGTACTATATAACACAGCCCACGCAGTATATAACACTGCCCACGCAGTATATGACACAGCCCACTGTTGTGGATTCTGTTTGTGGGCTCCCTCTGGTGGTTACTGCTGGTACTGGGTGACTTTGGTGGGTTGCGGCCTTTGGTTTCCACCTGTCCATCAGAGGCTGGGTGTTTCCTATTTTACCTGGCCTTTCTGTCATTCCCTTGCCGGCTATCAATGTATTCAGATGTGCTCTGTTTTGTTCCTGCCTACCTGCTCCCAGATCTTTCAGGATAAGCTAAGTGCTGATTTTCAGTTGTTTGGTTTTTTTGTCCAGCTTGCTTATTATGTCTCTATGCTAGCTGGTAGCTCTAGTGGACTGAGGTTCTCCCCATGTGCCATGAGTTGGCACATGGGTTCTTGTAATCTCAGGATGGTTTTTTTGATTAGGGTTTTTTGCTGACCGCTCAGACCCCTTTTGTTTCGTTCTGCTTTCTAGTTTACAGCGGGCCTCAATTTGCTAAACCTATATATATCATCTCTATGTGTGTGCCTTCCTCTCATTTCACCGTCAATACATGTGGGGGGCAACTATACCTTTTGGGGTTAATTCCTCTGGAGGCAAGTGAGGTCTTTATTTTCTCTGCAGTACTAGTTAGCTCTTAGGCTGGTGCGTGGCGTCTAGAACCAACGTAGGCACGCTCCCTGGCTATCTCTAGTTGCGTTTGTCAGGCGTAGGGCAGCGGTCAGCCCAGGTTCCATCACCCTAGAGCTCGTCCGTTATATATTTGTACCTTGCTTGTCCTGTGCTATCCCTAGCCATTGGGATTCATGACAGTATAGCCGGCCCACAAAGTGTTAATTGTTTGGGCTGAAGCAGGAGAAAAAGAAGTGTTTAAGGGAATTTTTTTTTTTTTTTTTTTCCCTTCAGAGTTTTGCTGCCTAGCCCTTAATTGCTGTCTAGCTGCTTCTTACCTCCTCTTAACCCTTGAATGGCTCTGATCTTAGCTGTTTAACATGGATGTCCAGAGTTTGGCTTCCAGCCTGAGTAATCTCGCGGCAAAAGTTCAAAACATACAGGATTTTGTTGTTCACACTCCCATGTCTGAACCTAGAATTCCTATTCCAGAGTTCTTCTCTGGAGATAGATCTACCTTCCTGAATTTCAGGAACAATTGTAAATTGTTTCTTTCTTTAAAATCTCGCTCCTCTGGAGACCCTGCTCAACAGGTCAGGATTGTAATATCTTTCCTGCGGGGCGACCCTCAGAATTGGGCATTTGCATTGGCACCAGGGGATCCTGCATTGCTCAGTGTGGATGCGTTTTTTCTGGCATTGGGATTGCTCTATGAGGAACCCAACCTGGAGATTCAGGCTGAAAAGGCTTTGTTAGCCCTCTCTCAGGGGCATGATGAAGCGGAAATATATTGTCAAAAATTTCGGAAATGGTCGGTGCTTACTCAGTGGAATGAGTGCGCCCTGGCTGCAAACTTCAGAAATGGTCTTTCTGAGGCCATTAAGGATATTATGGTGGGGTTTCCTACGCCTACAGGTCTGAATGAGTCTATGGCTATGGCCATTCAGATTGATCGGCGTTTACGGGAGCGCAAACCCGTGCACCAGTTGGCGGTGTCTTCTGAACAGGCACCTGAGACTATGCAATGTGATAGAATTCAGTCCAGAAGTGAACGGCAAAATTATAGGCGGAAAAATGGATTGTGTTTTTATTTTGGTGATTCAGCTCATGTAATATCAGCATGCTCTAAACGCACAAAAAAGCTTGATAAATCTTTTGCCATTGGTACTCTGCAGCCTAAGTTCATTTTGTCTGTGACTCTGATTTTTTCACTGTCTTCCATTTCCGTTGATGCCTATGTGGATTCGGGCGCTGCCCTGAGTCTTATGGATTGGTCATTTGCTAAACGCTGCGGTTTTAGTCTGGAGCCTCTGGAAGTTCCTATTCCTCTGAAGGGAATTGACTCTACACCATTGGCTATGAATAAACCGCAGTATTGGACACAAGTGACCATGCGCATGACTCCCGTTCATCAGGAGGTGATTCGCTTCCTTGTACTGTATAATTTACATGACGTACTAGTGCTGGGTCTGCCATGGTTACAGACTCATAATCCTGTCCTGGACTGGAAAACAATGTCTGTGTTAAGCTGGGGATGTCAGGGGGTTCATGATGATGCACCTCCGATTTCAATCGCTTCATCTACTCCTTCTGAGATCCCTGAGTTTTTGTCTGACTATAGGGATGTTTTTGAGGAGCCTAAGCTCAATTCGCTCCCTCCTCATAGAGATTGTGACTGTGCTATAGAATTGATTCCTGGCAGTAAGTTCCCTAAGGGTCGTTTATTTAATCTGTCACTGCCAGAGCATACTGCTATGCGGAATTATATTAAGGAGTCCTTGGAAAAGGGACATATTCGTCCATCTTCGTCCCCTCTGGGAGCAGGTTTTTTTTTCGTGGCAAAAAAAGATGGCTCCCTGAGGCCTTGTATAGATTATCGCCTTCTGAATAAGATTACAGTCAAATATCAGTATCCATTGCCATTATTGACTGATTTGTTTGCTCGCATTAAGGGGGCTAGGTGGTTCACTAAGATAGATCTTCGCGGTGCGTATAATCTTGTGCGGATAAAACAGGGTGATGAGTGGAAAACCGCATTTAATACGCCTGAGGGCCATTTTGAGTATTTGGTAATGCCTTTTGGACTCTCCAATGCTCCGTCAGTCTTTCAGTCCTTTATGCACAATATTTTCCGTGAATATCTGGATAAGTTTATGATTGTGTATTTGGATGATATTTTGGTGTTTTCTGATGACTGGGAGTCTCATGTTCTACAGGTCAGGAAGGTGTTTCAGGTTCTGCGGGCCAATTCTCTGTTTGTGAAGGGCTCAAAGTGTCTCTTCGGAGTCCAGAAGATTTCTTTTTTGGGGTACATTTTTTCTCCTTCTACTATTGAGATGGATCCCGTCAAGGTTCAGGCAATTTGTGACTGGACACAACCTACATCTGTTAAGAGCCTACAGAAGTTCTTGGGGTTTGCTAATTTTTATCGTCGGTTCATTGCTAATTTTTCCAGTATTGTTAAACCTTTGACTGATTTGACTAAAAAGGGTGCTGATGTTGCTGATTGGTCTCCTGCGGCCGTGGGGGCCTTTCAGGAACTTAAGCGCCGGTTTTCTTCTGCTCCTGTGTTGTGTCAACCAGATGTTTCACTTCCTTTTCAGGTTGAGGTTGATGCTTCCGAGATTGGAGCGGGGGCGGTTTTGTCACAGAGAAGTTCTGATGGCTCGGTGATGAAGCCATGTGCATTCTTCTCTAGAAAATTCTCGCCCGCCGAGCGCAATTATGATGTGGGTAATCGGGAGCTTTTGGCCATGAAGTGGGCATTTGAGGAGTGGCGTCATTGGCTTGAGGGTGCTAAACATCGTGTGGTGGTCTTGACTGATCACAAGAATCTCATTTACCTTGAGTCTGCCAGGCGTTTGAATCCTAGACAGGCTCGTTGGTCGTTGTTTTTTTTCTCGTTTCAATTTTGTGGTTTCATACCTGCCAGGTTCGAAGAATGTGAAGGCAGATGCTCTTTCCAGGAGTTTTGTGCCTGACTCTCCTGGAGACTCTGGGCCTACTGGCATCCTTAGGGATGGGGTAATATTGTCCGCCGTATCCTCAGACTTGCGACGTGCATTGCAGGAGTTTCAGGCGGATAAACCGGATCGTTGTCCACCAGAAAGACTGTTTGTTCCGGATGATTGGACCAGTAGAGTCATCTCCGAGGTCCATTCTTCTGTGTTGGCTGGTCATCCTGGAATATTTGGTACTAGAGACTTGGTGGCCAGGTCTTTTTGGTGGCCTTCCTTGTCTAGGGATGTGCGTACCTTTGTGCAGTCTTGTGAAGTGTGTGCTCGAGCTAAGCCTTGCTGTTCTCGGGCCAGTGGGTTGTTGTTATCCTTGCCCATCCCGAAGAGGCCTTGGACGCACATTTCCATGGATTTTATTTCTGATCTCCCGGTTTCACAGAAAATGTCCGTTATCTGGGTTGTGTGTGACCGCTTTTCTAAGATGGTTCATTTGGTGCCCTTGCCTAAGTTGCCTTCCTCCTCTGAGTTGGTCCCTTTATTTTTTCAGAACGTGGTTCGTTTGCATGGGATTCCGGAGAATATCGTTTCTGACAGGGGATCCCAGTTTGTGTCTAGATTTTGGCGGACGTTTTGTGCCAAGATGGGCATTGATTTGTCTTTCTCGTCTGCATTCCATCCTCAGACGAATGGCCAGACGGAGCGAACTAATCAGACCTTGGAAACTTATTTGAGGTGTTTTGTTTCTGCTGATCAAGATGACTGGGTTGCTTTTTTGCCACTGGCCGAATTTGCTCTTAATAATCGGGCTAGTTCGGCCACGTTGGTCTCTCCTTTTTTTTGTAATTCGGGGTTTCATCCTCGTTTTTCCTCTGGTCAGGTGGAGTCTTCGGATTGTCCTGGAGTGGACGTGGTGGTGGACAGGCTACATCAGATTTGGAATCAGGTGGTGGACAATTTGAAGTTATCTCAGGAGAAGACTCAGCAGTTTGCTAATCGCCGTCGCCGCGTGGGTCCCCGACTTCTTGTTGGGGATTTGGTGTGGTTGTCTTCTCGTTTTGTCCCTATGAAGGTCTCTTCTCCTAAGTTCAAGCCTCGGTTCATCGGTCCTTATAGGATCTCGGAGATTCTTAACCCTGTATCTTTTCGTTTGGATCTCCCAGCATCGTTTGCTATTCATAATGTGTTCCATCGGTCGTTGTTGCGGAGGTATGAGGTGCCCGTTGTTCCTTTGGGTGAGCATCCTGCTCCGGTGCTGGTGGAGGGAGAATTGGAGCATGTTGTTGAGAAGATCTTGGATTCTCGTGTTTCCAGACGCAAACTCCAGTATTTGGTTAAGTGGAAGGGTTATGGTCAGGAGGATAATTCCTGGGTGGTCGCCTCCGATGTTCATGCGACTGATTTGGTCCGCGCCTTCCATAGAGCTCACCCTGATCACCCTGGGGGTTCTCGTGAGGGTTCGGTGACCCCTCCTCAAGGGGGGGGTACTGTTGTGGATTCTGTTTGTGGGCTCCCTCTGGTGGTTACTGCTGGTACTGGGTGACTTTGGTGGGTTGCGGCCTTTGGTTTCCACCTGTCCATCAGAGGCTGGGTGTTTCCTATTTTACCTGGCCTTTCTGTCATTCCCTTGCCGGCTATCAATGTATTCAGATGTGCTCTGTTTTGTTCCTGCCTACCTGCTCCCAGATCTTTCAGGATAAGCTAAGCGCTGATTTTCAGTTGTTTGGTTTTTTTGTCCAGCTTGCTTATTATGTCTCTATGCTAGCTGGTAGCTCTAGTGGACTGAGGTTCTCCCCATGTGCCATGAGTTGGCACATGGGTTCTTGTAATCTCAGGATGGTTTTTTTGATTAGGGTTTTTTGCTGACCGCTCAGACCCCTTTTGTTTCGTTCTGCTTTCTAGTTTACAGCGGGCCTCAATTTGCTAAACCTATATATATCATCTCTATGTGTGTGCCTTCCTCTCATTTCACCGTCAATACATGTGGGGGGCAACTATACCTTTTGGGGTTAATTCCTCTGGAGGCAAGTGAGGTCTTTATTTTCTCTGCAGTACTAGTTAGCTCTTAGGCTGGTGCGTGGCGTCTAGAACCAACGTAGGCACGCTCCCTGGCTATCTCTAGTTGCGTTTGTCAGGCGTAGGGCAGCGGTCAGCCCAGGTTCCATCACCCTAGAGCTCGTCCGTTATATATTTGTACCTTGCTTGTCCTGTGCTATCCCTAGCCATTGGGATTCATGACAGCCCACGTAGTATATAACACAGCCACTTAGTATATAGCACAGCGACGTACTATATAACACAGCCCACACAGTATGTAACAGCCCACACAGTATATAACACAGCCCACGCATTATATAACACAGCCCACGTAGTATATAACACAGGCCACGCAGTATATAACACAGCCCACGCAGTATATAATACAACCTAAGTAATATACAGCACAGCCCACGTAGTATATAGCACAGCCACATAGTATATAGCACAGCGACGTACTATATAACACAACCCACGTAGTATATAACACAGCCCACGCAGTATATAACACAGCCCATGCAGTATATAGCACAGCCCACGCAGTATATAACACAGCTTACATAATATATAACACAGCCCACGCAGTACATAACACAGCCCACGCAGTATATAACACTGCCCACGTAGTATATAGCAGCCACCTAGTATATAACACAGCCCACGTAGTATATAGTAGTGTGGGCACCATATCCCTGTTAAAAAAAAATTAAAATAAAAAATAGTTATATACTCACCCTCCGGCATCCAACGAAGCTGTCCCAATGCGCGTGATGCTGCCGCCAGCTTCCGTTCCCAGTGATGCATTGCGAAATTACCCAGATGACTTAGCGGTCTCGCGAGACTGCTAAGTCATCTGGGTAATTTCGCAATGCATCACTGGGAGCGGAAGCTGACGGTGGCATCGCGTGCATCGGTGGACATCGGAAGGTGAGAATAGCACCATTTTTTTTTTTTTATTATTATTTTTAACATTATATCTTTTTACTATTGATGCTGCATAGGCAGCATCAATAGTAAAATGTTGGTCCGGATGGGGCGACACACTGGCACTGACTGGAGGGGAGTAGGGAGGGGGCACTGACTTGAGCAGAGTAGGGAGGGGCCAATTCGTGGCCGGATTAAGCCTGTCGCTGATTGGTCGTGGCCTGCCGGCCGCGACCAATCAGCGACACAGGATTCCCGTTACAGAAAGACAGACAGACAAACAGACGGAAGTACCCCTTAGACGATTATATGGATAGATAATGGTGCAAAAACAATTATGATAATCACATTTTTATAATACCTTTTTCTTTAAAAAAAAAAAAAACATCATCACAGATCAGTAAAGATGTATTGATAACTAGCCTACAATAGAGTAAACGTATTGTTTTAGTCCAAGTTCACACATTCAGTATTTGGTCAGTATTTTACCTCAGTATTTGTAAGCCAAAACCAGGAGTGGGTGATAAATGCAGAAGTGGTGACGTGTTTCTATTATACTTTCCCTCTGATTATTCCTCTCCTTGTTTTGGCTTACAAATAGGAATGTGAAATACTGACCAAATAAAACGGGGCCTTATGGTGACTGATTTCTCAATGAAACTCATTAATTATAGGTACTGGCATACATAGAAGTGGTACAAATGTTATTTTCTGCATTTAATGTATACGTGCTTTCATATGTAAAGGCAAAATGGCTTCTTAACCCCTTAGTGACAGAGCCAATTTGGTACTTAGTGACCAGGCCAATTTTTACAATTCTGATCACTGTCAATTTATGAGGTTATAACTCTGGAACACTTGAATGTATCCCACTGATTCTGAGGCCGGCGTCACACTGGCGAGTTTTACGGACGTAAGAGCGCAGAAACTACGTCCGTAAAACTCGCATTACATACGGCACAATTATTCTCAATGGGGCTGCTCCTATTAGCCGTATATTACGGTTCAGTATTATACGGCTTTCTACGGCCGTACAAAATCGCAGCATGCTGCGTTTGTCAGCGTATTGCGCAAAAAAATCGCTAATGAAAGTCTATGGGGGCGAGAAAAATACGGATTCCACACGGACCTGCAGTGTGACTTGCGAGAAATACGCAGCGGTGTTAGTGAAAAGTCGGTAATTCAATTGCCGGCTTTTCATTTCTCCTGCACAAACCCGACAGGATATGAGACATGGTTTACATACAGTAAACCATCTCATATCCCCTTTTTTTTTGCATATTCCACACTACTAATATTAGTAGTGTGTATGTGCAAAATTTCAGCGCTGTAGCTGCTGAAATAAAGGGTTAAATGGCGGAAAAAATTGGCGTGGGCTCCCGCGCAATTTTCTCCGCCAGAATGGTAAAGCCAGTGACTGAGGGCAGATATTAATAGCCAGGAGAGGGTCCATGGTTATTGGCCCCCCGTGGCTAAAAACATCTGCCCCCAGCCACCCCAGAAAAGGCACATCTGGAAGATGCGCCTATTCTGGCACTTGGCCACTCTCTTCCCACTCCCTGTAGCGGTGGGATATGGGGTAATGAAGGGTTAATGCCACCTTGCTATTGGAAGGTGACATTAAGCCAGATTAATAATGGAGAGGCGTCAATTATGACACCTATCCATTATTAATCCAATTGTTGGAAAGGGTTAAAAAACACACACACACATGATTTAAAAGTATTTTAATGAAATAAACACAGCGGTTGTTGTAATAATTTATTGTTCTCTCAATCCATCAGGAACACCCTCGCTTGGAAAAATAATAAACGCACAAGATAAATACCTTCTGGTGAACCGTCTCGTCCCACGAAGTAATCCATCTGAAGGGGTTAACTAATATTACAGGCACGAGCCCTGCTAAATGCAGCTGTGCTCCGTGCCTGTAATCCCCGGCGAATGAATGAAATGTAGGTCATTGACCTACATTTCCTTCAGTCGCGGTGATGCGCCCCCTGGTGGATGTCCTCATATGACCTGGAGCGTGGGAAAAAGTTCCCAGGCTGCAGTTCATGAGAACATCCAGCAGGGGCGCATCACCGCGACTCAATGTAAGTACAGATCACTGCTTTCCTTTCAGCACCCGGGGATTACAGGCACGGAGCACAGCTGCATTAGCAGGGCTCCTGCCTGTAATATTAGTTAACCCCTTCAGATGGATTACTTCGTGGGACGAGACGGTTCACCAGAAGGTATGTATCTTGTGCGTTTATTATTTTTCCAAGCGAGGGTGTTCCTGATGGATTGAGAGAACAATAAATTATTACAACAACCGCTGTGTTTATTTTATTAAAATACTTTTAAATCATGTGTGTGTGTGTTTTTTAACCCTTTCCAACAATTGGATTAATAATGGATAGGTGTCATAATTGACGCCTCTCCATTATTAATCTGGCTTAATGTCACCTTCCAATAGCAAGGTGGCATTAACCCTTCATTACCCCATATCCCACCGCTACAGGGAGTGGGAAGAGAGTGGCCAAGTGCCAGAATAGGCGCATCTTCCAGATGTGCCTTTTCTGGGGTGGCTGGGGGCAGATGTTTTTAGCCACGGGGGGGCCAATAACCGTGGACCCTCTCCTGGCTATTAATATCTGCCCTCAGTCACTGGCTTTACCATTCTGGCGGAGAAAATTGCGTGGGAGCCCACTTTATTTCAGCAGCTACAGCGCTGAAATTTTGCACATACACACTACTAACATTAGTAGTGTGGAATATGCAAAAAAAAAGGGGATATGAGATGGTTTACTGTATGAAAACCATGTCTCATATCCTGTCGGGTTTGTGCAGGAGAAATGAAAAGCCGGTAATTGAATTACCGGCTGTTCACAGATATCGCGCTGAATGAAATCTAAATACAGAATATATATATATGTGTCTCAATGACATATATATATATATACTGTATATATGTTTTCCCGAACATTTGAGCACATAAATCCATTAGATGTCGGTTTTGCAAGCCTGCGCGAAAATCTCGCAGTACGGATGCCATACGGATTACATACCGAGGATGCCATGCGCAAAATACGCTGACACACCCTGACTACGGATCACTATTTTGGGAACATTTCTCCGTATTACGGCCGTAGTACGGACGTAAAAAACGGACCGTATTGTCTTACGCCGAGTGTGACGCCGGCCTGAGACTGTTTTTTCGTGACATATTGTACTTCATGTTAGTGGTAAAATTTCTTCGATATAACTTGCGTTTATTTCTGAAAAAAATGAAAATTTGGCAAAAATGTTGAAAATTTTGCAATTTTCAAATTTTAATTTTTGTACCCTTAAATCAGAGAGTGGTGTCACACAAAATAGTTAATAAATAACATTTCCCACATGTCTACTTTACATCAGCACAATTTTGGAAACATATTTTTTTTTTATTAGGATGTTATAAAGGTTAAAAGTTGAACAGCGATTTCTCATTTTTCCAACAAAATTTACAAAACCATTTTTTTAAGCACCACCTTACATTTGAAGTGAGTTTGGGGGGGTCAATATAACATAAAATACCCAAAAGTGACACCAATCTAAATACTGCAGCCCTCAAGGTGTGCAAAACCACATTCAAGATGTTTATTAACCCTTCAGGTGCTTCATGAGAACTAAAGCAATGTGGAAAGAAAAAATGAATATTTTACTTTTTTCACAAAAAAATGTAATTTGGAACCAATTTTATTTTCGCAAGTGTATCAGGAGGAAATTGACCACAAAATTTGTTGTGCAATTTCTCCTGAGTACGCCGATACCCTGTATGTGGGGGAAAGCCACTGTTTGGGTGCATAGCAGGGCTCAGAAGAGAGGGTGCACCGTTTGACTTTATGAACGCAAAATTGGCTGGAATTAATGGTGGCACCATGTCACGTTTGGAGACCCCCTGATGTACCTAAACAGTGGAACCCCCCAATTCTAACTCCAACCCTAACCACAACACATCCCTAACCCTAATCCCAACCCTATCCACAACCCTAACTCCAACACACCCCTAATCCCAACCCTAACCATAACCCTAACCACAACCTAACCCTAACACATCCCTAACCCTAATCCCAACCCTAACTGTAATCCCATCCATAACCACAACCCTATCCATAACCCTAACCCTAGCCTCAATCCTAACCATAGCCCAGCCCTAACACTAGCTTTTGCACAACCCTAACTCTTGCTTTAGCCCAACCCTAACTTTAGCCCAACTCACTTTAGCCCAACTCAAACCCTAATGGAAAAATGGAAATAAATATATATATTTTTATTTCATTATTTTTACCTAAGGGGATGATAAAGGGGGGTTTTATTTACTATTTTTTTTGTTTGATCACAGTGATTGGGTCTATCACAGTGATCAAAATTAACCAATAGGAAAAATTCCCTGTTGTTGCCAGGTGCCGGCCAGCAGATCTCGGCGGGCGCACTTCACATGGGCCCATCATTTTCTTCCAGGAAGAAGATGCCGGCGGCCTTGGGGACCTCACGGCGGGTTGCAGGGACATCGGAGATACCGGGGGGTGATCGGGGGACCTCATTTCTGTGATCGGACATCAGAGGAGAGAGAAATTAAATTCTAAATCTGACTTTTTTTTTTACGGTTGCCTTTATTCCATTAATAATGATGATCGAAACACTGGGGTCGCTAAAAACCGACCCGAATTATTCCGACTCTGGGAGGCGCTATACACTTATTTAAAACGTGGTGCTGATGCATAAGTACCCTTAATTGCTGCCGTTAAAAGGCGTATCAGTGGTCATTAAGGGGTTAAAAAGAGACATTCCGTCTCACAAAAAAAAAAAAACGAGACCCCAAATACCAAAGTTTATGTGAATTGTTGTGAATTTGGATTCTGGGCTCCCCCGGTGGCCGCTTGTGGAATTGGACTTGTCATCCTCTTTCCTGTTTCACCTGGTTCCATCAGTAGTGGGTGTCGCTATTTAAGCTCATTTCTCTGGTGGTTTCTTGCCGGTCAACAATGTTATCTGATGCCTCTCAGTGCTTGTTCCTGCTTCTAGACAACTACTAGATAAGTTGGACTTTTGTCCATGTTTTGTTTTGCCTATTTGTTCCAGTTCACAGCTGAAGTTTTGTTACTGTGTCTGGAAAGCTCTCGTTGATCAGGGATTGCTACTCTGGCGTTATGAGTTAATGCCAGAGTTTAAGGTAATCTCTGGATGGTGTTTTGTTAGTGTTTTTCTGCTGACCATGAAAGTATACTATCTGTCTTCTGCTATCTAGTAAGCGGACCTCAAATTTGCTAAGTCTATTTTCCTGCTGCGTTTGTTGTTTCATCTGAACTCACCGTCATTATATGTGGGGGGCTACTGTCTTCTTTGGAATATTTCTCTAGAGGTGAGCCAGGTCTTATATTTCCCTCTGCTAGCTATTTAGGTCTTAGGCCAGAGCTGGGCATCTAGCGATAAATAGGAAATGCTACCTGGCTATTTCTAGTTGCGCGGCAGGCTTAGTTCATGGTCAGTATAGTTCCATCTTCCGAGAGCTTGTCCCTCTATAGGCTTGCTATGATCTCTGCCTGCAGAGACCATGACAGTTTGACCGGCCAATAAAGTGTTAAAGACCCAGGTTGAGAAAGGAGAGTTATAAGAAGTCTGCTGGAATTTTTTTTTTTTTTTCCTTCAGTCTGCCTTGCTGCAGTCTTTTTTCTCTCTCTCCTCCTAATCTCTGTATGCTCTGTGTGCACCTGACAATAATGGATCTCCAGAGTGTAACTGCGGGTTTGAATAATCTCATCACGAAAGTACAAAATTTACAAGATTTTGTGGTACATGCTCCGGTATCTGAGCCGAGAATTCCTTTGCCGGAGTTCTTTACAGGGAATAGAGCTAGCTTCCAGAATTTCCGAAATAATTGTAAGCTTTATTTGTCCCTGAAGTCTCGTTCTGCTGGAGACCCTGCTCAGCAGGTTAGGATTGTGATTTCCTTGCTCAGGGGTGACCCTCAAGATTGGGCCTTCTCATTGCCAGCAGGGGATCCTGCGTTACGCGATGTGGATGCGTTTTTTCTGGCCTTGGGCTTGCTTTATGAGGAACCTCATTTGGAACTTCAGGCAGAAAAAACTTTGATGGCACTATCTCAGGGGCAAGACGAAGCTGAAGTTTTCTGCCAAAAATTCCGTAAATGGTCTGTGCTTACTCAGTGGAATGAGTGCGCCTTGGCGGCAACTTTCAGAGAAGGTCTCTCTGATGCCGTTAAGGATGTTATGGTGGGGTTCCCTTTGCCTGCAGGTCTGAATGAGTCCATGACAATGGCTATTCAGATTGATAGGCGTCTGCGGGAGCGCAAACCGGTGCACCATCTGGCGGTGTCTATGGAAAAGACGCCAGAAAGTATGCAGTGTGATAGAATTCTGTCCAGGAGCGAGCGACAGAATTTTAGACGGAAGAATGGATTGTGTTTCTATTGTGGGGATTCTACTCATGTTATATCAGCATGCTCTAGGCGTACAAAGAAGCTTGATAAGTCTGTTTCCATTGGCACCATTCAGTCTAAGTTTATTTTGTCTGTAACCCTGATTTGCTCTTTGTCATCCATTGCCACGGACGCCTATGTTGACTCTGGCGCCGCTCTGAGTCTTATGGATTGGTCCTTTGCCAATCGTTGTGGTTTTGATTTAGAGCCTTTGGAGACTCTTATTCCTCTGAAGGGGATTGACTCCACCCCATTGGCTAATAATAAACCACAATACTGGACACAAGTAACCATGCGTATCAATCCGGATCACCAGGAGATTATTCGTTTCCTGGTGCTGTATAATTTACATGACGATTTGGTACTGGGATTGCCATGGTTGCAGTCTCACAACCCAGTCTTGGACTGGAGAGCAATGTCTGTGTTGAGCTGGGGATGTAAGGGTATTCATGGGGACGTACCTTTGATTTCTATTTCGTCGTCCATTCCCTCTGAAGTCCCTGAGTTCCTCTCTGATTATCAAGACGTCTTTGACGAACCCAAGCTTGGGTCGTTACCTCCGCACCGTGAGTGCGATTGTGCCATAGATTTGATACCGGGTTGTAAATATCCAAAGGGTCGTTTGTTTAATTTGTCTGTGCCGGAACATGCTGCTATGCGGGAATATATAAAGGAGTCTTTGGAAAAGGGACATATTCGTCCATCTTCTTCTCCCTTGGGAGCTGGGTTTTTCTTTGTCTCAAAAAAAGACGGCTCTTTGAGACCATGTATTGATTATCGGCTTCTGAATAAGATCACTGTTAAGTATCAATACCCATTGCCATTGCTTACTGATTTGTTTGCTCGTATAGAGGGTGCTAAGTGGTTCTCTAAAATTGATCTTCGTGGGGCGTATAATTTGGTGCGGATCAGGCAGGGGGATGAGTGGAAGACCGCATTTAATACGCCCGAGGGCCACTTTGAGTATTTGGTCATGCCTTTTGGTCTTTCTAATGCCCCTTCAGTTTTCCAGTCTTTTATGCATGATATTTTCCGCGATTTTCTGGATAAATTTATGATAATATATCTGGATGATATTCTGATTTTTTCTGATGACTGGGACTCTCATGTCCAGCAGGTCAGGAGAGTTTTTCAGGTTCTGCGGTCTAATTCTTTATGTGTGAAGGGGTCTAAGTGCGTTTTTGGGGTCCAGAAAATTTCCTTTTTGGGGTATATTTTTTCTCCCTCTTCCATTGAGATGGATCCCGTCAAGGTGCAAGCTATTTGTGACTGGACTCAGCCCTCCTCTCTTAAGGGTCTTCAGAGATTTTTGGGCTTTGCCAACTTTTACCGCCGATTTATTGCTGGTTTTTCGGATGTCGTTAAACCACTGACTGATTTGACCAGACAAGGCGCTGATGTTGCTAATTGGTCCCCTCATGCTGTAGAGGCCTTTCAGGAGCTTAAGCGCCGTTTTGCCTCTGCCCCTGTGTTGCGTCAGCCTGATGTGAATCTGCCTTTTCAGGTTGAGGTTGACGCTTCGGAGATCGGAGCTGGGGCAGTGTTGTCGCAGAAAGGTTCCGACTGCTCCGTCATTAGGCCTTGTGCCTTCTTTTCTCGCAAATTTTCGCCCGCAGAGCGGAATTATGATGTTGGGAATCGGGAGCTTTTGGCCATGAAGTGGGCGTTTGAGGAGTGGCGCCATTGGCTCGAGGGGGCTAGGCATCAGGTGGTGGTATTGACTGACCACAAAAATTTGATTTATCTTGAGACTGCCAGACGCCTGAATCCTAGACAGGCGCGCTGGTCTTTATTTTTTTCTCGCTTTAATTTTGTGGTGTCATACCTACCGGGTTCTAAGAATGTTAAGGCAGATGCCCTTTCTAGGAGTTTTGACCCGGACTCTCCTGGTAATTCTGAACCCACAGGTATCCTTAGGGAGGGAGTAATTTTGTCGGCCGTTTCTCCTGATCTGCGGCGGTCCTTGCAAGAGTTTCAGGCGGATAGACCGGATCGTTGTCCGCCTGATAGACTGTTTGTTCCGGATGATTGGACCAGCAGAGTCATCTCTGAGGTACATTCTTCTGCATTGGCAGGTCATCCCGGAATTTTTGGTACCAGGGATTTGGTGGCAAGATCCTTCTGGTGGCCTTCTCTGTCACGAGATGTGCGAGTCTTTGTGCAGTCATGTGACGTTTGTGCTCGGGCCAAGTCTTGTAGTTCTCGGGCTAGCGGACTGCTGTTGCCCTTGCCTATTCCTAAGAGGCCTTGGACACACATCTCGATGGATTTTATTTCAGATCTGCCTGTTTCCCAGAAGATGTCTGTCATCTGGGTGGTCTGTGACCGTTTCTCTAAAATGGTCCATTTGGTTCCTCTGCCCAAGTTGCCTTCTTCTTCTGAGTTGGTTCCTCTGTTTTTTCAGAATGTTGTCCGATTGCACGGTATTCCTGAGAATATTGTTTCTGACAGAGGTACCCAATTTGTGTCTAGATTTTGGCGGGCATTCTGTGCTAGGATGGGCATAGATTTGTCTTTTTCATCTGCTTTTCACCCTCAGACTAATGGCCAGACCGAGCGGACTAATCAGACCCTTGAGACATATCTGAGGTGTTTTGTCTCTGCTGACCAGGATGATTGGGTTGCTTTTTTGCCATTGGCAGAGTTCGCCCTCAATAATCGGGCCAGTTCTTCCACCTTGGTGTCCCCGTTTTTCTGTAATTCGGGGTTTCACCCTCGATTTTCCTCCGGTCAGGTGGAATCCTCGGATTGTCCTGGAGTGGATGCGGTGGTGGAGAGATTGCATCACATCTGGGGGCAGGTTATGGACAATTTGAAGTTGTCCCAGGAGAAGACTCAGCGTTTTGCCAACCGTCATCGTCGTGTTGGTTCTCGGCTTTGTGTTGGAGATTTAGTGTGGTTGTCTTCTCGTTTTGTCCCTATGAGGGTCTCTTCTCCTAAGTTTAAACCTCGGTTCATCGGCCCTTATAGAATATTGGAGATTCTTAATCCTGTTTCTTTCCGTTTGGACCTCCCTGCGTCCTTTTCCATTCATAACGTTTTTCATCGGTCGTTATTGCGCAGGTATGAGGTACCTGTTGTACCTTCAGTTGAGCCTCCTGCTCCGGTGTTGGTTGAGGGTGAGTTGGAGTACGTTGTGGAGAAAATTTTGGACTCTCGTGTTTCCAGACGGAAACTCCAGTATCTGGTCAACTGGAAGGGTTACGGCCAGGAGGATAATTCTTGGGTCAATGCATCTGATGTTCATGCTTCTGATCTTGTTCGTGCCTTTCATAGGGCTCATCCTGGTCGCCCTGGTGGATCTGGTGAGGGTTCGGTGCCCCCTCCTTGAGGGGGGGGTACTGTTGTGAATTTGGATTCTGGGCTCCCCCGGTGGCCGCTTGTGGAATTGGACTTGTCATCCTCTTTCCTGTTTCACCTGGTTCCATCAGTAGTGGGTGTCGCTATTTAAGCTCATTTCTCTGGTGGTTTCTTGCCGGTCAACAATGTTATCTGATGCCTCTCAGTGCTTGTTCCTGCTTCTAGACAACTACTAGATAAGTTGGACTTTTGTCCATGTTTTGTTTTGCCTATTTGTTCCAGTTCACAGCTGAAGTTTTGTTACTGTGTCTGGAAAGCTCTCGTTGATCAGGGATTGCTACTCTGGCGTTATGAGTTAATGCCAGAGTTTAAGGTAATCTCTGGATGGTGTTTTGTTAGTGTTTTTCTGCTGACCATGAAAGTATACTATCTGTCTTCTGCTATCTAGTAAGCGGACCTCAAATTTGCTAAGTCTATTTTCCTGCTGCGTTTGTTGTTTCATCTGAACTCACCGTCATTATATGTGGGGGGCTACTGTCTTCTTTGGAATATTTCTCTAGAGGTGAGCCAGGTCTTATATTTCCCTCTGCTAGCTATTTAGGTCTTAGGCCAGAGCTGGGCATCTAGCGATAAATAGGAAATGCTACCTGGCTATTTCTAGTTGCGCGGCAGGCTTAGTTCATGGTCAGTATAGTTCCATCTTCCGAGAGCTTGTCCCTCTATAGGCTTGCTATGATCTCTGCCTGCAGAGACCATGACAGTGAATATAACATTATGGCTGTGACGGTGGAAAAACAAAACTGTCAGTAAAGGATAATTACAAACTTATTGAAATACATCAGCCTCGCCCTCTGTGCTTATGTTTTGTTTTGTTTTTTTACTTTGGCTTATCTCAATCTTACATACAGTTGTGTGAATAAGTGTTTGCCGCCTTCCTGACTTCCTATTCTTATTCATGTTTTTCACACTTAAATGTTTCAGATCATCAAACAAATTTAATATTAGACAAAAATAACACAAGTAAACACAAAATGCAGTTTTTTAAATGAAGGTCTTTATTATTAAGGGAAAAAGAAATCCAAACCTACAGGTCCCTGTGTGAAAAAGCGATTGCCCCCACCATCCCTTAAAACATAAATTAACTGTGGTTTATCACATCTTTAGGAAGCTGAGTTCAACTTCCCTGGCCACACGCAGGACTGATTACTACCATACCTCAATCAAGAAATCACTTAAATAGGACATGCCTGACAAAGAGAAGTAGACCGAAAGTTCCTCAAAAGCTAGACATCATGCCTTGATCCAAAGAAATTCTGGAACAAATGAGAAACAAAGTAATTGAGATCTATCAGTCTGGAAAAGGCTATAAAGCCATTTATAAAGCTTTGGGACTCCAGCGAACCACAGTGAGAGCCATTATCCACAAATGGTGAAAATATGGAACAGTGGTGAACCTTCCCAGGAGTGGCTGTCTGACCTCAATTACCCTAAGAGCACAGGGATGATTCATCCAAGAGGTCACTAAAGACCCCACAACAACATCAAAAGAACTATAGTCCTCACTTGCCTCAGTTAAAGTCAATGTTCACGACTCCACCATAAGAAAGATACTGGGCAAAAATGGACTGCATGGCAGAGTTCCAAGACGAAAACCACTGCTGAGTAATCAGAACATGAAGGTTTGTCTCTGTAATAATTATAATGGATGACTCAGGAGTCTTTTTGCGTTGAGTAAGACACTACAGAACGCAGTTTATAGATGGTAAAGTCTATATTATCACACAAGGTGTTTGAAACACTTGCAGGGAAAACATCAAAGTCTATAAACACACATTGTAGATATTGAATACAACTTAACAGAGTCTGTAGGTAACTTCAGAGGAGAATGTAATTAACAGAGCAGTCTGTGAAACAGAGTTACACTTGCGGTTGCTTGAAATCAAGTAAGTCCTTGTCTAGTCCATATACGGATAAATATATATAAGCCAGTTCAAATAATATAGCAACTCATCCAGGGAGGCCTGGGTAGGAAGTCTTGGGTATTTGCAGGGCAGAGCAGCAACAGCTTACGTTTACAACAAATGCAGGTGAGAGCAACACGAACAGCCAGAAGCAGGAGGAAAACTGGAAACCGGTGTATGTGGAGCACCCCCAAGGGCAGCGGGGTACTCGGTACCGGGTCCTTCGGTTCTCAGGGGGATGTCACGGTGGCTGACCCGGTCCGTGGCCCTTGGGACGTCCGTGTAAAAGGGAAAGGTCTTTAAAGTGGAAATGCTCATGACGCCACCTGTGGTATTCGGTCAGGGTGACTGACGCTGCTTTAAGGGGTCCGCTGGGGTGATGTTATGACAGCTAGATGGTATACCTTCCCACAGGTGAAGTGTATCCCCAGGGCTTCCCGGTGTGTAGATGGTGGAAGGTGAGAGGCGCAGTGAAGAACGAGGACACAAGGTTGCAGTCTCTTTACCTTTACTGAAGACTTCAGCGTCCACAGTCCAGAGCACCAGATCACAGGGCAGGCAGAGTCCGGCCGGTTTGGAGGCAAGTCCAGAGTCCCCTTTGTCCAGGTAGAAATCAGTAGCCTTCCTCTAGCGCCGTGGTGTTGTAGTACTGTGAAGGGACAAATTAAGAAAGATTCTCCATTTTGTGCTTTTCGACTCCATTTTCTTGTTGCTTAAAGATAAATTATGTTATTTAATTAGGTAAAAGGTTACAGCTGCCATGAAGTAACTTTATCTTGTTGTTCACAAGCCTGTTATTCAACTAGGCTATGGTTCATAATTGGTATAAAGACCTTGAGTCTTCTGACTCGAGCCAGATAATAGATTTGGGGGTGTATCGCTATACAAGACTGAGGCACCTGTTAGAAAAACACATACTATGCCAAGAAGATATGACCATATATGTAGTTTCCGGTTTTTCTGTATACTCATGGGTTAAGTTTTTCCTGTATTCTTATAGGTTAAGAACTGTGAGCGTGTTCTTATGCTGATTGGTTGAAGTATAATTTCTATGAATATGAAAAGTGATACACAATAAAACGGGGGCCAGAGATCTGCTCAATCCCCCATACAGAGGCACACGTCTCCGTCTAGTCATTTTCAGTTGCCGGCAACGCCCTGTAGATTAATTTGGAAATCACTGAGTTAACCGTGAAGGATCAATTTAGATCCTCCCTCAACAGTACCTTACTGCTAAGCTTCTCATAAGGTCCTCACAGATGTTGTAGATGTTATGTCTCTCTCTCTCTGTCCCCAAGATGGATAGGACAAACCCGTATGACCGCCCTTAGAGGCGTTTTACAGGGACACTATCATGCCCCAGCCTCTAAGGGGTGCCACCTTGCCTCCTGGGTGTAGGGGCGGACAGGTAACGTGAAATTAGCTGTCCTGCTGGTCTCTGGAGCAAGGCATAAAGGATCGTTGCTCCCTCTGTGTTTTGGCTACCGGGATCCTGCGCCTCAGAAGAAGGCAGCCTGTGTAGGGCTGTTCCCCTTCTGGATTCCACTTCTTTGCTACAACTTCTTTCACCCTCTCTGCAATACAGTTCTCCTTCAGTGTCTCTTTCTAGAAGCTGCAGCTCTCAGGGCAGGCGCACCTCCGTGTCCTTCTGTCTCAATCTCTGACGGGATCCCACCCCTGTCAGGGACCAACTACCTGAGCGAAGCTCAGCCAGCAACTAACTAACTTCCTCCCCAGGCAACCAGTTTTATCTAAGTGTGAAGAGTGCCCTAATAAATAGGAGCAGAGCTCCCCCTGGTGGCCTGGAGTGCGAAATGTGTTGCATGTTTGTGATACCTGGATTCAGTTGTCATTCTTTGCCTCCAAACGTAATATCACTGCCCCCTAGAGGAAAATGACATTACTGCAACGACCAGGACCCTGGGGCGCTGCATATGCAGCAGAAAGTCTGAGAGCAGAGAAACATGATATCCACATGGGTTCACAGAAGCAGGTAGAAAGCCAGGAAGCCACCAGGGTCAGGAGCAGGACACAGGTCGAATACTCTAGCACAGACTAAAGGCTGGGGTGGAGTTATAAAGCAGGAAGACACAGGGCACATGAGACAAAAGACGCTATCTTGAAAGAGGGCAGTAATGCCCAAAAGGTAATAAAAAATGTTCAGAGTCCTGACGTCTCCGTTTTTCCAGAAAACTTCTTGATGAGCCCCAAGACTTTTTAGAGAATACTCTGTGGTCTTCAGGACAATGATCCAAAACACACCCGCATGTCCACCTCTGAATGGCTTAAGAAAAACAAAATTAAGACTTTGGAGTGGCCTAGCCACAGTCCTGGCCTTAATCAGCTTGAAATGCTGTGGCATGACCTTAAAAAGGTGGTTCATGTTCGGAAACCCTCCAATGTGTCTGAATTGCAACAATTCTGAAAAGATGAGGGGGCCAAAATTCCTCCAGAGCGTGTAAAAGACTCATTGCCCGTTATCGCAAATGCTTGATTGCAGTTGTTGCTGCTAAGGGTGGCCAACCAGTTATTAGGTTTAGGGGGCAATCATTTTTTACACAGGGCCCTGTACGTTTGGATTTCTTTTTCCCTTAATAATAAAGTCCTTCATTTATAAACTGCATTTTGTGTTAAATTGTGTTATCTTTTGTCTAATATTTACATTTGTTTGGTGATCTGAAACATTTAAGTGTGACAAACATGCAAAATAATAGGAAGTCAGGAAGGGGTCAAACACTTTTTCACATAACTGTATTTATGCAACATGTATAAGCATATGTATGTATGTATGTCATTCACACGTGTGAATGTGAGAAGGGCGTAATGGTGCTGGGGGGCCAAGATCAATGTTCTGCACAGGAGCCGTTTCCCATCGTTGTTCGCCCTTGATTTAATGGCTAAAGGTTTGGTCACATCTATTGTTGGACAGTGTTTTGGAGAAGAAGCATTATTGTAAGTTACATTGCAGCTGTTCCTGAGATATTAACACTTTATTTTCTTGCAAAGATGGAGAATAGCCCTTTAAGTCATGTCAAGCATTGTTGGTGTCTTTCGTGTTTCGATTGTAAGTGTGAACAGGGCCTATGAGCACAGATTTTTTTGTTGTTTGACTAGAAATAAATCACCAATATAGTTGCTTATTTTGACCAGCAGGTGGCGATAAATAGGTAAAATCTCTAGTGTTTATCCATTAGGCCTGGTCAACTTTTTGTTGCGCAACTGATCAATTTAAACTAATGCGCTATACTTTCTTTCCAAAGGAATACATAGGTGCAGATTAACCAATGTGATATAATTGTTAGCCAATGCAAAGTTAGGGTGCAATTTATCATTGATTGTTTTTAATTTAATTTTGGGTTTTTTTTTTCCCCTAATGTAACATTTATTATTGATTTGCCCTTTTTTTGTTTGTGTTCTTTCCATAATTTTATATTTAATTTCTAAAAAAAAAGGTTTTTATTCCATTGGAATTTAGGTTTCTTTTTGGAATTTAACAATTAAGACTTTTTTTTTAAAGTCATAAGAATAAATTCCAATTCCACTCCAGCCTCTAGGTGCAGAAACATCCATGAACATGAGGTTACATTTATGAAATTGTATCGCACTGATCTATGTAATGTTCAAAAAATGTCATCCCGTTCAGAGGTTTGCAATTACCTTTCTTTACTCAAGTTATATTTAGCATTATACACATAAAAGCTCATAAAAATATACAGTACTGTGCAAAAAATTTATTCAGTTGTGGAAAAAAATGCTGCAAAGTAAAAAAGCTTTTAAAAAGAGAAATGTTACAGGGAATCTGTCCCAAAACGCTATTAACCCACAGATTTTTTTTTCTGCAGGATTAATAGCGTTCCAAAGCTACACGGCTGCTGCACTAAAAGACGGGGTACAGGGAGGAAATTGTACTTTATTCCTCGCAGCAGCCTCCGGCGTTCAGTCATAGAGGCGTGGCTTCAGTCACTTCTCAGTACATTGTGATCGGTGGCTGTAACCTCACCTCAGCACTGACTGACAGCAGGCTCTGTACCAATGCACTGCAGAGCTGGCTGTCAGTCAGTGCCGCGGCCTGGTTACAGCCACCGATCACAATGTACTGAGAAGTGACTGAAGCTGCGTCGGCGCCTCTATGACTGAATACTGGAGGAATAAAGTTCCGTTTCCTCCCAGTAGTCAGGACGTTATAAATCTTTGCACTCTATTATTGTTCTCGACACTTCCTGTTTACACAAGGTGATGTGCTGCAGATAACAATGATTTTTATGTAAGCTTATAATAATCATTTCATCTATGACATTTTTGCTCAATCTTTGGGTGATTGACATCCTGTATACACTGGCTGTCACACTCGCTCCCAGACTGGGTGGCGCGAACAAGAGGATTGTGACCCCACTGTGCCACAAACCAGACTACCCTGGAAGGGGCATGACTAAGCAGCTTCCTTGGTGTTCACTGGAGCCTCTGATGGTGAGGTCAGGCTTGTGTGGCAGGAAGCTGCCAGGTACCACTCGAGGGCGGTGTCTGACTGTGGCAGCTGATCCCACTGAGGGACTGAGCACTAATAACAAGTGTAGGCAAGTTCAGACAAGCACAACTGGTACTCTGGCGGGCACGGCTGACACTCATGGCAGGCAGGCGGGTACAGCTGGCACTCTGGCAGGCAGGCGGGCACAGCTGGCACTCTGGCAGGCAGGCGGGCATGGCTTGCTCTCTGGCAGGTGGGTACGGCTGACACTCTGGCAAGCAGGCGGGCATGGCTGGCACTCTGGCAGGCAAGCACGGCTGGCACTCTGGCAGGCTGGCAGGCAAGGCTGGCACTCTAGGCAGGCGGGCACAGAACATACTGAAGGAATCGGGATGTAACTGGTAGGGCAGGAACACAGGCAGGTACGAGTAGAGAACAGATAGAAACCAGTTCAGACTGGAGGGACAGGAACTGTTAGGAACCAGTTCAGACTGGAGGGACAGGAAATGCTTTAGAAGACACGGGAACTGTTGTGAACTCTGTTTTTGGGCTCCCTCTTGTGGTCACAACTGGTACTGTGTGAGTGCTGTCTTTGGGCTCCCTCTGGTGGCTCTTTGTGTCATTCTGCAGGTCTCAGGCTTGATCAGCTGTCTCGTTATCTGTTAGCTGGTTTCCTATTTAGTTCACCTGGACTCTCAGTTGTTGCCTGCTGTCAATGTCTTCAGTGCTATTTTGGAGCTCTCCTGCAGTCCTTCGTTATCAGTCTCTTCAAGAGAAGCTAAGTTTCTGTTTGTTCATTTTTTGATCATCAGTGTTCAATATGTTTCTTGATTTATTATCTGTCCTTGTCCAGCTTGCTAATATGTGATTTCCTCGCTTGCTGGTAGCTCTAGGGGGCTGAGTTTCTCCCCTCACACCGTTAGTTGGTGTGGGGGTTCTTGAATTCTCAGCGTGGATATTTTGTATAGGGTTTTCTACTGACCGCACAGTTTCCTATCTGTCTTCTGCTATCTAGTATTAGCGGGCCTCATTTGCTGAATCTGTTTAATTTCTACATTTGTATTTTCCCCTTACCTCACCGTTATTATTTGTTGGGGGCTTTCTATATCTTTGGGGTTATTTCTCTGAGGCAAGTGAGGTCTTACTTTCTTTCTCTCTAGGGGTAGCTAGTTTCTCAGGCTGCGTCGAGACGTCTAGGAATTTAGGCACGTTCACCGGCTACCTTTAGTGTGTTTGGTTAGGATCAGGTTTTGCGGTCAGTCCAGTTACCACCTCCCTAGAGCTCGTGTCTATGTTCATAAACTTAGCTAGTCCGTTTTGTGATCCTCAGCCACTAGGATCATAACAGTACAGCAGGCCGAAAAGTGTTTAATGCATCGCAGAAGTGGGATAAGAGAAGCCCTGAGTACAATTTTTTTTTTTTTCCTCTCTATCTTTGCTGCAGTCTGTCCAGCTTCTCTCATCCCCTTAATCTCTGGGTGGTTTTGTGTTCAGCTGCAGACATGGATATTCAGAGTCTGACTTCTAGTGTGGATCATCTTGCTGCAAGGGTGCAAAGCATTCAGGATTTTGTTGTTCATAGCCCTATGTCAGAGCCTAAAATACCTATTCCTGAGTTGTTTTCTGGAGATAGATCTAGGTTTCTGAATTTTAAGAATAATTGTAAATTATTTCTATCTTTGAGACCTCGTTCCTCTGGTGATTCCGCTCAGCAAGTTAAAATTGTTATCTCCTTGTTACGTGGCGACCCTCAAGATTGGGCCTTCTCTCTGGTGCCAGGAGATCCTGCATTGCTGAATGTGGATGCGTTTTTTCTGGCGCTTGGACTGCTTTATGAGGAACCTAATCTTGAGAACCAGGCAGAAAAAGCCTTGCTGGCTCTTTCTCAGGGCCAGGATGAAGCTGAGGTGTATTGTCAAAAATTTCGGAAATGGTCGGTGCTTACTCAATGGAATGAGTGTGCCCTGGCTGCAGATTTCAGAGAAGGTCTTTCTGAAGCCATTAAGAATGTTATGGTGGGGTTCCCCACGCCTGCAAGTCTGAATGACTCAATGGCTTTGGCCATTCAGATTGATCGGCGTTTGCGGGAGCGCAAATCTGCGCACCATCTGGCGGTGTTTTCTGAACAGAGACCTGAGTCTATGCAATGTGACCGAGTTCTGACCAGAATTGAGCGGCAAAATCATAGACGTCAAAATGGGTTGTGCTTTTACTGTGGTGATTCAACTCATGTTATCTCAGCATGCTCTAAGCGCGTTAAAAAAATCGTTAAACCTGTCACCATTGGTACTATACAGCCTAAATTCATTTTGTCTGTTACTTTAATTTGTTCTTTGTCATCCTACTCGGTTATGGCTTTTGTGGATTCAGGTGCTGCCCTGAATCTGATGGATTTGTCGTTTGCCAGGCGCTGTGGTTTTGTCCTGGAGCCTTTGGAATTCCCTATTCCACTGAGGGGAATTGATGCTACACCATTGGCTGAGAATAAGCCTCAATATTGGACTCAAGTGACCATGTGCATGACTCCTGTGCATCAGGAGGTGATTCGCTTTCTTGTGCTGCATAATTTGCATGATGTTGTCGTGTTGGGTCTGCCATGGCTGCAGGCCCATAATCCAGTTCTGGATTGGAAAGCTATGTCTGTGTCAAGTTGGGGTTGCCAGGGGATTCATGGCGATGCTCCTTTGGTATCAATTGCTCCTTCCATCCTCAGACGAATGGCCAAACCGAGCGAACTAATCAGACCTTGGAAACTTATTTAAGATGTTTTGTTTCTGCTGATCAGGATGATTGGGTGACATTTTTGCCATTGGCCGAGTTTGCCCTTAATAATCGGGCTAGTTCTGCTACTTTAGTTTCGCCTTTTTTCTGCAATTCTGGTTTTCATCCTCGTTTTTCCTCGGGTCAGGTTGAGCCTTCTGACTGTCCTGGGGTGGATTCTGTGGTGGATAGGTTGCAACAGATTTGAAACCATGTGGTGGACAATTTGAAGTTGTCACAGGAAAAGGCTCAGCGCTTTGCCAACCGCCGTCGCGGTGTGGGTCCCCGACTTCTTGTTGGGGATTTGGTATGGCTGTCTTCTCGGTATGTTCCTATGAAGGTTTCCTCTCCTAACTTCAAGCCTCGCTTCATCGGTCCTTATAAGATTTTGGAAATCCTTAACCCGGTGTCATTTCGTTTGGACCTCCCAGCGTCGTTTGCCATTCATAACGTGTTCCATAGGTCTTTGTTGCGGAGGTATGTGGTGCCTGTGGTTCCTTCTGTTGAACCCCCTGCCCCGGTGCTGGTTGAGGGCGAATTGGAGTACGTGGTGGAGAAGATCTTGGATTCTCGTATTTCTAGACGGAGGCTTCAGTATTTGGTTAAGTGGAAGGGCTATGGTCAGGAGGATAATTCCTGGGTTGTCGCCTCTGATGTTCATGCGGCCGATTTGGTTCATGCCTTCCATGTGGCTCATCCTGATCGCCCTGGGGGTTTTGATGAGGGTTCGGTGACCCCTCCTCAAGGGGGGGGTACTGTTGTGAACTCTGTTTTTGGGCTCCCTCTTGTGGTCACAACTGGTACTGTGTGAGTGCTGTCTTTGGGCTCCCTCTGGTGGCTCTTTGTGTCATTCTGCAGGTCTCAGGCTTGATCAGCTGTCTCGTTATCTGTTAGCTGGTTTCCTATTTAGTTCACCTGGACTCTCTGTTGTTGCCTGCTGTCAATGTCTTCAGTGCTATTTTGGAGCTCTCCTGCAGTCCTTCGTTATCAGTCTCTTCAAGAGAAGCTAAGTTTCTGTTTGTTCATTTTTTGATCATCAGTGTTCAATATGTTTCTTGATTTATTATCTGTCCTTGTCCAGCTTGCTAATATGTGATTTCCTCGCTTGCTGGTAGCTCTAGGGGGCTGAGTTTCTCCCCTCACACCGTTAGTTGGTGTGGGGGTTCTTGAATTCTCAGCGTGGATATTTTGTATAGGGTTTTCTACTGACCGCACAGTTTCCTATCTGTCTTCTGCTATCTAGTATTAGCGGGCCTCATTTGCTGAATCTGTTTCATTTCTACGTTTGTATTTTCCCCTTACCTCACCGTTATTATTTGTTGGGGGCTTTCTATATCTTTGGGGTTATTTCTCTGAGGCAAGTGAGGTCTTACTTTCTTTCTCTCTAGGGGTAGCTAGTTTCTCAGGCTGCGTCGAGACGTCTAGGAATTTAGGCACGTTCACCGGCTACCTTTAGTGTGTTTGGTTAGGATCAGGTTTTGCGGTCAGTCCAGTTACCACCTCCCTAGAGCTCGTGTCTATGTTCATAAACTTAGCTAGTCCGTTTTGTGATCCTCAGCCACTAGGATCATAACAGGGAACACAGGCAGGTACGAGTAGGACAAGGGAGCGGGTAGAAAAAAACACAGACTGGAGGGACAGACTAGAAGGATAAGGACACACAGAGCACGGAGCAGGAGCAGAGCAAAGTAGAGCCGCAGGACGCAGAGCAAAGGGCAGAGCCACAGAATGGGTAGCAAAGAACAGAGCCGCAGGATGTGGAGCAAAGGGCAGAGCTGCAGGTTGCGAAGCAAAGAGCAGAGAAACAGGTTGCGGAGCAAAGAGCAGAGTTGCATGTTGCGGAGCAAAGAGCAGAAGGAGTGAATACAAGGAAACACACAGCGAGATAGGGAAGGCTACAGACAGGGATACAAATGGACACAGGTATAGGACTTAGTTCAGACAGGGCCAGGTACGGGACATGGCACAGAAACTAGAATTCAGGCCAGGGTACGCAGCCCCCTGGGTGGCAGAAACAAGAGACACAAGTGCGTGCCAGGGTACGAAGCCCCCCTGGGTGGCAGAAACGAGAGATAAAACAAGACAGGACCTGGCAACTCAACAGCAAGACACTAACAGAGAAATTACATTGCTCAGGCATCCCCCTAGGGGTGGAGATGCCTTAAGTACCTGATGCCTCTTGGCAATTGGCTGGGGACCCCTTAGGAAGGTGTACACAGTCTGAATAAGAAGCAGGAAGTTCCGGAGGAATGGGAGGATCTTGCCACTGGGTGTTCACGGGGCTTCATGCAACTTCTCCTGAAATTGGATGAAACAAAACTAGGGGATCTGGAGAAAGAAATCGATGAAGTGCAGGGCAACCTTAAAGAGACTCTTACGAGTGAGGCGCTGGAGAAATTAAATGGGGATTTAGAAAAGGACCTCACTAAGTGGGAGCAGGAGATTGGTGCCAATAAAACTAAAAAACTTCAAAGGGACCACTCTGATGCTCTAGAGAATCGGATCTATAAATGGAGAAATAAACAGAATAGGTCTCGCCCTGCACCTCCTTCCCTATCTGGCTCAGTCTCCTCCCTCACGTCCACTGATGGAACCAGTGTAAAATCTGACCAAATTAGGATGTTAGGAGGTGACGGTGGTAGAAATATACCCCCTTCTAAAAATACGAGAAGCCGACGCAATCACAAAAGGAGACTAACCCCCTCACCCACATATGACCGCAAGTCTAGAAATACAGGGTTGCAGGTAATTAATCTTTCTTCCATTTCATTGTCCAATACACAGTTGGAACTGTTGGGGTTAGGCCTTAACTTTGTACCTAGTAATGGATTTGATTATTTCACAGTATTAAAAGACTTGCACCTTTTCTGCCGTAAGCTTGTTCTTAAGAAGCTACATCAACAGGCCGACTCCGGCATGGATAACACCGATTTGGTGGAACAACGGACACTTACCGATCTGGAGGACCTTCTGGGTGAACAGGACATTGGAGATATAGGTATTGTGCCACATTCAATTATGCCAAAGTCTTCAGCCTTCCCCCCTTTGTCTGTTTGTCCACAGGTCGAGATTTTTTGTAAATTAGTTACCCAAGATCTTAAGAGCATCTCGGGGTATGTGTGTAATGACAATTTGTCAAGGACACAGAGACAGGCTCTGAGGGAACTGCAGACACTTGACACTGTGGTTTTTAAGCCAGCAGACAAGGGGGGGAATGTGGTCGTATGGCCAGTTGAACAATATGAAAGGGAGGCCTTCCGCCAATTAAGAGACAAAAATACCTATCGGTTGTTACCAAGTAACCCTTTGGAAATTTTCTCTGGCCAACTTGGTGTTATCATCTCCAATGCTGATGAATCAGGCCTGGCCCCTAGAAAGGTCCTCAATGGTTTACTCCCTAAATACCCCAAAATACCAACTTTTTATTTATTGCCTAAAGTGCACAAAGATCTTTGCAATCCCCCGGGTCGACCCATAGTCTCTGGCATAGGTGGGCTATGTGACAATGTGTGCAAGTAAATTGACCATTATTTAAAACCTTTAGTGGAAACGTTGCCCTCCTATGTCAGAGACACGATGGATGTATTGACCCGGGTGAATGGGCTCTCTCTTGAGGAAGATATGCTTTTAGTCACTATTGACATAGAGTCACTCTATACTTCTATTAGGCATAGCGATGGCCTCCGGGCGGCCCGCTTCTTCCTCGGGACGACCAACTGGGATGGCCATTTTTCGGAATTCATCTTGGATTTATTAGAGTTTATTTTGACACATAATTTTTTTGTATTTAAAGACCGGTTTTATTTACAAATCCAAGGTACAGCCATGGGTGCGGCGTGTGCTCCGTCATATGCGAACCTGTTCCTCGGTTTTTGGGAGCGACAGGTCTTTCAGGGTGACGGATCGCACGCCGCAGACCAGGTGGTGGGCTGGTTCCGTTACATTGACGATGTCCTCATGATCTGGAGGGGTGACGGAGCCAGCCTTTCCAATTTCATGCAATTCCTTAACAACAACTCTTTTAATTTAAAATTTACATACAAATTTCATGCACGTTATATTGATTTTCTTGATATCACTTTGTGTGTGGGGGAAGATGGGAATATTGAGACTGACTTGTACCGCAAGGATACTGCGGTTAATTCCCTATTACATGCCTCCTCCGCACACAACTATTCCACCATTAAGGCCATCCCAGTTGGTCAATTCCTGAGGAACAGGCGGGTTTGCTCTACGGAGGCACGCTTTGAGAGACAATCAGCCATACTTAGTGATCGTTTTAAAGATAGGGGATATAGTGGCCGTTGTATCAAGAGAGGGTATAGACGAGCGAAATATACGAATAGGGAGGAACTTTTGACGCCTAGAGTGGCGCCTCGAGAAACATCTAATGAGATTAGATTTATCTCCACTTCTAACTGCCGCTGGGACCAGATCCGAGGGATCTTGCTAAAACATTGGGCGGTCCTATGTACCGATAGTACTCTTTCAGCACATGTGTCATCTGGTCCCTTAATGACCCAACGTAGAGGGAAAAACCTGAAGGACTATCTTGTCAAAAGCCACTATATTACCAAACAGCCGACACTTTTTGGCTCGACTAATAGGCGGGTAGGTTGTTTCCCTTGTGGGTCTTGTGTTGCCTGCCCTAATGTCCTGCGGTGTGGCACGTTTCAGTCATCGGATGGGAGCAGGGAGTATAAGATTCGTGAGTACATATCATGTAACACCACGCACGTAATCTATTACGCTACTTGCCCCTGCTCCCTCATCTATATTGGCCTGACGTCGAGGGAACTCAAAGTCAGGACACGTGAACACGTACGGTGTTGTGAAATTGGATTCTGGGCTCCCCCGGTGGCCACTGGTGGAATTGAACTTGTGTGCATCATCCCCTCTGTTCACCTGCTCCCATCAGGATGTGGGAGTCGCTATATAACCTTGCTCCTCTGTCAGTTTCATGCCGGTCAACAATGTAATCAGAAGCCTTTCTGTGCATGTTCCTGCTACCAGACAACTCTCAGCTAAGTTGGACTTTTGTCCTTGTTTGTTTTTGCTTTTTGTTCCAGTTCACAGCTGCTGTTTCGTTACTGTGTCTGGAAAGCTTTTGTGATCGGAAATTGCCACTCTGGTGTTATGAGTTAATGCTAGAGTCTTAAAGTAATTTCTGGATGGTGTTTTGATAGGGTTTTCAGCTGACCATGAAAGTGCCCTTTCTGTCTTTCTGCTATCTAGTAAGCGGACCTCGATTTTGCTAAACCTATTTTCATACTACGTTTGTCATTTCGTCTTAAATCACCGCCAATATATGTGGGGGCCTCTGTCTGCCTTTTGGGGAAATTTCTCTAGAGGTGAGCCAGGACTGTATTTTCCTCTGCCAGGATTAGTTAGTTCTCCGGCTGGCGCTGGGCATCTAGGGATAAAAAAACGTAGGCATGCTACCCGGCTACTTCTAGTTGTGCGGCAGGTTTTAGTTCATGGTCAGTATAGTTTCCATCTTCCAAGAGCTAGTTCTCATATATGCTGGGCTATGTTCTCTCGCCATTGAGAATCATGACAGTTTGACCGGCCCAAAAAGGGTTAAATTACTGCTGAGAAAGGAGAGAAAAAAGAAGTCTGCTACAATTTTTTTTTTTTTTCCCTCTAGTTCTGAGTTTGCTCATAATTGAATCACTTGCTAGTCTGCCTATACTGCAGCCTCCCTCTCTTTCTCTCCTTCTAATCCTTGAATGGCTCTGTGTTCACCTGTTTGAAATGGATCTTCAGAGTGTAGCTACAGGTTTGAATAATCTTGCCACGAAAGTACAAAATTTGCAAGATTTTGTTGTTTATGCACCTATGTCTGAGCCTAGAATTCCTTTGCCCGAATTCTTCTCAGGGAATAGATCTCACTTTCAAAATTTTAAAAATAATTGCAAATTGTTTTTGTCCCTGAGGTCTCGCTCTGCCGGAGACCCTGCACAGCAGGTCAGGATTGTAATTTCCTTGCTCCGGGGCGACCCTCAAGACTGGGCTTTTGCATTGGCACCAGGGGATCCTGCGTTGCTCAATGTGGATGCGTTTTTTCTGGCCTTGGGGTTGCTTTATGAGGAACCTCATTTAGAGCTCCAGGCGGAAAAGGCCTTGATGTCCCTATCTCAGGGGCAAGATGAAGCTGAAATATACTGCCAAAAATTCCGCAAATGGTCTGTGCTTACTCAGTGGAATGAGTGCGCCCTGGCGGCGATTTTCAGAGAAGGTCTCTCTGATGCCATTAAGGATGTTATGGTGGGGTTCCCTGTGCCTGCGGGTCTGAATGAGTCCATGACGATGGCTATTCAGATCGATAGGCGTCTGCGGGAGCGCAAACCTGTGCACCATTTGGCGGTGTCTACTGAGAAAACGCCAGAAAATATGCAATGTGATAGAATTCTGTCCAGAAGCGAGCGGCAGAATTTTAGACGAAAAAATGGGTTGTGCTTCTATTGTGGTGATTCAACTCATGTTATATCAGCATGCTCTAAGCGTACTAAGAAGCCTGACAAGTCTGTTTCAATTAGCACTTTACAGTCTAAGTTTATTCTATCTGTGACCCTGATTTGTTCTTTATCATCTATTACCGCGGACGCCTATGTCGACTCTGGCGCCGCTTTGAGTCTTATGGATTGGTCCTTTGCCAAACGCTGTGGGTATGATTTGGAGCCATTGGAGGCTCCGATACCTCTGAAAGGGATTGACTCCACCCCATTGGCTAGTAATAAACCACAATACTGGACACAAGTGACTATGCGTGTTAATCCGGATCACCAGGAGATTATTCGCTTTCTGGTGCTGTATAATCTACATGATGTTTTGGTGCTAGGATTGCCATGGCTGCAATCTCATAACCCAGTCCTCGACTGGAAAGCTATGTCTGTGTTAAGCTGGGGATGTAAAGGGACTCATGGGGACGTACCTTTGGTTTCCATTTCATCATCTATTCCCTCTGAGATTCCTGAATTCTTGTCTGACTTTCGTGACGTTTTTGAAGAACCCAAGCTTGGTTCACTACCTCCGCACCGGGAGTGCGATTGTGCCATAGACTTGATTCCGGGTAGTAAATACCCTAAGGGTCGTTTATTTAATCTGTCTGTGCCTGAACACGCTGCTATGCGAGAATATATAAAGGAGTCCTTGGAAAAGGGACATATTCGTCCTTCGTCATCTCCCTTGGGAGCCGGTTTTTTCTTTGTGTCTAAGAAAGACGGCTCTTTGAGGCCGTGTATTGATTATCGACTTTTGAATAAAATCACGGTTAAATATCAATATCCGTTACCACTGCTTACTGATTTGTTTGCTCGTATAAAGGGGGCCAAGTGGTTCTCTAAGATTGATCTCCGTGGGGCGTATAATTTGGTACGAATCAAGCAAGGGGATGAGTGGAAAACCGCATTTAATACGCCCGAGGGCCATTTTGAGTATTTGGTGATGCCTTTTGGTCTTTCAAATGCCCCTTCAGTCTTCCAGTCCTTTATGCATGACATTTTCCGCGATTATTTGGATAAATTTATGATTGTGTATCTGGATGATATTCTGATTTTTTCGGATGACTGGGACTCTCATGTCCAGCAGGTCAGGAGGGTTTTTCAGGTTTTGAGGTCTAATTCCTTGTGTGTGAAGGGTTCTAAATGCGTTTTTGGGGTTCAAAAGATTTCCTTCTTGGGATACATTTTTTCCCCCTCTTCCATCGAGATGGATCCTGTCAAGGTTCAGGCTATTTGTGATTGGACGCAACCCTCTTCTCTTAAGAGTCTGCAGAAATTTTTGGGCTTTGCTAACTTTTATCGCCGATTTATTGCTGGTTTTTCTGATGTTGTTAAACCATTGACTGATTTGACTAAGAAGGGTGCTGATGTTGCTGATTGGTCCCCTGATGCTGTGGAGGCCTTTCGGGAGCTTAAGCGCCGCTTTTCTTCCGCCCCAGTGTTACGTCAGCCTGATGTTGCTCTTCCTTTTCAGGTTGAGGTCGACGCTTCTGAAATCGGAGCTGGGGCGGTGTTGTCGCAGAGAAGTTCCGACTGCTCCGTGATGAGACCTTGTGCTTTTTTTTCCCGTAAATTTTCGCCCGCCGAGCGGAATTATGATATTGGGAATCGGGAGCTTTTGGCCATGAAGTGGGCTTTTGAGGAGTGGCGTCACTGGCTTGAGGGGGCCAGACATCAGGTGGTGGTATTGACTGACCACAAAAATTTAATTTACCTTGAGTCTGCCAGGCGCCTGAATCCTAGACAGGCGCGCTGGTCGTTGTTTTTCTCTCGGTTTAATTTTGTGGTGTCATACCTACCGGGTTCTAAGAATGTTAAGGCGGATGCCCTTTCTAGGAGTTTTGAGCCTGACTCCCCTGGTAATTCTGAGCCCACAGGTATCCTTAAGGATGGAGTGATATTGTCTGCCGTTTCTCCAGACCTGCGGCGGGCCTTGCAGGAGTTTCAGGCGGATAGACCTGATCGTTGCCCACCTGGTAGACTGTTTGTTCCTGATGATTGGACCAGTAGAGTCATCTCTGAGGTTCATTCTTCTGCGTTGGCAGGTCATCCTGGAATTTTTGGTACCAGGGATTTGGTGGCAAGGTCCTTCTGGTGGCCTTCCCTGTCACGAGATGTGCGAGGCTTTGTGCAGTCTTGTGACGTTTGTGCTCGGGCCAAGCCTTGTTGTTCTCGGGCTAGTGGATTGTTGTTACCCTTGCCTATCCCGAAGAGACCTTGGACGCACATCTCGATGGATTTTATTTCGGATCTGCCTGTTTCTCAGAAGATGTCTGTCATCTGGGTGGTGTGTGACCGTTTCTCTAAGATGGTCCATCTGGTTCCCTTGCCTAAGTTGCCTTCTTCTTCCGAGTTGGTTCCTCTGTTTTTTCAAAATGTTGTTCGTTTGCATGGTATTCCGGAGAATATCGTTTCTGACAGAGGGACCCAATTCGTGTCTAGATTTTGGCGGGCATTCTGTGCTAGGATGGGCATAGATTTGTCTTTTTCGTCTGCTTTCCATCCTCAGACTAATGGCCAGACCGAGCGGACTAATCAGACCTTGGAGACATATTTGAGGTGTTTTGTGTCTGCGGATCAGGATGATTGGGTTGCTTTTTTGCCTTTGGCGGAGTTCGCCCTCAATAATCGGGCCAGCTCTGCCACCTTGGTGTCCCCGTTTTTCTGTAATTCGGGGTTTCATCCTCGATTTTCCTCCGGTCAAGTGGAATCTTCGGATTGTCCTGGAGTGGATGCTGTGGTGGAGAGGTTGCATCAGATTTGGGGGCAGGTGGTGGACAATTTGAAGTTGTCCCAGGAGAAGACTCAGCTTTTTGCCAACCGCCGTCGTCGTGTTGGTCCTCGGCTCTGTGTTGGGGACTTGGTGTGGTTGTCTTCTCGTTTTGTCCCTATGAGGGTCTCTTCTCCTAAGTTTAAGCCTCGGTTCATCGGCCCGTACAAGATATTGGAGATTCTTAACCCTGTGTCCTTCCGTTTGGACCTCCCTGCATCCTTTTCTATTCATAATGTTTTTCATCGGTCATTATTGCGCAGGTATGAGGTACCGGTTGTGCCTTCCGTTGAGCCTCCTGCTCCGGTGTTGGTTGAGGGTGAGTTGGAGTACGTTGTGGAAAAGATCTTAGACTCTCGTGTTTCCAGACGGAAACTCCAGTATCTGGTCAAATGGAAGGGATACGGTCAGGAGGATAATTCTTGGGTCACTGCCTCTGATGTTCATGCCTCCGATCTTGTCCGTGCCTTTCATAGGGCTCATTCTGATCGCCCTGGTGGTTCTGGTGAGGGTTCGGTGCCCCCTCCTTGAGGGGGGGGTACTGTTGTGAAATTGGATTCTGGGCTCCCCCGGTGGCCACTGGTGGAATTGAACTTGTGTGCATCATCCCCTCTGTTCACCTGCTCCCATCAGGATGTGGGAGTCGCTATATAACCTTGCTCCTCTGTCAGTTTCATGCCGGTCAACAATGTAATCAGAAGCCTTTCTGTGCATGTTCCTGCTACCAGACAACTCTCAGCTAAGTTGGACTTTTGTCCTTGTTTGTTTTTGCTTTTTGTTCCAGTTCACAGCTGCTGTTTCGTTACTGTGTCTGGAAAGCTTTTGTGATCGGAAATTGCCACTCTGGTGTTATGAGTTAATGCTAGAGTCTTAAAGTAATTTCTGGATGGTGTTTTGATAGGGTTTTCAGCTGACCATGAAAGTGCCCTTTCTGTCTTTCTGCTATCTAGTAAGCGGACCTCGATTTTGCTAAACCTATTTTCATACTACGTTTGTCATTTCGTCTTAAATCACCGCCAATATATGTGGGGGCCTCTGTCTGCCTTTTGGGGAAATTTCTCTAGAGGTGAGCCAGGACTGTATTTTCCTCTGCCAGGATTAGTTAGTTCTCCGGCTGGTGCTGGGCATCTAGGGATAAAAAAACGTAGGCATGCTACCCGGCTACTTCTAGTTGTGCGGCAGGTTTTAGTTCATGGTCAGTATAGTTTCCATCTTCCAAGAGCTAGTTCTCATATATGCTGGGCTATGTTCTCTCGCCATTGAGAATCATGACAGTACGGGACATTAGGGCAGCCAAAGATATTGTAGATGCCGAGGCGTTGGCGTCCCTCAAGACACTCCCCAAACATTTTAGATCCTTTCACGGGTCTGATCCCAGCGGTCTGAAGGTACGGGGCATTGACAAAATTCACAGTGGAATTAGAGGGGGTAATGTGTGCCAGATCTTAGCACAGCATGAGTGCCGGTGGATTGCCACCTTGGACACCATGGCCCCTAATGGCCTAAATGAGAAGCTATCATTTGCCCCCTTTTTATAATTTTCGCCCCCGTTTTTGATCCCTTGTATATTATTGAAGTCTGTGTCCACTCTTGTTCGTGGTAGCCATGCAGCAGAGTTCTCATTGTATTCATGGTATCTTCTCCTCTCTTCCACCCTACTTTTTAGCGTTTTTATTAATTAATTGTGTTGTGTTTTGTTTTTAGCTTTTTGGTGTTCTATCTATCTTTTGCCCCAGATGTCTGGCGTTCGCCCCTCGTTGTGCTTGCATTATCTACTATTATTCCATCCATCTAAAATGCATCTCAACAGTGATACCACACATACCAAATATGGACCTATTGAAGATATATCAACTTTCCACAAATTTCCAGGATTTTTTCGTGCCGAGTGGACATTTCGTTTTAGCTATAGATGGCGGTTGTATGTTCGTGTTGTTGTTTGTGTTTTATTATTCATATTATACTATTGTATTATGTATATTATAACGCGAACATTATCATGTTAAAGCACTATGTCACTTTATGCTTACTTAGGTTTATATATAGATCCTTGGTGATTATTGTAGGCTTTGATATATTCAATAACTTGCCCCCTTCAGTGGGATAGTTATATTTATTTATGTATATATTTATTTATTTATTTATGTATTACTGTCACAATTTATCTTTAAATAGGCGATATGTGGGGAGTTTCTCCTGCCCCACTAGTCGGCATTTCATGTTTTCACTTGTATCTATAATTGTGCCATCACTTAATTACGTTTCTATTCTCACAGTCACTTTGTCCCCCACTTACTGCTCTTCACCAATATGGCCGCCGCTTTGGCTTCCCTCTGCATTGTCGCCATAGTGCGCGCGCGCTGTTTCACCCGCGCACCGCCCATCCATCTCAGTGGCTATCTCCTGTGGCGATCTGCGCATGCCTCATGACGTCATTTGGCAAACTTTTGCCGCATGCGCAGACCGCACTGACGGCTTTTAGATGAGATGTATACTTCCGGTTTTGCGGTGATGAAGGCGCGTGCGCCGCATTCATTGGCGTCTGGGGCCACTGCTATTTAAACTCAGGGGACACAACAGACGCTACTCCCCTTCTTGAAGAAGCACTCACGCGAAACGCGCGTCAAGGGGTCAGCAGGAGGACCTTTTTTTACTGGTTATTATGGGTAAGTGATGGCCCTTCATTGGGATTGTTAAGGGGGGTCTGGGATCCCACTGCTCTTGGCAGCGTCTGTAGGAGTCTTTTGGCCTGAACCCTGATGTTGGAGCTTGTGGGATCACCCCTGCTTTACCTTTCTCCCCCCCTTTTTTCCTATTGTCTATACCTTGCCACACTTATCCATATGTGATATTATACTGGTCCTGTTCACCTGCTGAACTAGCAGGTTCCTTGGATACCCTCCTTTTTGTGTATTTGCCCCATGTTTGGGCTTATGTTATAGATTTTATATGTACCAATAAAGTATTATGTTTTATCTTTCCAATTTATTGGTGTTTCTTTACTCCATGTTCTCTAGTTGTTCATGTAGAGGACAGAACTCACAGCATGGCCCGAAGTGGTGAGTAAGAAGGGAGATGGCAAGCCATGCAGTGATGCCGGCAGGGATGTTACACTGGCCTGATCGGGAAATTAATTTTCCAAGCATTGCTTGTTCCTAGGCTCTTGTACACATAATTTTTTGGGGGTATGCGAAGTTGTACAAAAGAAAGTATCTATTACTTTTGGCATTTTCAAGCAACTTTGGATCACCTCTGCTGAAATGGGCAGAGCTGTGAAGTAGCTGAGGTGCGACGGGTTTGATTCGTGCAAAAGAGGCAGCAGAGCAGCATTTCTGGCTTGGCACACAGAGGTGCTTGCCACTCAGAAGAGGTGCCGAATTCATTAAGTGGTGCATTTATTACTACAGTTGGTGTGCTGCCTCAACTCTATTTTTTTTCATATACAAGGACTGGTATGTGCCTGTGAGGCTTTGTACCCCCCCTTTTCCTTTTTTTATCTGTGCTGTTGGAATGCCCACCAGGGCCGTGGGGTACACGGTATCGGGTCCGGTACTTAACGGGGGATATCACGGTGGCGGTGACCCGGTTCGTGGCCTTAGGCGCCCATGTTAAAGGGAATGTCCTTAAAGGGGTTTGAATAAAGTTTGTATTCATGATGCCACCTGTGGTATTCGGTCAGTAGGGACCGACGTTGCTTAAAGGGGTCCTCTGGGGTGATGTTATGGCAGCTAAGATGGTATAGCTTCCCACAGGTGAAGTAGATCCCCAGGGCACCCGGGGTATAGATGAGGATGGAGAGTGGTGCAGTAAAGAACGGAGGACACAGGTTTCTTTACCTGGTTTACTGGAGACTTCAGGCTGCCACAGTCCAGGGCACCGGATCACAGGTACAGGCAGGGTCCGGCCAGCTTGGAAGCAAGTTCAGAGTCCCCTTTACCAGGGAGTTGAAAGCCTTCCTACTAGCGCTTTGGTGTAGTCCCTTGCTGCCTGTGGCTTCTTTCAAGGTCCTCACAGTTCTCTCTGTCCTCCATAAAGGTGGGACACTAACCCGTATGACAGGTGGCTCGAGCCTTTTTACAGGGTCTCTATCACGACCCGGGCTCTATGCTCCACTGTGTCTCCTGGGTACTAGGGCGGACAGGTTACGTGTAGTCCAACTGTCCTGCCAGTTTCTGCTGTGCCTCCTAGAGTCCGACACAACCTCGGTCATCCGGCTACCGGAATCTGCGTTCTGCAGGGAGGTAGCCCAATCGCAGCTGTCCTCCCCAATTGTCACTCCTGTGCTTCGCTCTCCTGCACGCTCACTACAAACCGTTCTTCTTTCTGTGTTATCTCTGTCCAGGAGTTGCAGCACCCTCGTGGCTGCACGGCCCCTCCAGTCCTTCTGACTGCTCTCTTCTCTTCCTGCCAGGAGCTGCAGATTCCCATGTCTGCTCAGCTACACTCCTTTCTTACCAGCCCCGTCTAAGCTGATGTTCCTTAACCAGCTCTTCTCTGGCATTCTCTGACTCACTGACTGACTTTCCCTACAGACCAGAATATATATATATAGGGGAGCCACCCATAAGCTGGATCAGAGCTCCCCCTTCTGGCATGGAGTGTGAACATTTTGTATGTTTGGTGTTTACCTGATAGAAGAGATCTTCGCTCGCTCCCAAGCGTGACATCACTCTCCCCGTGAGGAAAGCAAGGCCATTATAACCACCAGGATCCTGGGGTGTTACACTGTTACTTGTCTTTTTTTCCTATATATATACAGTATATATATATATATATATATATATATATATATATATATATATATATATATATATATATACACTCACTGGCCACTTTATTAGGTACACCTGTCCAACTTCTTGTTAACACTTAATTTCTAATCAGCCAATCACATGGCGGCAACTCAGTGCATTTAGGCATGTAGACATGGTCAAGACAATCTCCTGCAGTTCAAACCGAGCATCAGTATTGGGAAGAAAGGTGATTTGAGTGCCTTTGAACGTGGCATGGTTGTTTGTGCCAGAAGGGCTGGTCTGAGTATTTCAAAAACTGCTGATCTACTGGGATTTTCACGCACAACCATCTCTAGGGTTTACAGAGAATGGTCCGAAAAAGAAAAAAAATCCAGTGAGCGGCAGTTCTGTGGGCGGAAATGCCTTGTTGATGCCAGAGGTCAGAGGAGAATGGGCAGACTGGTTCGAGCTGATAGAAAGGCAACAGTGACTCAAATCGCCACCCGTTACAACCAAGGTAGGCCTAAGAGCATCTCTGAACGCACAGTGCGTCGAACTTTGAGGCAGATGGGCTACAGTAGCAGAAGACCACACCGGGTACCACTCCTTTCAGCTAAGAACATTAAACTGAGGCTACAATTTGTACAAGCTCATCGAAATTGGACAGTAGAAGATTGGAAAAACGTTGCTTGGTCTGATGAGTCTCGATTTCTGCTGCGACATTCAGGTGGTAGGGTCAGAATTTGGCGTAAACAACATGAAAGCATGGATCCATCCTGCCTTGTATGGAGCATCTTTGGGATGTGCAGCCGACAAATCTGCAGCAACTGTGTGATGCCATCATGTCAATATGGACCAAAATGTCTGAGGAATGCTTCCAGCACCTTGTTGAATCTATGCCACGAAGAATTGAGGCAGTTCTGAAGGCAAAAGGGGGTCCAACCCGTTACTAGCATGGTGTACCTAATAAAGTGGCCGGTGAGTGTATATATATATATATATATATATATATATATATATATATATATATATATATATGTGTGTGTGTGTCATCTCCTTTAGGCCTTTTAGAGATCATTTAATTTTCAACTTGCCTAACTGTTCACAATAACAGTAATTTTGACTAGGGGTGCACAAATATTTCCATGCCACTGTAGCTGACATACGAAGGAAGTCAGAAAGCAGCTCTCACTTCTTCCGGGTATCAATTTCGTCTGAAGGAAGTTAGAGTGAAGCAGATGCCAACTGGCTGCAGGGCTCACATGATATAACAATGTCACCCGAGCCCAGGAGACCCGGTGCCGATGTCGCTGGAATGGTGTCGGTATCAGAGGAGGGTACAGGCTGTTTTTATTTTATATAGTAGAATATAGCAATTGAGAAGGGGTTGTCTAAGTAGTGGACATCCCCTTTAATTAACTCATTGCAATTATAGTATAGGAAATTGTGTTTGGCCTCTTATGGATGTCAAACATGGACATATGGATTGACATACAGAAGTCAAAAATGGACACACAGAAAACCATACCAATGAAGAATCATCTGCATGTGGCCCATATCATACTGTACGTGGGTTTGATTAGATAACTAAGGCAAACAATGCATGAGATAAGAAATATTATAAATGCATCTCTATTTCAATGCTTTCGCAGCAGAAAATGAGAGCTCACATGTGGGTTTTTCAGACTAGCTGCTATGGAAACACAGTGAAATCTGACCTTACCTACCCCACGCAAAATGAATATAAAATGATGTTCTGAATATTTACTTTTCCGGATTGCAAACAGCACACAATAAGTGTATTTGGGAGCAGTTTGGCAGAGGGGACTTTCAGCGTCAGGTCACCGTGACTGCCTTGGAGCATTGCACAAGTGGTTAAAGATATATGAGAAGGTGATGGCTCATTTCTTCAGCTTCCTGACCACAGACGATTAAAGGGGGGTTGGTGGTGAGAAATCCCGTTATTTCACTGACAAAGTTGTTATAGAAGCCCTTGTTGCCCAAGTAAATACGTCAAACTTTTTTCCTGTGAATAAGAAGGCTTCTGTATATACAAACACAGCGACATCCTTTCTGACCAATGGGATTTTTTTGGGGGGGGTTTCCCATATTTATGCAACTGAAAAGCAACATCATAGTGGGGTCCAATCTCTTAACGAAATGTGAAGAAATCAGCATGTGTCACAACATCCATGGTATCCTTTATCGATATCACGTAGATAGTGGGCCCTATGCAGAATTTCCACCAGAGCTCTACTAACCATGCCACAATTATAAAGCGTCCGTCTTCTTATGTAGCAGGAGGACGGTTTGGGCTGGGTGCGACTCCTATCTATGTGCCCCTTATTGGCATGACCCTGCAGATATGTCACCCATAGGTACTTGAAATAGGTGCAGGTCATGATAGAGGAAAAATTAATCAGGCAGGTTGGATTGTATCATTCCAATTTTGTTCTCTTTCCACCAGTTACAGATGTTCACTGCTGTGGTGTCTGGAAATACTTTTTTCCCACCTTCATCTTAATTGTTGCTTGAAAGATCCTCAGACCATTATCTGGTTATTGGGTTACATTTAGTACATTTCTTATTGTGTGGCCTCAACCTTTGGAGTTCATGCCACCTTACCTTATTGTTATATTTGCTAGTCATTGTTATCCTGTGGTCTAATTATGATGTCTATTGACAGAAATAAAAGAAATGTAATTATAAATAAATTCCTAAATACCATTAATTAGTAAGCAAATTACCTCTTCAGAGAAGAAGACTTGAACTCTATAGCGCCACCTGTTGGAAGTAGCGATCCTACAAGTCGCAATCAACCCTTTAACAAGTCGTGCGATCACTGGCGTAGCTAGAGCTTTTGCCGCCCGGGGCTGATTCCGAGTTTGGCGCCCCCCCCCCCCCATTGCCGTCACTCAACGCCGGGCACCGCCCCCTCAGCACTGTTTACCCATGAAATCCGATGCCTGCGCTGTGTATCGCTGTTTGGTGCAGGCGCAGAGAGCTCTGGCCGTCTGACGTCACAGCCAGGCTTGCAGACTGCGCCTGTGCGGCCACCCACCTTGGTAATCCCAGCCCCACAGTGTGTTATGCATTATGCAGAGTGCGGGGCTGGGATTCACAAGCAGGGCGGCTGCACAGGCGCAGTGTCCAGCATTGCCCCAGTGTGTCCAGCATTGCCTTAGTGTGTCCAGCAATCTGCCCCAGTGTCCAGCATTGCCCCCAGTGTCCAGCATTGCCCCCAGTGTGTCCAGCAATCTGCCCCAGTGTCCAGCATTGCCCCCAGTGTGTCCAGCATTGCCTTAGTGTGTCCAGCAATCTGCCCCATTGTCCAGCATTGCCCCCAGTGTCCAGAATTGCCCCCAGTGTCCAGCATTGCCCCCAGTGTCCAGAATTGCCCCCAGTGTCCAGCATTGCCCCCAGTGTCCAGCAATCTGCCCCAGTGTCCAGCATTGCCCCAGTGTGTCCAGCAATCTGCCACAGTGTCCAGTATTGCCCCCAGTGTGTCCAGCAATCTGCCCCAGTGTCCAGCATTGCCCCCAGTGTGTCCAGCAATCTGCCCCAGTGTCCAGCATTGCCCCCAGTGTGTCCAGCATTGCCCCAGTGTGTCCAGCATTGCCTTAGTGTGTCCAGCAATCTGCCCCATTGTCCAGCATTGCCCCCAGTGTCCAGAATTGCCCCCAGTGTCCAGCATTGCCCCCAGTGTCCAGCAATCTGCCTCAGTGTCCAGCATTGCCCCAGTGTGTCCAGCAATCTGCCCCAGTGTCCAGTATTGCCCCCAGTGTGTCCAGCAATCTGCCCCAGTGTCCAGCATTGCCCCCAGTGTGTCCAGCAATCTGCCCCAGTGTCCAGCATTGCCCCCAGTGTGTCCAGCAATCTGCCCCAGTGTCCAACATTGCCCCCAGTGTGTCCAGCATTGCCCCCAGTGTGTCCAGCAATCTGCCCCCAGTGCGTCCAGCAATCTGCCCCCAGTGCGTCCAGCAATCTGCCCCAGTGTCCAGCATTGCCCCCAGTGTCCAGCATTGCCCCCAATGTCCAGCATTGCCCCCAGTGTGTCCAGCAATCTGCCCCAGTGTCCAGCATTGCCCCCAGTGTGTCCAGCATTGCCCCCAGTGTGTCCAGCAATCTGCCCCAGTGTCCAGCATTGCCCCCAGTGTGTCCAGCATTGCCCCCAGTGTGTCCAGAATTGCCCCCAGTGTGTCCAGCATTGCCCCCAGTGTGTCCAGCATTGCCCCCAGTGTGTCCAACATTGCCCCCAGTGTGTCCAGCATTGCCCCCAGTGCGTCCAGCAATCTGCCCCCAGTGCGTCCAGCAATCTGCCCCCAGTGCGTCCAGCAATCTGCCCCCAGTGCGTCCAGCAATCTGCCCCCAGTGCATCCAGCAATCTGCCCCCAGTCTGTCTCCAGCATATTGCCCCCAGTCTGTCTCCAGCATATTGCCCCCAGTCTGTCTGAGTCAGACATAAAGAAAAAAAAAAAAAAAAAGTAAAATCCTCACCTCTCCCGCTCCCAGCGCAGGTCCCGTGCACTCAGCGTCTCTCCGGCTCTGCAACGCTCAGGACAGAGAGGCTGAGCGCACAGTGATGACGTCATCGCACCCTCTGCCCTGAGACGTCGCAGAGTCAGAGGGCGCTGAAGACGCTGCAGCTGCCGCAGGAACCAGGAGAGGTGAGTATTAAAGGGGGGCCCGATGCCAGCGCTGGTATCGGGGGGGCCTGGTCGTGGCGGCGGTCGGCGCCGCCCGAAGATTTAAAGGGCCCGCGTCTCTTTTTTTTTTTTTTTTTTCTTCTTCCTCCTCCTCTCTGGGTCGGAGCCGCCCCCGGCATTGTGCCGCCCGGGGCGGCCCGCCCCCCCCCGCACCCCCCTTCCTACGCCACTGCGTGCGATATGACTTGGGATAAAAGCCAAATCAGTATCTCAATTTGCAGACACAGTGTTTCGGGCTGTTGGCCCTCATCAGTGCAAAGCATGAGAACTGATGTGGCTAGGTGAGAGGCTCTGGACTGAGGTCTAAGGGGTAATGTTTCTCCTTATGGAGAGTGACATACCAGCTCTGGCTTGTCAAGGTAAGGAGGCTTATTCGCTGCCAGCTGGTATGTCACTCTCCACAAGGAGAAACCTTACCCATTAATTAGTAAATCACACTCATTTTGTCTATGAAGGTAATAGACAGTGTAGTACAATAAAACCATCACTGTCTTGTTACACTCAGAGCATCCTGTACTAAAATGTTAATAGGACGAGTGCCCATGATCATGTACAGTAGAAAGCTCCACTGCTGTGACCTGGAAATAACATATACCATGTACTGATATGCTATCACCTGGTCACAGCATTCAGAAAGGGTTAACAGCAGTGTGAACAGTCTCTCCTTACCTCAGCACCACTGGTACCTTCAGTATTATATCAGATAGGGTGGACATCCCCACATCATTATGCTGCCACCACCATTTTTCTCTGTGGGGATGGTGTTCTTGGGATGATGAGCTGTGTTGGTTTGGCACCAGACATAGCTTTTACCTTAGTGGCCAAAAAGTTCAATTTTGGTCTCATCCGACCACAGCACCTTCCTTCATACATTTGGGGAGTCTCCTACATGTGTTTTGGAAAACTCAAAACGAGCCTTACAAATTTTGTGTGTAAGTAAAGGCTTTTTTTCTGCCCACTCTTCCAAAAAAGCCACCTCTACGGAGTGTACGGCTAATTGTGGTTGAATGGATAGATACTCCAGTCTCTGCTTTGGAACTCAGCAGCTCCTTCTTGGTTACCTTTGGTCTCTGTGCTACCTCTCTGATTAATGCCCTCCTTGCCTCAGCTGAGAGTTTCGGTTGACGGCCCTCTCTTGGCAGGTTTGTTGTGGTATCATGTTCTTTCCATTTGATGATAATGGATTTCATGGTGCACCTGGACATCATCAGAGATTGGGATATTTTTTATAACCCAACCCTGACTTGTACTTCTCAACAACTTTGTCCCTGACTTCTTTGGAGATCTCTTTGGTCTTCATGGTGTTTGGTTAGTGGAGCCTCTTGTTAATGGTGCTGCAGGCTCTGTGGCCTTACAGAAAAGGTAAAGTGTATATACTGACCGACATGTGAAAGATTGCACACAGGGGGACGTCCTGTCATTAAGCATGTGGAGCGCCCCCACTGCCACAGGGCCGAGGGGTACCCAGTACCGGGCCTCTCTGTCTCGATTCTGGGATTGTCACGGTGGCTAGACCCGGTCCGTGCCTGCTGAGGGGCGTCCAGTGAAAGTGGAGAGTGATGATGATGGTGTGGTGCAGATCGCGATGAATAACGAGGACACCAGGTTGCAGTCTCTTTACCTCTTTACTGAAGGCTTCAGGATCCTCAATCCGAAGTACGGTTAACAGGGCTGGCTGAGACCGACCGGTCCGATGGCACCTCCAGAGTTCCCTTTGCAGGTGGAAATCTGTGCCTACCTTCTAGCGCCTGTGTGTTGTAGTCCTTCCCTGCTTAGCACCACGGGATAGTCCTCACAACTATTGTGTCTGTTTCTGAAGTTCCCTCACAACTGATTCTGATATTCTTCTCCGTCCCCCAGATGATATGGCTAGGACACACCCGTATGACGGGTAGGCCTGGAGGTCTTCCGGGACCCTAGAGTCGCCCCTCTCCAACTGTTGCCCCCTATGTCTGCTTAGGTGATTTGGGTGAGACAGCCTGCCTATAACTGACTGTCCTGCCGTAGGTTTGAAGTAAGGCCTGGAGCTCAATACTTCCTCGACGTTTCCGGCCACCGGCTACGCGCCTCAGTAGGATGTTGCCTCGGTCTTTACAGCACGACTCCTACTGGTGTTTTCTCCTTGTTGCGCTGATCTCGTTTCTCACTCTTCACAATAAACCTCGCTTCTTGTCCTTTCTTGGGGTACCACCGCAATGAAGTGCAGGCGCGGTCCCGTAACGTTCTTTCTGTTCGCTAGGCCTCTGTCAGGATCCCACCCCTGACAGGGACCCCCCTGAATCTTCCCCTGCAACACCCTCTGCCACAGGATGTTGCCTGGTTCCGACCCAGTCAGCTTTCTGTCTAACTTCCTATCTAACCCCCAGTTTTACCAGATTGTGAGGAGTGGCCTAATACATAGCACCCTTAGCTCCCCCTGGAGGCCAGACTGTGAAGTGTATTGGTGTCTGTGATACCTGGTCAGGTGAACTCCTTCAGTGCCATCAGACGTACCAACACCCCCCTTAGCGGCGGAGCATCAGTACTGCAACGACCAGGGCTCTGGGGCGCTGCACATGTGACTTATGAAGAGAATTGCTTGTGCCAGAAATTATTAGGGGCTTCATAACAAATGAGGTGAATACATATGCACATGATAATTTTTAGTTATTTGATCCAATAAATTAAATTTCTGCCTTTATTTTTCTCACTTCACCAACTTAGACTATTTAGTGCTGATGCATAACACAGAAATCGGATTACAAAAATATTTAAACACAGGTTGTAATGTAACAAAATAGGTAAAATGCCAAGAGGATGAATACTTTCGCAAACCACTATATGTCATAGTATTCTGAATAGTGGGGAGCGAAAGAACTGGGGTCCATACTACTAATGAAAGCAAAGGAACTGATAAACCTTCATCTTTTCTCTTTTACAACAATATTGTTAATAATAGCAACAGAGCCCCATTGGATTAAATGCTACTGTCGTGCCATTCCCTGTATCCCTGTATAGTGTATGAAGGAGCGTACAATTTCCTCGCACTACAGCCCAGTATTCTAGGCATCTATGGAGGACCCAGTTGTAGGAAACTTCATGATCAGTCGATGTTGATATGTCCTTTGTTCGCAAGACAGATAAGCTGCCAGGGGTAATAGCTATTTCCTCACTCCCCATTGAGAGCGCGTGCATGCTTGGCTGAACTGAGCGTGCATACAGTATATGCATTGTATATGTGTATACGTTTATATCACCAATGATACAAATAAATGATGGTCGATGTAGCAGACAGTATTCTTTTACTTGTATACCAATGCTCAATTAGTGCATTTAACCAAATAATGACCAATTAGACAATATAATCATAATTGGTTGAAACAGTCAAAATCATCTATTTTGAACAAATCTTATTTAATGTTTATGGACAATTTAAAGGAGTTGTTCACACTTTTTATATTTTAAGATCAGGTTCAGTGGGGTATATAAGTAAAGAAAATATATACAGTCACCTACAAATACTCGCCACTCCCGAGTTCCACTGTCGGAATTCCTCTTCTGGGGGAAAGGATGTGAACACAGGACAGCATATTCACCGGACAGATCTGCTTAAAAAGTCATTTAAAGGGAACCTGTTCAGATGGAAGTGAATGTTTCTCCTTTTTTATTTTTTACTTAATTCCATGACTTGTCATTAAACCACAAAGATATATTTCCTGCCATGAACAAAAGGACATTTTTCCCCACCAGCAATATTTACTGTACATTTACATACTGGCACTTACCTATTTTATGCTGTAATATCCTATTATATACGTACTAATCATATACATGCCAGGCAGGCATCCAGATTGGTAGTACAGCATTTTGGCTCCTAGTGTCACAGAGTTTACCTCAATACATCACCCAGACATAATATATTGCAGACACAATATCCTATTCTTATGACAGAGCAATCATAATTTAAAAGAACTGTTTGCAATATGTCATCAAGAAAGGCAAGATAGGCCAGTAAGCTTAACCTCTACTGTGGGTAAAATCCTGGAGGGCATTCTAAGGGATGCTATACTGGAGTATCTGAAGAGGAATAACCTCATGACCCAGTATCAGCACGGGTTTACTAGGGACCGTTCATGTCAGACTAATTTGATCAGCTTCTATGAAGAGGTATGTTCCGGACTGGACCAAGGGAACCCAGTGGACGTACCGTATATGGACTTTTCAAAAGCTTTTGATACGGTGCCACACAAAAGGTTGATACATAAAGTGAGAATAATGGGGATAGGGGAAAATATGTGTAAGTGGGTTAAGAGCTGGCTCATGGATAGGAAACAAAGGGTGGTTATTAATGGAGTACACTCGGACTGGGTTGCGGTTAGCAGTGGGTTACCACAGGGGTCAGTATTGGGCCCTCTTCTTTTTTAACATATTTATTAATGACCTTGTAGGGGGTATAGAGAGTAGAATTTCAATATTTGCAGATGAGTCTAAACTCTGCAGGGTAATCAATACAGAGAAGGACAATTTTATATCACAGGAGGATTTATGTAAACTAGAAGCTTGGGCTGATAAATGGCAAATGAGCTTTAATGGGGATAAACGTAAGGTCATGCACTTGGGTAGAAGTAATAAGATTATTTACTGTAAGAGCAGTGAGACTATGGAACTCTCTGCTGTATAATGTTGTAATGAGTGATTCATTACTAAAATTTAAGAGGGGACTGGATGCCTTTCTTGAAAAGTATAATGTTACAGGCTATATATACTAGATTCCTTGATAGGGCGTTGATCCAGGGAACTAGTCTGATTGGCCGTATGTGGAGTCGGGAAGGAATTTTTTTCCCCAAAGTGGAGCTTACTATTTGCCACATAGGTTTTTTTGCCTTCCTCTGGATTAACATGTTAGGGCATGTTAGGTTAGGCTATGGGTTAAACTAGATGGACTTAAAGTCTTCCTTCAACCTTAGTAACTATGTTACTATGTTACTACAAGATCATGGCAGGGCACAGTGCTGCGTCTTCTGTAGATATGAGCGAACCTTTCAAGGTTCGGTTTGGATTCTCTGAACGAACCTCCATTCACCAAACAGTTCGACGAACGTACCCGAACCCCATTAGATTCAATGGGAAGCAAAACCAAACACAAAGCCTTAGGGGTCATAAATAGCTTCCCAAACAGCTAAAATTAGGAGCAGACACCAGGAAAAGTGGCTTCAATTGACCCACAGCAGAAATTTGCAAATGGCACAGCAGCCGTCAGCCATGGACCATGCATGAGGTATCAAGGTCTGGGCCAGCATTTACAGCTTGGAATTGAAGTTTTAATGAAGACCTGGTGGTTAAGGGAGCGGTGTAAGCCTTCTAAGCTGGGAGTTCTCACATCTCATGCAACACCTCCAAATTTTTTTTTTTATTCCAGCCAAACTCAGATGGCACAAACATCAGTTTCATACAGTACTGACTGAAAGTAAGTGCAGGCCTGTCTGTCTGGGAGACTTACTTACACGGGCAACCAACCAGATGGAGACCCAACTTGGAGTCTCCAAATTTCAAAAAATGATTTGTAACATCAGCAGCAGTAGGAACAGCAGGTACAGAAGACACCACAAAGATGGCACAGACTGCAATATGCGAGATCAATACATGACACTAATAACGACACCATCGACTAGTCTGTCCAATCTGCGACTGGGGTGCAAAAGTTACAGGAGATCCATGACTTGTTCATTTTAATGAAAGTTAGGTGGTCTACACTTTGAAGAGGACAGCTGGATGCACGTATCCATCAGGACACCACCAGCAGCGCTGAAGACATGTTCTGAGAGAACGCTGGCTGCCAGGCATGACAAAACCTCTAAGGTGTGACAGGCGAGCTCAGGCTACTTTTTCATTTTTGAAGATCAAAATGTGAAAGGGTCCACCTCTCCCTGATGGTATTGATGTTGAGTTCTAGATACTCCTGCACCATCCTCTCCAGTCGTTCACAACGTGTTAGACTTGTACTTTGTTCTGCTGGTGTATGGGCTGGTCTAAAAAATGTGTTAAACAACTCACAGAAATTGCTTATGCAATTTACATTCCTGCTGCTGCTAATGTTGTCTTGTCATCTTCAATTTGTTCCTCAGCTCTTGCGTCTTCACTAACAGTTTGTCTGGTACCATGAGCCTCCTTGATCGTTGTAAGCCACCCTCCCATGGCACCTGCCTGTGCCACGACAGTCCGGAAATTTGAGATATTGTCATCCCTTCCGCATCCTCCTCTGCTTCCAACTCTTCCTCTGGGACCTTCACCTCCTCACACAGACAATTCAAAGTGTGCTCCAGCATGCAGAAGACCGTAATAGTGATGCTGATGATAGCATCATCATCGCTAACCATCTTAGTAGCCATTTCAAAACTGTGCAGAAGGGTAAAGAGGTCTTTCACCTGTGCCCACTTCGCAAGTGTGAATGCACAACGTCCAGACTGTGTTGGACAAGGCTAAGCAAAAGGACATACTGCACCAGGGCTCGTCGCTGCAGCCATAGACGCTGCAACATATACAGAGTGGAATTCCACCGTGTTGGTACATTGCTAATCAAATGGTGAACCGGTAGGCCGAAAGACCCCTGTAGCGATGCAAGTCAATGAACTGCGGGGTGCGATCGGCGGTAGTGAGCATTAAACTGTGCTTTGTGCAGCAGAGTATCGCACACATTCTTCCCTGGCTCCAAGTTTAGTGGAGACAGCCATTGCTTTAACGCAGCCTGGATACCTGTCCATAACTCTTGAGCTGTGTGACTGCGATCTCCAAGGCATATTAATTTTAACACTGCCCTTTTTGCTGTGAACCATGGCTGCGCATCATGGAGGTGGGGGGGATTCTATCTGCACTGTTGGAATGCGTGTCTGATTAATGGAGATGTTAAGGGCACAGGTGGAGGCCCTAGAAGAGGTGGATGAAGCAAAAGCAGTGGAGGAACTGTTAGATATAGAGGTTTGTCCCACAAGCCTTGGGGATTCAAAGACTTGTGGAGCAGCCCCTTGGCCGCCTGCCCCCACAGCCACCAGAGTCACCCAGTGCCCAGTCAGCGAGATGTGGCACCCCTGCCCATGTTTGCTTGTCCAGGTGTCAGTGGTGAAATGCACCCTGGCAGACATATATTTTTTAATGAAGCTGGTGATGTTGTCGGTGCCATGTTGGTGTAGCGCAGGCACAGCTTTCTTTGAGGATTATTGGCGACTGGGCAACTGGTACTGGGGGACTGCAACGGCCATCAACTTTCAGAAACTGTATCCACCATCCATGCGGAGATGTTATGGTGAATTGAGAAAGATGTGTTGTGCTAGGTAACACAAAAGCAGCAGTCATGTCTACTTCCGTAACAGCTGACTGGCTCTCACTTACCCCGACTGTGGTGGGTAAACAATAGTAGTTTCTGCGGCCAGAGACCTGTGTGTGAAAACTTGGAATGCTGATGGAGGAGGAAGAAGCAGCAGATGGGGTTGATGTGACTGCCAGTGGTTGGCAAATCCCGCTTGTCCGCATGTGTGAGATTCCCACATTAAGGCAGGTTGATGGCGCATGCATGTGCAGGTGCTTCTCACAAAATTAGAATATCATCAAAAAGTTAAATTATTTCAGTTCTTCAATACAAAAGTGAATCTCATATATTATACAGAGTCATTACAGAGTGATCTATTTCAAGTGTTTATTTCTGTTAATGTTTTATGATTATGGCTTACAGCCAATGAATACCCAAAAGTATCTCAGTAAATTAGCATTATTGCAATTTTTGCCTCTACTGAGTTTATTTTTTTTGCAAATTTGACAGATAACGTGTGTTGGGTCATCCTTTGCAGTCTCAAAAAAATGCCCAGGCTAGGCAATCCTTGCCGCCCCTGCGAACTGCACACTGCACACACCCTGTGACTGGTGCTGGCCACAGGCAGGGTTGGGGTTAAGGATGCAGTGCTTGTCATGGTTGCGTCACTTTGTGTCTGTGTGGGAATCCGCAATGTAACCTCCTCATCATCCTCCTCCTTCACCTTCTCTGCTGAGCTACTCAGCTGCATACCTGTGGGTTCACACCAAGTGGGATCTTCAACTTCATCGTCATCCTCTCTGTTCACACCCTCCTCACCGTGAGAGTCACCCTCCTCCTCTTCCTGCCCTGACACCATAGTGCAATCCGCGTACACCTCTGGTATCTGAATCTCATCAGGATCACCTCCAACCTTGGTTGTTAATGCCTGATGATGAGGGTCTGAATTCTGCTCGGACCCTACTTCATCTGGCCCTGGATCCAATATGAAACAATTTTGGGCATCGGTGCAGATGATTTCCTCCTCTGGATTCTGTAATTCTTCGGAGCACACCTCTGATGCACATGGAATACAAAGTGTGAACAGCTCTTCAGAATGGCCCATCTAAGGTTCCCCACAGTTGGGCTTTGGAAATTTTTGAAACAAGAGTGATTGGGGTGCCACCTGTGAGGATTGTACAGTGTGTGATGTTAAGGTGGAGGAAGAGGAGGAGAGGCCACTTGATGCAGCGCTTGCCATCCACTCGAGCACATGCTCTTTCTGAGCCACATCTACAAGGCTCAGGCTGTGCGGCTGCCAAAGAAAGGGAGTTGAGTAGGCTGTCCAGTAACAGATGTTTTCAGTAGTCTTTGATTAGGTAGGACAAGACTATGTTTCCTTCCACCACAACCTCGCTTTTCCCACTCATGTTGTAAGTAGCCTTCCCCTCTTGTACCCTGCTGCTTCACAACCTTAGGCCCACAGCTGTAAGTCACCTGTCACTAAATGAACAATTATTATTTATTTTCTTAGATAGTGTGCCTGAACAACACTGTCATATCTAACGATTTTTAAGTGGAAAAATAGCCTTCTGATTTGCCACCGAAACACAGTTTTAGCACAAATGATTTGGAGTAGGTAATTGGGTCTCGTGACTGCACCACTATATTAGGCCTAACAATTTTAAAGTGGAAATCTGGCCTTCTGATTTGCCACTGAAACATAGTGAAAGCACAAACGATTTGGAGTAGCTAATAGGGCTTCGGGAGACTGACGCAGAGTTTTTGAACAATCTACTTTGATGATGTTGGAAGATCGATTTCACACAGGATAAGTTCACTTACAGCACCAGCACTAGCACAGGAGTGACCTCTTTGCATTGTGACACTGAGCGATTAGCATCAGCAAAACAAGATGCCCGCTTTTTATATGGCCAGGGTCATGTGACTTCGGCAACCAATCACAGGAGACCTTGTGTCATGACGTTGTGGATGGTTTCTGCTCCCTGATTGGTTGCAGGAATCAACACACATAAAGTTAAGGGAAGAAAAAACACTAAAAAAAGTGCGCCTCTGCTGTAACCTTACCACATGCTCCGCTCACCTAGACACACCCCTTCCCCTCATCAAACTCATCCCCCCCATTACCACCACTCATATAGCACCACTATTATAGCCAAAGTAATAACAAAAGCATTAGTGGAAACGTAATGCTTTACCGAACTGCGACTGACTTTTGCCGAATTTGTGTAAAAATGCTCACGAAACCGAATGTGCTACATTCATGCCGAATTTGACATTGGCGAACATTTTCCGAACACGTTTGCTCATCTCTAATCATCAGTACATGTGCAAAAGAGCCTGCTGACATCATGGGTACAGCTATAGCAGATGCAGAGGAAGAAATCACTTCTCAACCTCTGACACTAATTTATGTTAAGTTTCAGTTGCAACTAAAGTAAGCTGAAAAAAAAATACAGTATACCTTATTCCGCTCTTTTAGGGCTCATGCCTACATCAGTTTTTCTCATAAAAGTGCTATCTGTGCTTTTCTTGTAGATCACTAGTACCTATGATAGTTTATGGGGTAGTTCACATCTCCGATTTTCCCTTCTGACCAAGTGGTTTACACAAAAGCATGTAGACTTGTGCAATATTTATCCAAGTATCGGATCAAACTCGCCAATGCAAGTCTATGGATCTATGAAAAAATGGAACAGCTGTTGGATGTCATCCATGTGTCCATTTTTCATGTGAATATTTGAAAAAGCTTGAGAAACCCCCATCATTTTTTTTTCATCCAAGAAGAACTGATCAAACTCTGATGGTAAAAACTGTCACTGACCAAACGCTGAGAACATTCTGACCAAAAGCACTGACTAAACTCTGACCAATTTTTTGTGTATGAGAAAAATTACTGATCTGTGAGGGAGCACTAAAAGTAACATGCCCATCAACATTTTTATCCTTTTAATACATTGCAGTCACTATATTATATAGCACTGTGTACTTACAATTGCTCATTTTGCCTTTCTACCCAGATAATTCTTCTTTCCCACTAGGTCTATGACATCATGTGATTAACAACAGACTAATTGAATCCTTCTAAGTTCTATGTAGACACAGGAGGTCAATTTTGTCCCTGGTGTCCTTAGACAGCTCTTTGGGCTTGGCCATGGTGGAGAGGTTAGAGTGTAATTGATTGTGTAGACAGGTGTAATTTATACAAATTCAAACAGGTGGAATTAATACAGGTAATGAGTGCAGAGTAGGAGGGCTTCTTAAAAAAACCTAACAGGACTGTGAGAGCCAGAATTTTTCTGTTTGATAGGTGATCAAATACTTATTTCTTGCAATTTAATTATGTAAAAATCATACAATGTGATTTTCTTTTTTTTCATTTTTAGATTCTGTTTCTCACAGTTGAAGTGTACCTACGATAAAAGATACAGACCTCTCAATTCTTTGTAGGTGGGAAAATCTTGCAAAATTAGCCGTGTATCAAATACTTAATTTCCTCACTGTACTTGCAGGATGAAGTTTTCAGTGAAAAATTCACATAAATAACTTGTTGCGGATATAAAATGCATTTATGAAAATGTTAAAAATGTTATCGGGTGAAAACCAGTTATCATTTATCCATAGGATCGGTGGTAACTTATTTATTGGTGAGGGCCCAGCCTTTGGCTGAACATGGCACTGTTATCCCTTTTAGAATGGCGCAGTCCACATGCTCGACATTCATCCTCTATGGGGCTGGTGAGTGCGGCACACTTTTTTTTTTCCAGTAAACTCATAGAATAAATGGAGCGTTGTTTGGGCATCTGACCCACTGCTTCATTCTATAAAGGGGATTCTGCCGATTGGTGCGGTACCCAATGCTCGGACCCCCACCGATCAATAAGTTATCACTTATCCTGTTGATAGCTGATAACTAATGATGAGTGAACGTGCTTGGATGCTATTTCGAGCATGCTCTGGTGTTATCCGAGTATCTTGGGCGAGCTCAGATAATATGCTTCCGTCCCTGCGACTGCATGCTTTGGGCAGTTAGATAGCTGCGAATCATGCAGTCGCGGGGTCTCAAAAAAAAATCTGCTATGAATTTCTGGCAAAAACTACATGTAGATTTGTTGCAGATTTTTCTGTTGATGTACCATAGATTCCACCATATGCACTGCAAACACTGAAAACCGTTGTGAGATTCCACAGTCTGAATTGATATCCCGATCAGGGTCACCTTGCCGTGGTGGGATGGCTTCTATGCTATTTTTGATCAAAAACAGTGTTTCTAAGAACTTTATATTATTTAAATGCACTTTTGGTTTTGTACTTATTTAGTTCCAGCAGGGTTTATGTTCATTTTGCTTCTTGTAGGCTTTGTAGATTTTCTGCAAAGTATCCCTCCAATTTGAATGTACCCTTACAGTCACAACAACATACCCCAACAATATTGACAGTCCCAGTTATGCTGACAACCACAGAATATAATAATAACAAGGACAGCCGCAGTGTTAGCTCGTGATCTGATTGGCACTCGATCAAATGTTAGCCGACCTGAACAGTAAGGGCAGTCTCACACATCCAGATAATTCCGGTACCGGAAAAAATCGGTACCGGAGTTATCCGTGTCCGTGTGCCCGTGAGCTCACGTAGGCCATACGTGCGGCACACGTGTGCCGCCCGTGTGCCGAGTGGGTACCACACGGAACGTGCAGGAGACAGCGCTAAAGTTTAGCGCTGTCCCCTGCATCGTGCTGAAGCCGCGATTCATATCTTCTGTGCAGCAGCGTTTGCTGCATAGAAGATATGAATAATAGTGTTTAAAAGAAAGATCTATCTGTCCACCACCCTCCCACCCCCTGTGCGCCCCCCCGCTGTTCTGAAAATACTCACCCGCTTCCCTCATTGGCTGTCGCTGCTTCCTGTCCTGACCGCACCTTCTACTGTATGCGGTCACGTGGGGCCGCCGATTACAGTCATGAATATGCGGCTCCACCCCTATGGGAGGTGGAGCCGCATATTCATGACTGTAATCGGCGGCCCCACGTGACCGCATACAGTAGAAGGTGCGGTCAGGACAGGAAGCAGCGACAGCCAACGAGGGAAGCGGGTGAGTATTTTCAGAACAGCGGGGGGGCGCACAGGGGGTGGGAGGGCAGCTGACAGATAGATCTTTCTTTTAAACACTATTATTCATATCTTCTATGCAGCAAATGCTGCTGCACAGAAGATATGAATCGCGGCTTCAGCACCATGTGGGGGGGACAGCGCTTACTGTAGCGCTGTCTCCTGCACGCCACATGGAGAACGTCCGTGTGAGGTACGCGTTTTACACGGACCCATTGACTTTAATGGGTCCGTGTAATACGTGCGCTCCCACGAACACTGACATGTCTCCGTGTTTGCCACACGGAGACACGGTCCGCAAAAAATCAATGACATCTGCACAGATGCATTGATTTTAATGTGTCTACGTGTGTCAGTGGCTCCGGTACGTGAGGAAACTGTCACCTCATGTACCGGAGCCACTGACGTGTGAAACCGGCCTAAAATGGATCTCTATTGGATTGAATATTCTCTGTCATAATCAGATAGATGAAACATAAATTAGGCTGTGTAAGGTAAAGGAGCCTTAATTCCTACAAAAAAGATCCATACTTTGTTGCAGGATATTCAGTTATTGAAATTCTTAGAGTGGTCTTGTGGGTGGATATAATAACGGCAGCATAACCCATACATGAAGGTCAGACTGAAGTTATACTAGGGAGGGTTCAGACAGGTATTTTTGTAAAACATAAATAAGCTTACAAATGATGAAATCTAGAAATGTAGACAGAATTGTGTCCAGGGACGACAGTCAGAGAATGATCAGACCAAAGGAACAAACTAAACTGGAAGCCAATGAACAGGATATTTCAGAACCTGAGTACAAGCAGTAAAACAACAGACTAATATAAAAAGGAGTGAAAACTGAGCTTCTGGCAAAGACTATCTAACCATATTCTTCACCTTTTTGACGGGAAAATTATCCATTTGTCCCTTGACAAGTCTAGCTCTGCTACATCTACTTGGCCAGCTGAACGCTTGCATGATGCGAGCATTCAGTCAGCCAGGCAGCAGAGACATGGATCTGCGTGTGCCTCAACAGCTCAGTGCCTTGCGGTGATATTAGAAAGTTGAGCAGAGTTCATACCCAATGAACTCCGTTCACCTCACTGAAGTCAGTGTGAGGGTGAGAACTTTCCCACGGCGCTCGCGCTGATGTCAGTGAGGTGATCGGAGTTCATTGGGTATGAACTCTGCTCAATTTTCTAACTTCACCGCGAGGCACGCACAGCTCAGTGTCTCTGCTACCTGGCAGGCTGAACGCCCGCATCAAGCAACCGTTCAGCGGACCAAGCAAGTTGGGTTGTCATTATGATTTAAAAAAAGAAACCACAATAGTTCAACAATAAATGGCTTCACCCAACCACTATCCATGAGTGGAGAAAAAGTTTTTGTGTTATTGTTCATATTCTCTGAAAAAACGCCAAGAAAGCCAAAGTTCTGGGTATGTAAACTTTTGAGCACTGCTGTGGCAAAAATGAAGAGACCACTGCACAGTTTTATAAAAATCAGCTTCTCTACATGTCTGACAGCCATTCCATTCCAGTGTCAGTTGATTTCCAACCAGAGTACACCTCATTCTACTTAATGTGCTTCTGATTAGGTGATCACCTGAACCAAATCTTATTGAATGGAGGGAAGTATAAAAAACACTGCTGTGGTGTTCACAATCCTCTTGCAATAGGACAAGCTGGATGACAAAACAAGTGCTAGTAATATCCCAAAAGTAATAGGAATGAAAAAAATAACTTTTAACCATGCCAAAAGAGTTGAAAAGAAAAGTCTTGAGTGAGGAAAAGAAGGGCTCAATTCTGGCTTTACTAGCAGAGGGGCACAGTGAGCCTCATGTTGCCTCCATCCTTAAAATTTCTAAGATGGCAGTCCATTACAACAAGGTCAAGCAGCAGACATTGGGGACAACGAAGCTACAGACCGGCAGAGGGTGAAAACAACTCTCCACTGACCGGGATGACCGTCATCTTATTCGAATGTCACTAAGCAACCGCAGGATACCATCAAGTGACCTACAAAAGGAATGGAAAATGGCAGCTGGGGTGAAGTGCACGGCAAGAACAATTCATAACAGGCTCATAGAGGCAGGGCTCAAGTCATGTAAAGACAGAACAAAGCCTTTCATCAATAAGAAGCAAAGGAGAGTCAGGCTGAAGTTTGCCAAAGACCATAAGGATTGGACCATAGAGGACTGGGGTAAGGCAATCTTCTCTGATGAGCTGCATACAAGGTTATCCTGGAAAAACAGTTGATTCCTTTTGCTCAGGCAATGTTCCCCAACTCTGAGGACTGCTTTTTCCAGCAGGACAATGCGCCCTGCCACACAGTTAGGTCAATGAAGGTGTGGATGAAGGACCACCACATCAAATTCCTGTCATGGCCAGCCCAATCTCCAGACCTGAACCCCATTGAAAACCTCTGGAATGTAATCAAGAGGAAGATGGATAGTCACAATCCATCAAACAAAGAAGAACTGCTTACATTTTTGTACCAGGAGTGGCATAAGGTCACCCAAAAGCAGTGTGAAAGACTGGTGGAAAGCATGCCAAGAGGCATGAAAGCAGTGATTAAAAACCATGGCTATTCCACAAAATATTGATTTCTGAACTCTTCCTGAGTTAAAACATTAGTATTGTTGTTTCTAAAGGATTATGAACCTTTTTTTTTTTTGCATTATTTGAGGTCCGCAAGCAATGCATTTTTTTTGTTATTTTGACCATTTCTCATTTTCTGAAAATAAATCCAAAATGTATTGCTTGGTACTTCGGAGACATGTTGTCAGTGGTTTATAGAATAAAAGAACAATTTACATGTTACTCAAAAATATATCAATAAAGAGAAAAATCAGACAAACTGAACATTTTGCAGTGGTCTCTTACTTTTGCCAGAGCTGTATATGTATATGCAGAGAAGAATATTCCCTTTGAAAACTATCTTTAAATGACATAGAGAATGTATGTAAAAGCTAATGTTAAAATCGCATTGCATATGGATTGCATTCGCATGCCATTCGGATACTAGGTGATAAAAATCGCATTGTACTCACATTGGCCTGATTTTCTTAACAGTGATGGGTGTGAGCTTTAGGGCTCATACTCATCTGCGAGAAACTCGGATGAGTCTCGCACGTCAATACCCGGCATTGCATCCAGCACTCAGATCGTAGTAATACATGCAGCCGCACGCTCCACTCCTGAGTGCCGGGTATTGATCAAACTATTGGAGAAATGTAGTATGACATACACCCCCCGAGGGTGGCCATAAAATACACAGATGTGTTGAGCTGTTTAAGGACCGATTTTTTACTGGTAAATGTTTCGTGTAAAAATCTGATTATTATCAGTGTTTTGGATCAGATTTACATCAGTCTTTGGTCAGTGTTGTCTGGTTTTCCTATCAGAGTTTTATCTTGTATAAATAGAAAAAAAAGATGGCAGTTACTCCAGCTTCTCCTATCAGTCAGTGAAAAACAGAGAGCACACATGTGGAATCTGAGAGCTCCTGAATTTTTCAATAACTCAAAGATTTGCATGGGCAAGTTTGATCAAAACTAGACAAGTCTCCAAGTTTTGTTGTGATCCACAAAAATACACGGGGATGTGAACACCCTTATGGAGCTCACAGACACAAAAAGAGGACTTCAAAGATCCTCCAAAAATTTGAAAAAAGTCCCATATAAAAAAGCAGAGATGATTACCTGCTCAGGCCTCCAAAACAAATGCACTGGCATTGTTTACACAGGCAATGCAGAGCATCTGGCTAACAGCCTATTGCTCCTGTGCGAACAGAGGCCAACCGTGTACAAAGCCATCTTGGTCCAACTGCACCCTGCAAGATAAAGTGCAAAAAAAACAACATATCAATGTATGTAAGGTATTGGTTTATATTGGGGCCACAATGCGTAAGCTGGCAACCCACGTCAAGGGGTTGTTGCACCTGTGTTTCAGACATCATTTATTGGGTCCGCTGCACCCTGCCAGTGCATTTGTTTTGAAGGCCTGAGCAGGTAATCATCTCTGCTTTTTTCTCTGTGAAGTTTTTTCAAATTTTTGAAGTCCTCTTTTTGTGTCTGTGAGCTTTGTTAGATGTTTAGCGCTAGGACTGGCAAATGTAAGGACCCTTGACGTGGGTTGCCAGCTTACATATTGTGGCCCCAATATAAACCAATATCTTACATACATTGATATGGTTTTTTTTTTACACTTTATTTTGCAGGGTGCGGTTGGACCAAGATGGCTCTGTAAACTGTAGGCCTCTGTTCACAGCATGCATTTTGTAGCACTGGGCAGCCCGCCTGTATGTGCGTTACTAATAGGCTGTTAGCCAGATGCTCTGCATAGCCTGTGTGAACAATGCCACATACAGACTATTATCGCTTATCTTTTTGTGCACTAAAATACCAAGCAGCCAACACTGGATTGAAAGTGGTTGTTTCATCGGTATTGTTGCACCTGTGTTTCAGCCATCATTTATCGGGTCCGCTGCGCCCTGCCAGTGCATTTGTTTTGGAGGCCTTAGCAGGTGGTCATCTCTGCTTTTTTCTCTGGAACACCCTTATGGACTACAATAGGTATAATATCCATGAAAAACAGTAATGTAATTTGTATGTGAAAAAACAACTTCTGAATGAGCCCTTACAAGATTTATGGAAAGCCGATGTCGAGAGAGGGACATAATAACTATACAGATACCTAATAATTCTACTTGTTCTCAAGGAGATAATTATGTCTGCTTACTGAACAATAACGGCTTCTAAATTGCTTGGCTAGTCATCGTCTAACTATACATTGTTATACATTGTTGATGACGTGTTGACCCAGAATCCTGTCCATGTCCATATTTTACAGCGCTAACCATTGCCAAGCCATGATGACCAAGTGATCCTCCGCTATGAACTTATGGAGCTCGTTCACTCCAGATTTATCTCCTTCAACAAAATCCAATTAGGCAATAATTCTGCCTGGTATTTATACAGGGCGACATTCAGGAAATTAGTCATTGTTGACTGTAAATCTGATCATGAATTTATGCAAATCAAATAGTACTGTCGCTAGAAAAAAAAAACAGGAAACAGGTCAATCCAGTCAATCTGAGCCTTTATTTAGATCAGTACGCGTTCCATCTCCCTCCAAGATCAAAATAACTTTTCTTGTTTAATCTTTATATGTAGATGACCTACAATACACCCAAATCCTCAATATTGGAGGGCTTTTCTGGGCCAGTGCTGATCTACATGCACATATAAATAGTTTGGGGGGTGAAATTCTGCCGATTCACTTTTCACTTTTAAAGCAGAGCTCTGTAAGCTGAATTGATGCTTGAAAATAGGCCACAAAAAATCCACAAGGTGCTCCTTCAAATCTAAGGCCCATGGTTGAGTGAACTAGCGCACTCATGGATATTTGTGGGATATTTCAAAAAAACTGCAGAAACAGAATTAAACAATATTGAACCATTTATCAAGCTAAAGGCACAAGACTTCTGTTTATATTTGCGCTCAATGATGGACTTTTCGGACTTGCACCATATTTATTATGTGTTTCAGACACATTCTGTGCCTCGTTCGACAGGGAGACATGACCTTGATGGAAAAGAGTGTAGTTTACTGGGAAAGGGGGGTGTCCTACGGTAAAATGCAACAACATTTTTGGCATAAAGCAAGCCAAATAGACAGTCTTAAAATATGACAGATTTATCAAACAGCGCGGACCACTAACAAATCTGGTCAATTTTAAGGCTGTCTAAAGTTTTCACTAGGGAAGACTTCGACAGAATTGATATAAATGCCCCAATAAGTCATTTTATTTATTTTATACACTTATACAGTGCCATCACATTCCGCATCGCTTTAACAGACATCACCGTCCCCATTGGGGCTCATAATCTATATTTCCTATCAGTATGTTTTTGGAGCCTTGAAAAACATTCATTTTCACAAGTAGAGACATTCCAAAGTTATCCCCAGGTAAGGATGGTTTTCTGTCCTGACGAGCAAGTGTGTAAACTTCGAAATGCATTGACATAATAAAAAAAAGAAAACCTACTTGTGTGGACCTGGATTTACCATTTTGTTTCCCAGCAACGCGGATCCACAATGCTCCCTTCTTGTGATCCCCAGGTAAGGTGACACACGTCAGATTTGAAGAAAGGAGCTGTCTCCTTTAAATCCCGACAAGCCAGATTGATTACAGATTGCAGGAAGCGTGGCTCCGTGATATTTTACAATATTTGATAGTAAAGGTAGGTTCACACTGGGTGTTTTGCAGCTTTTTTTTTTGCAGCAAAACCTGGAAAGAAGCTGCAGAATGCAGAAAAAAAGGATGTTTTCCTTGTTTTTACTTGTGCTTTTCACAGCGTTTTTTTTTGCGGTGGTTTTGGCATGCTAGATTTGTCATTTGTGCATGCTGATAAAGTTTAGTATTGAAAAAAGTCCTATTCCAAAGAATAAGGTTTTTGCACAAAAACTCTGCAAAACCTGATACCTGCGTTTTGTCAGCACCTGTTCAAGTCAATGGGTGAAAAATGCTGGAAAAAAATCACTGAAAGAAGAGCCATGCTCTATGTCCAAAAAAACATGCAAAGCACAATACTGATGACAAAAAAACAATGTGTGTGTGAGATTTCTGAAATGTCATAGACATAGCTGGTCCTGTAAAATGAAGCTGAAAATTAGCATAAAAAACGCAACAAAAACGCCCAGTGTGAACTTAGCCTAAAAGTCCACTGTCTAACACGCCACGTGAGGTGGAAGTTATTTTCTATGGTATCTACTATATAATTCTCTAAGGGTCACTTCTGTATTTCTGTCTGTCACGGAAATCCCAGGTCACTGATTGGTCGTGGCAAAACGGCCACAACCAAACAGCGACGGGCACAGTGCGGCTGCGAAATGGCCGCTCCCTATTCCCCTGCCGTCAGTGCCCCCTCCATACTCCCCTCCAGTCATACCGCTATGTCATCATCTCGCGAGACCGCAATGCACTCTTGGGACCAGAGCGTTGCAAGGAGCATCGGTAAACGCCCTGGCTGGATCCGGGGCCGACGGAAGGTGAGTATATAACTATATATTACGTGGCTGGGCAATATACTACGTATCTGTGCTATATACTACGTGTCTGTGCTATATACTACGTGGCTGGGCAATATACTACTTGGGCTGTGCAATATACGTGGCTGGGCAATATACTATGTGGCTGGGCAATATACTACGTGTCTGTGCTATATACTACGTTGGCTATGTTATATGCTACGTGGCTGTGCTATTAGCTATGTGGGCTGTGTTATATACTACGTGGGCTGTGTTATACGCTACTTGGCCACGCCCGGCCGCAAACAATCAGCGACAGGCGCAGTCCGCCCGCGAATTGGCGCGGAATTTGAACCACGCTTTGCTAATTGGTCGCGACCGGCCGAATCCTGTGTATAAATTGCATTATTCTGAAAACTTCATAAATAAACCACACACATATTCTAGAATACCCGATGCGTTAGAATCGGGCCACCATCTAGTCACTAATAGTGTTGAGCATTCCGATACCGCAAGTATCGGGTATCGGCCGATACTTGCGGTATCGGAATTCCGATACCGGGATTCCGATACTTGCCGCGTATCGGATACCGGAATCGGAAGTTCCAAGATTCAAAATGCAGAAATTCAGCCAATGAGAATGATTCCAAGTGTGGGCACATCCTGTTTAGCATGGAGGGCATGAAACTACTGGCATGGCTGTGATTGGCTGCTGAAATGATGTCATGATGCAGTTTAAAAGTCGCTGGCGCCATTTTGCGATCACTCTGCTGTGAATTCAGTTAGTGACAGGACGCTGTTTGCTGACTGAGGGACAGTTTAGAGATAGCGATTTGCTTCTTTGTGCTTTCCAAAGGCTAATTTAGCAACCGCTGTGTTCACCTACTATTCACCTTGCTTTTGCCTTGTAGCGCTGTTTTCACAGCGATCTGCAAGGTCTGTGTGTGTGTGTGTGTGTGAGTGCAGCCCACTCTCTAAGTCTGAGTGCAGCCACATAGGCCATCCATAGCTGGTTGTATTCAGTTCAGGGAGGGTGGTTCATTGCCTCATACTGTTCTTTTTTTTTTTTTTTTTCAAGTAGTGTAGTCTGCTGCTAATTTATTCAAAAAAATCCTATTAGTGTCTTTCCACCCGTCTCCAGCTAATTTGTGGAAAAACACTACATAGGATAACGCAGAGGAGGGTTTTTGGGCCTTGCAGCGCCGTTTACGGCTGTCTGCACGGTCTCCGTGTGACTGCAGCTCGCCCTGTAGTCTGTGAGCAGCCATAGCCTGGTTGTCTCCAGCTCAGGGTTGTTCACTGCGTCATACCGCCAAATCAATTTTCATTTTGTTTTAAGTAGTGCAGGCTGCTGCACATTTTTTCAAAAAATTCCTATTAGTGTCTTTCCACCCGTCTCCAGCTAATTTGTGGAAAAACACTACATAGGATAACGTAGAGGAGGGTTTTTGGGCCTTGCAGCGCCGTTTACGGCTGTCTGCACGGTCTCCGTGTGACTGCAGCTCGCCCTGTAGTCTGTGAGCAGCCGTAGCCTGGTTGTCTCCAGCTCAGGGTTGTTCACTGCGTCATACCGCCAAATCAATTTTCATTTTGTTTTAAGTAGTGCAGGCTGCTGCACATTTTTTCAAAAAATTCCTATTAGTGTCTTTCCACCCGTCTCCAGCTAACTTGTGGAAAAACACTACATAGGATAACGTAGAGGAGGGTTTTTGGGCCTTGCAGCGCCGTTTACGTCTGTCTGCACGGTGTCCGTGTGACTGCAGCTCTATCCGTTGTCAGTTCAGCCCCCCAAAAATAAATAAATAATAAAGTTCACCAAACACACCAGTTACACCACTTTACATTTGTGTAGGCCACATTAGCTCATATTAAAGTCTAGTCCACACTTTAGAAAATTAGTGTTTCTTATACCTGTTAGGAGGAGTTGTTCAGGAATAAGCACACAAAGCCGTTAGTACTTTTCTGCTTATCTTTATCAGTCAACCAAGATGAAGAAGGCAGTGAGTAAGGCACGTGGGCGTGGGCGCGGAGCAGGGAGGGGACGTGGGGATTCTGTGCCTGCTGCGGGCACCGGTGACTCATCAGCACCCACATTCACCAGGCAACAGTCGTTCATGCGCAGCTTTGTGTCAGAGCGCCGTACACCGCTGCTGCGTGAAGAACAAATTGAAGCCGTTGTCGGATGGATGGCAGCTAATGCATCAACTTCAATTAGTGCCACATCCTCTCAGACACAGAGCACTGGAGAGCAGCCATCTGTCTCTTCACCACCTGCCAAATTGCCCAGGCAGACAGAGAGCCCAGGACAGGAGCCGTCTCTACTTCTGTTCTCTGAATCTCTTGGCTTGGAAACAGGGGGCCAGCCAAGCAGCATTGGAGAAATGGAAGAAGAGGCAGGGTGCAGTGATGCCCAACAGCTTTTTCTCTCTTCCTCTGAAGAGGCGGGTGGGCCAGTGGCTCCGGTCACCACATCGCAGGCCGCATCAGCTGATGATGACACTCAGGTGCCACTTACTGGTGCGTGCTCTGCTGCTGAGACTACCCAGGAGGAGCAGTTGGGGGCAGAGGGTAGTGTAGATGATGAGGTCCTTGACCCATCTTGGCGTGAGGGACAGGAAGGTGGTGGGAGCAGCTCTGAGGAAGAGATTCCCCGTACGGCCCAAAGAGGGAGAGGGAGGGGGAAGACTGCGGATCCTGCAGCCTCCGCTTTGGCACCCGTTAGGAGCATGTCTCTTCCAAAAGCCAAAAAGGGCGCTCCCAAGACTTGCAGTGCCTGGTCCTTTTTTGACACAGTTGCAGATGACATTTGCTATGTCAGATGCAAGGTGTGTCATCAAAAAGTCAAAAGAGGTCGAAATGTCAGCAACCTCAATACCTCCAACATGTGGAAACATGTGCGCAACAGGCACCCGGCGGAGTTAGAAAAACACACTGAAGAGCTAGGCCAACCAACAGCGGCAGCTACCACCTCTTCAGCTCGTGTTGCCTCTTCCTCTAGCTCACACGCAGCTGGTTCGGCTTCCTCCCAGGATCGCCGTGGAAGAACGTCTGGCCCTGTTGTCCAGAGACCCGCTGTAATTCCACCCGCAGCACCACTTTCCCAGTCATCCACACACTCCCAGCCCAGTCTACAGCCATCGGTAGTACAGGCATGGGAGAAAAGGCGGCCTTTCTCGTCAAACCACCCACGAGCACAGGCTCTGACTGCAGGCATTGCCAAACTTCTTTCACTGGAAATGCTGTCATTCAGGCTGGTGGAGACTGACAGCTTCCGTGACTTGATGTCATTGGCAGTCCCACAGTACAATGTGCCCAGCCGCTTTTACTTCAGCAGGCAAGCCGTCCCTGCCCTGCACAAGCATGTGGAGGGACACATAAAACACGCGCTACTGAACGCCGTCAGTAGCAAGGTCCACCTCACCACCGATGCGTGGACCAGTCAACATGGACAGGGGCGATACCTTTCCCTCACTGCCCATTGGGTTAATGTCGTTGAGCCGGGTACAGACCGTGCGAGTGGCGCAGGACGTGTCCTGCCCACTCCAAGGATTGCAGGAATCCATTCTGTACGCATTGACTCCTCCTCTTACACCAGTTCCTCAGAATCATCGCTGCAGGAGCCGTCACAGTCCACCTCCACATGGACCCGTGATGAACGTGTACCTGTTACGACCGACATGAGCACAGCCGTGGCCAAACGTCAACAGGCCGTCTTGAAATTAATTTTTTGGGGGAATCGTAGCCACACAGCGCAGGAGCTCTGGAATGCCATCAAGCAGGAGAGCGATGTGTGGTTTGTGCCAGCGAATCTCCAGCCAGGCATGGTAGTGTGTGATAATGGCCGAAATCTGGTGGCAGCTCTGGGCCTCGGCAACCTCACTCACATCCCATGTCTGGCACATGTGCTCAATTTGGTCGTGCAGAGCTTTTTGAGGGACTATCCGGATCTTGATGCACTGCTGCACAAGGTCCGCCTAGAGTGTGCTCACTTGCGGCGTTCCAGCACGGCAAAAGCGCGCATTGCGGCTCTGCAGCGCCGACACCGCCTGCCGGAACATCGCATCATATGTGACCTACCTACCAGGTGGAATTCCACGTTACATATGTTGGAGCGGTTGTGTGAGCAGCAGCAAGCTGTAATGGAGTACCAGCTGCTTCAGGCGCAAAGAAGTCGCAGTCAGCGCCGTACAGACTTCACAACCACAGAGTGGGCCACTATGAATGACGTCTGCCAGGTTTTGCGTCCCTTTGATTATTCCACGCGGATGGCGAGTGCAGATGATGCACTAGTCAGCATGACTGTCCCCCTTATCTGCCTGCTTGAAAAATCACTGCAAGCGCTAAGGGATGATGTTGTGGAAGAGGTGGAGGATGAGGATTCACCATTTCCATCATCTTCTGGACAGTCAGCGCCACGTGGTTCCTCACAAACGCGTAGGCAGGGGAAAGTTTGTGAGGAGGATGAGGAGGAGTCAATGGAGGAGGAAGACATCCGTCCAGAGGAGGGAGTTACCGAATTGTCCAGTACTCAGTGTGTACAGCGAGGGTGGGGTGATGACGAGCGGGCAGAGACCACGCCTCCAGCAGGGGACAGCGTTTCTTGGGCAGTTGGCAGTCTGCAGCACATGGTGGATTACATGCTGCAGTGCCTGAGAAACGACCGCCGCATCGCCCACATTCTCAACATGTCTGATTACTGGGTGTTCACCCTCCTCGATCCTCGCTACCGGGACAACGTAGAAAGCCTCATCACACCGTTGAACCGGGAGCGAAAAATGCGGGAGTACCAAGACACACTGGTCAATTCCATCATCTTCTCCATTCCAACTGAGAGAAGTGCTGCTAGTGCATTCCAAAGCAGCTCAGTGCGTCCAGGCAGTGGTGGAGGCTCTGCACAAAGAGGGAGCAGAAGCAGTGCCTCTGCCCAAGGCAAGACCAGTATGGCCCAACTGTGGCACAGTTTTCTGTGCCCCCCACAAAAGTCTACACCATCACAGACGGCTCCAGTCAGCAGGAGGCAACGGTTCCGTCAGATGGTGACAGACTACATGTCTTGCCCTCTTGCTGTACTCCCAGACGGCTCTTCCCCTTTCAAGTTTTGGGTCTCAAAGCTGGATACATGGCCAGAGCTAAGCCAGTATGCATTGGAGGTGCTGTCTTGCCCTGCGGCCAGTGTATTATCGGAACGTGTCTTTAGTGCTGCAGGTGGTGTACTAACTGACCGTCGCATGCGACTATCCTCCGATAACGTTGACCGGCTTACTTTCCTGAAAATGAACAAGGCCTGGATCTCGCAGGAATTTGCCACTCCTCCTCCTGATTAAATAATTAGGTCACTGTATACGTTATCCAGGTCTCCTGTTGTGTTCATCTTTCTACCACCTGAACTTAAATTCCTGGGCTCCAACACCGCCAGTTGAGGCTCAGAAGTGCCGTCTGCACAGTCAAAACATACGACCCAGTGTTATTGGGTTTCAGTACCGTCAGCTGATCCCCAGCTGTGTAGCCGGCAATGTGTCATGCGACCGCCACGCTGACACAACAACTGAAATGTAAGGGAATCTGTCCCCCCCCCCCCCCCCCCCAAGGCGTTTGTTACTGAAAGAGCCACCTTGTGCAGCAGTAATGCTGCACAAGGAAAAGGTAGCTATTTTGGTTTAGCTCCTTGCACACGCAGAACTTAACACTTATAAAATGTGTCCACTGATACCGTAAAACCGTCCCGGAGGTGGGGCTTTCCTTCGTAATATGACGCAGCACAGCCGTCATTCCTACCCCCCCGGCGCTGCGCCCCGGCTCCTCAGCGTTGTTTGATTCCGTCCCGGAGCCTGCGCTGTTATGTTATCCCGTGGCCAGGCACACTTAGCGCTGCCCGTCTTCTGGCATCATTTGGTGTCAGGATGGCTGCGCCTGTGCGGCCGCGCTGGCCGAGAGCCCGCCTCGCAGTGTCTTCTGATTTAATCCCACTGGGGGCCTGGGATCCATGGACACGCGCATTGCATATCTGAACCTCCACCTCTCACTCATCTCCCTATGGCTTCTTCAGACTGTTCGGTGTCAGCTGGTCCCTAATAGCATGCCACGGTCGTGACACCGCACAGTCTTAAGAAGCCGTAGGGAGGGGAGTGAGAGGCGAGGATATGCACTGCGCATGGCCATGGATCCCAGGCCCCCAGTGGGATAAAATCAGAAGACACTGCGAGGCGGGCTCTCGTCCAGCGCGGCCACACAGGCGCAGCCAGCCTGACACCAAATGATGTCAGAAGATGGGCAGCGCTAAGTGTGCCTGGCCAAGGGATAACTTAACAGCGCAGGCTCCGGGACGGAATCAAACAACGCTGAGGAGCCGGGGCGCGGCGCCGGGGGGGTAGGAATGACGGCTGTGCTGCGTCATATTACGAAGGAAAGTCCCACCTCCGGGACGGTTTCACGGTTTCAGGGGACACATTTTATAAGTGTTTAGTTCTGTGTTTGCAAGGAGCGTGATGAAAAGAGCCACCTTTTCCTTTTGCATCTTTTGTGCTGCACAAGCTGGCTCTTTCAGCTACAAACGCCTTGGGGGGGGGTTAAAGGTTCCCTTTCGACTTTCTCAGGCTTCGGCCTACATTGTGTTCCTCTGCTTTTCCACCTGTCCCTGGGCTCCAACACCGCCAGTTGCCGTCCAGAAGTGCTGTCCGCACAGTCCCAACAGTCGCTCCTCTGTTATTGGGGTTCAGTAACGTCAGCTGTTCCCCAGCTGTGTGTGTGGCAATCCCTCCTACCTCCTCCACCTCCCCCTCCTGTCCCTGGGCTCCAACACCGCTAGTTGCCGTCCAGTAGTGCTGTACGCACAGTCAACAGTCCCTCCTCTGTTATTGGGGTTCAGTAACGTCAGCTGTTCCCCTGCTGTGTGTGTGGCAATCCCTCCTACCTCCTCCTACCTCCTCCTCCTCCACCTGTCCCTGGGCTCCAACACCGCCAGTTGCCGTCCAGAAGTGCTGTACGCACAGTCAACAGTCCCTCCTCTGTTATTGGGGTTCAGTAACGTCAGCTGTTCCCCTGCTGTGTGTGTGGCAATCCCTCCTACCTCCTCCTACCTCCTCCTCCTCCACCTGTCCCTGGGCTCCAACACCGCCAGTTGCCGTCCAGAAGTGCTGTACGCACAGTCAACAGTCCCTCCTCTGTTATTGGGGTTCAGTAACGTCAGCTGTTCCCCTGCTGTGTGTGTGGCAATCCCTCCTACCTCCTCCTACCTCCTCCTCCTCCACCTGTCCCTGGGCTCCAACACCGCCAGTTGCCGTCCAGAAGTGCTGTACGCACAGTCAACAGTCCCTCCTCTGTTATTGGGGTTCAGTAACGTCAGCTGTTCCCCTGCTGTGTGTGTGGCAATCCCTCCTACCTCCTCCTACCTCCTCCTCCTCCACCTGTCCCTGGGCTCCAACACCGCCAGTTGCCGTCCAGAAGTGCTGTACGCACAGTCAACAGTCCCTCCTCTGTTATTGGGGTTCAGTAACGTCAGCTGTTCCCCTGCTGTGTGTGTGGCAATCCCTCCTCATATCTGAACCTCCACCTCTCACTCATCTCCCTACGGCTTATTCAAACTGTGCGGTGTCAGCTGGTCCCTAATAGCATGCCACGGCCGTGACACCGCACAGTTAGAAGAAGCCGTAGGGAGATGAGTGAGAGGTGGAGGTTCAGATATGCACTGCGCATGTCCATGGATCTCAGGCCCCCAGTGGGATTTAATCAGAAGACAGTACGAGGCGGGCTCTCTGCCAGCGCGGCCGCACAGGCGCAGCCAGCCTGACACCAAATGATGTCAAAAGACGGGCAGCGCAAAATGTGTGCATGGCCAAGGGCTAACCTAACAGCGCAGGCTCCGGGACTGATTCAAACAACGCTGAGGAGGCGGCGCACGGCGCCAAGGGGGTAAGAATGACGGCTGTGCTGCGTCACATCACAAAGGAAAGTTACACCTACCGGACGGTATCACGGTAGGAGGGGACACTTTTCATAAGTGTTAGGTTCAGCATGTGCAAGGACCATAATTAAAAGAGCTAAGTTTACCTTTTCCAGCATTAGTGCTGTACACGATGGCTCTTTCAGCTACAAACGCCTGGGGGGGGGGTTAAAGTTTCCCTTTCAACTTGCTCCAGTGCAGGCTTCGGCCTACACTCTGCTCCCTCTCCTCCTCCTGCTGACCCTGGGCTCTAACACCGCCAGTTGGGGCCCAGATGTGCTAGCTGCACAGAGCCAAACACCAGCCAATGTGTCAGTGGGGTTCAGCACCGCCAGCTGTTCCCCTGCTGTGTAGCCGGCAACGTGTCCTGCAACAGCCACGCAGACACAAGAACTGAAATTGAAGGGAACCTGTCCCCCCTCCCCCAGGCGTTTGTACGTTTTTAAGGCCACCTTGTACAGCGGTAATGCTGCATGTGTGCAAGGTGGCTCATAAACGTATTCTCCTCGCACATGTGGAACTGAAAACACGTCTGAAATGTGTCCTCTGTGTGACCATTTAACCGTCCCGGGGGTGTGACTTTCCTTTGTAATGACACGCTGCAACCCCCTTGGTAGCGCTGCCCGTCTTCTGGCATCATTGTTTGGCTGCCTGCGCCTCTGCGGCCGCCCTGACCCACACAACGCCCCTCGGTGTCTTATTTCTTGGGACTGCGAGGGTGTGATTGATGGGCATGAGCAGTGCATCAGTTCGCCTGTCCCTCATCTCCTTCCGCCTTCTTCAGACTGTGCGGCTTCATGGCCGTGGCATGCGATAAGGGATCAGCTGACGCCGCACAGTCTGCAGCGGGTGTAAGGACCCGAGTGCGAGAGGCGAACATATGTGCTGCGCCAGGCCATGAATCACAGCCCCGCAGTGTTTTAACAATGTTAAGACACCGCGGGGCTGGGATTCATGGTCATCGCGAACCGCAGCGGCCGACATTAAATGAGGTCAGAAGATGGGCAGCGCTAACAGCGCTAGGCCAGGGGATAACACGACAGCGCAGACTCCTGTACAGCAAATAACAACGCTCAGGAGGCTGCACCCAGCACCAAGGTGGGATTCTTGACATCTGTGCTGCGTCTCATTACAAAGGGAACTCGCGCCTCCAACACAGTTTGACTGTATAAAGGGCTAAATGTTATACGTGTTTCATTCAGCGTGTGCAAGGAGCAAAATTAAAAGAGCAACCTTTGACTTGTGCAGCACTACTGCTGCATAAGCTGTGGCTCTTCTAGTTTGTAACCCCTGAGGGGGGGTTAAAGGTTACCTTTGAAATTGGTTCAAGTAGGCTTCGGCCTACACTCTGCTCCCCCTGCAGAGCCCGGGCTCCAACACCGCCAGTTGGGGCCCGGTACTGCTAGCTGCACAGAGCCAAACACCAGCCAATGTGTCAGTGGGGTTCAGCACCGCCAGCTGTTCCCCTGCTGTGCAGCCGGCAACGTGTCCTGCAACAGCCACGCAGGCACAACAGACCCAAAGCTGCCGCCAGTGCAGGCTTCGGCCTACACTCTGCTCCATCTCCTCCTCCTGCTGACCCCGGGCTCTAACACCGCCAGTTGGGGCCCGGTACTGCTAGCTGCACAGAGAAAAACACCAGCCAATGTGTCAGTGGGGTTCAGCACCGCCAGCTGTTCCCCTGCTGTGCAGCCGGCATCGTGTCCTGCAAAAGCCACGCAGACACTTGCTCTTGTACCTTCTGCTCCCCATCCTGGTTCCAGTACCGTCAGCTGGTTCCGGGCAGAGCCTTTGGCTTAGGTGCCTCCCTCTGGGTATCCGAGTTCCACCAACGTCAGGTGGTCCTTGGTAGTGCTTTCAGGCACGGGTACCTCCTGCTTAGTAACCGGGTTCCAGTAACGTCAGCTGGTCCTCGGTAGTTCCATTGGCTCTTGGACCTTCGGGTAGCCATCCGAGTTCCAGTTCCATCAGCTGGTTCTCGGCCTTCTTGTACCTTCTGCTACATTTCCAAGTTCAAGAGACTAAACACGATGACCCGGAAGACCACCCCTAAGATGACGACGACACCAGAGACGACAACCACCGTGATGACGACGACCCTGGAGACGATGACCCCGAAGACCACCCCGATGACGACGACCCCGGAGACGACGACCCTGAAGACCACCCCGATGACGACGACCCCGGAGACGACGACCCTGGAGACGACGACGACCTGGAAGACCGAGAAGCAGAAGAACAAGAGGCTGCAGAACAAAGAGCAGAAGAACATTAAGCATAACACTAAATATCAGAGCAAAAAATATTATCTAAATTATAAGCAGAAGAAGACTAAGCAGTGTATGGGGGTGAGTCCGTTCCTCCTCGTGGTGCCCCTGGATAAAGCCTGATGCTGCAGGCCAAACTGAATGCGGACAAATGTAACTCTTTTGTGACAGGCAGAACGGAAGGTGTAATCTTCAAACTTTTATAGATAACAACTACGGGAATGCCTGTCACAAATAAGAATATGATGAAGAAGTAGAATATGATGAAGATAATAGTAAAATAAAAAGAATATGAACAATGTAAGAAAAAAAATAATAGGTAGAAGATGAAGAAGAAGATGAATAAGGTGAAGAAGTTGATGTCAAAGAAGCTGATGATGAGGATAATGAAGAAGAAAGTGTGGGAGAAGTAAAAAAGAAGGTGAAGGGCGTGGAAGTAGTGAAACATCAATATCTGACAAAATAAAAAAAAATTAACATAGTCAAAATCTTTCTACCGCCGAACGTCATAAAAAAAAACAAAACCTGCTATTCTATTACATTGGGCTAAACCTCTGTGCCTTTAATGTCTCCGCCACGTCCCCCAATACATCCTACATTATTCTTAGTTGTTTTCCTTCATGTAGAATGAACCTACAAGTTTATAAAGGGTTTATTTTAATTCCGATATTTTCGTCCCATTGACTTGCATTGGGATCGGGTATCGGTATCGGATTAGATCTGATATTTTGACGGTATCGGCCGATACTTTCCGATACCGATACTTTCCGATATCGGAAAGTATCGCTCAACACTAGTCACTAATAATGGACCTGCTCAGAAATACCATGACTGTGAATCAGTGACCTGCATCTGGGCTATGCCCTCTAAATGCACACACCTTTATACAGCTGATGTGACAGCACTGTTCACATTAACATGACTTCCACAAGCCGATGCCGTGAGTCAGCAGCCTCCTGCAATTCATTGTGTGGTCTGACGATAGACACCGGCAATGGTGTAGCCAGAAGGCAGAGGTTGGGCCGTGTTTCTACATTTTTGTCTATTCAACCAATTGATGTGTCTAAATTGAAGAAAATTGATAAGTCTGTGTTCAGATGCAGGAATCATACTGTGTCTTTAAACTGCAAAAGCCCTGTGCCCCGATGGTCTTTCCACTGTTTTCTGGCACAATCACTTAAAGGGGCATTTGCACTGCAGGGTAATCGTTAAAGTGCATTGTTAAAAACACTGATTTCACAAATATCTTGCAGTGTGAACAGGCTGCTGATCAGCTGAGGAAGAAGAAAAACGCTCATTCATCGGGTGTAAGATCATCGTTCGTTCTCGGCTGTGCATCATGCTGTGTAAGCAGGACTCGTGCTGCCGAGAACAAAGGCAACCAATGTGTACTGATCTATCTAGTACAGATCTAGCATAGATGGCTCAGTGCGCATCATTTACAGCAAATTTTGGGCAGCACAGTGGTTCAGTGGTTAGCACTGTATGGTGGCTCAGTGGCTAGCACTGTATGGTGGCTCAGCCTTGCAGTGTTGGGGTCTGGGGTTCAAATCCCACCAAGGACATCTGCAAGGAGTTTGTATGTTCTCTCCGTGTTTGCGTGGGTTTCCTCCAGTTCTCCGGTTTCCTCCCAGACTCCAAAGACATACTGATAGGGAATCTAGATTGTGAGCCCCAATGGGGACAGTGATGATGTATGTCTGTAAAGCGCTGTGTAATTAATGGTGATATATGAGTAAAATAAATACATTTACATTGGTCTGCCTGTGTAAACAGGGATTCAAACAACTGCTAATCAACAGTCAGTTTTGGGCCAGTTGTCAGATATAAGAGCTGCTGGGCCAGGCACAGCCACCCAGCTCAGTAAAAGGAATAGCAGTCTCACTTCCGCACCACATCCCTTTAACTATCTGATCACTTGGGCACTAGTGATGAGCAAATATACTCGTTACTCAAGATTTTCTGAGCATGCTCGGGTGACCTCTGAGTATTTTTTAGTGCTCGGAGATATAGTTTTCTATGAATGATTTACATCTGTTAGGCTGTGTGCACACTTTCAGGATTATTCGCGTTTTTTCAAGTTTTTTTCCGCTATAAAAATGATATAAAAACACTTTAAAAATGCATACATTAAGCATCGCATCATTTTTAATGCATTCTGCAATTTTTGTGCACATGATGTGTTTTTTTCCCGCGAAAAAAACGCATTGCAGGAAAAAACGCCGCATGTTCATTAATTTTGCGGATTTTTCACATTTTTCCCGCTATTTAATGCATTAGGAAGCTCCGGAAAAAAAAACGCAAAAAAACGAGCAAAAAACGCGTCAAAAACGTGAAAAGAAACTAATGCGGATTTCCTGCAGAAAAAGTTCAGTTTTGTTCAGGAAAAATCTGCAGAAAATCCTGAACGTGTGCACATAGCCTTAGCCAGCTTGATTACATGTGGGGATTCCCTAGCAACCAGGCAACCCCCACATACATATACATGTACTTATGCTGGCTAACAGATGTAAATCATTCAGCTGCGGCAAAAAACCCTAAATCTCCGAGCACTAAAAAATACTCGGAGGACCCCCGAGCGTGCTCGAGAGATCTCGAGTAACGAGTATATTCGCTCATCACTATTGGGCACTAGGGTTGCTCAATCCGATAATGTAAAATCGGAATTATACCGATTTTCACTATGATCGGAATTCCGAATCCCGATTCCGATCTTTGAATGTGATTGGAAATCGCGTTTTTTTTTTTTTGCACAATGCTTGTGATTGACACATGAACCACCCAATGAAGAGCCTGTGTAGTGTGGGCACATCCAGTTCGGGAGGGGGGAAGAGTGTGGGCGGAAACTGTGCGTGTCTGTGTGTGCGGGCGGGGTCTGTGCGAGACCATCGGGGGTCTGTGCGGGCCTGCCAGGGGTCTGTGCGGGCCTGTCGGATCTGTGCGAGCGTCTGTGCAGGCCTGCCGGGGGTCTGTGTGGGGCTGCTGGGGGGTCTGTGCGGGCCTGTCGGGGGTCTGTGCGGGCCTGCCGGGGTCTGTGCGGGCCTGTCGGGGGTCTGTGCGGGCCTGCTGGGGGGGTCTGTGCTGGGCTGTCGGGGGTCTGTGCGGGCCTGTCGGGGGTCTGTGCGGACCTCTTGGGGGTCTGTGCGGGCCTGTCGGGGGTCCGTGTGGGCCTCTCGGGGGTCTTTGTGTGTGTGCAGGCATCGTCCGGGCAATGCCTGCTACAATGACAGTGATTGACACATTAGCCAATGATGGGACAGTAGTAGTCCCATCATCCGGCTAATGTGTTGAATGTAAAAAAAACCCACAAACATACAGTACAGACCAAAAGTTTGGACACACCTACTCATTTAAAGATTTTTCTGTATTTTCATGACTATGAAAATTGTAAATTCACACTGAAGGCATCAAAACAATAAATTACCACATGTGAAATTATATACTTAACAAAAAAGTGTGAAACAACTGAAAATATGTCTTATATTCTAGGTTCTTCAAAGTAGCCACCTTTTGCTTTGAGGACTGCTTTGCACACTCTTGGCATTCTCTTGATGAGCTTCAAGAGGTAGTCATCGGGAATGGTCTTCCAACAATCTTGAAGAAGTTCCCAGAGATGCTTAGCACTTGTTGGCCCTTTTGCCTTCACTCTGCGGTCCAGCTCACCCCAAACCATCTCGATTGGCTCCAGGTCTGGTGACTGTGACATTTTTATTGAAAAATAAATGATGGTCCAACTAAACGCAAACCGGATGGAATAGCATGCCGCTGCAAGATGCTGTGGTAGCCATGCTGGTTCAGTATGCCTTCAATTTTGAATAAATCCCCAACCGTGTCACCAGCAAAGCACCCCCACACCATCACACCTCCTCCTCCATGCTTCACGGTGGGAACCAGGCATGAAGAGTCCATCCGTTCACCTTTTCAAAGACACGGTGGTTGGAACAAAAGATTTCAAATTTGGACTCATTAGACCAAAGCACAGATTTCCACTGGTCTATTGTCCATTCCTTGTATTCTTTAGCCCAAACAAGTCTCTTCTGCTTGTTGCCTGTCCTTAGCAGTGGTTTCCTAGCAGCTATTTTACCATGAAGGCCTGCTGCACAAAGTCTCCTCTTAACAGCTGTTGTAGAGATGTGTCTGCTGCTAGAAATCTGTGTGGCATTGACCTGGTCTCTAATCTGAGCTGCTGTTAACCTGCGATTTCTGAGGCTGGTGACTCTGATAAACTTATCCTCAGAAGCAGAGGTGACTCTTGGTCTTCCTTTCCTGGGGCGGTCCTCATGTGAGCCAGTTTCTTTGTAGCGCTTGGCGCTTGATGGTATTTGCATCTACTCTTGGGGACACTTTCAAAGTTTTCACAATTTTTTGTACTGACTGACTTTCATTTCTTAAAGTAATGATGGGCACTTGTTTTTCTTTACTTAGTTGCTTTTTTCTTGCCATAATACAAATTCTAACAGTCTATTCAGTAGGACTATCAGCTTTGTATCCACCAGACTTCTACACAGCACAACTGATGGTCCCAACCCCATTTATAAGGCAAGAAATCCCACTTATTAAACCTGACAGGGCACACCTGTGAAGTGAAAACCATTTCCGGTGACTACCTCTTGAAGCTCATGAAGAGAATGCCAAGAGTGTGCAAAGCAGTCATCGAAGCAAAAGGTGGCTGCTTCGAAGAACCAAGAATATAAGACATATTTTCAGTTGTTTCACACTTTTTTGTTAAGTATAAAATTCCACATATGTCAATTCATAGTTTTGATGGCTTCAGTGTGAATTTACAATTTTCATAGTCATGAAAATACAGAAAAATCTTTAAATGAGGTGTGTCCAAACTTTTGGTCTGTACTGTACATACTACATACAACATAATACATACATACATACTACATACATACATACATACATGCAACATACATACTACATACATGCATACAACATACTACATACATACTACATACATACAACATACATACTACATACATACATACATACTACACACATACAGCATACATACATACTACATACATACATACTACATACATACTACATACATATATACTACATACATACAACATACATACTACATACATACATACATACAACATACATACATACTACATACATACTACATACATACAACATAGATACAACATACTACATACTACATACATACAACATACATACAAAAAACATACAACATACTACATGCAACATACATTTTACATACGTACTACATACATACTGCATACATACTACATACATACATAAAACATACATACATACATACTACATACATACATACTATATACATACTACATACATACAAAAAAATGGATCAGTTGCATTAATTTTTCGCTATTTGCAACGGATCCGTTTTTTCAAAAATTCGCCGGATCCTGCCTGATGGATGGATTTAGATAGATATATAGATAGTTAGGCTACTTTCACACATCAGTTTCTTTCCGTCAGGCAGGATCTGGTGAATTTGTAAGATGCGCCAATTCCGGCACTTAGCCCCTCTCTTTCCACTCCCTTGTAGCGGTGGGATATGGGGTAATAAGGGGTTAATGTCACGTTGCTATTGTAAGGTGACATTAAGCCGGGTTAATAATGGAGAGGCGTCAATAAGACGCCTATCCATTATTAATCCTAGAGTAGTGAAAAAGTAAAAAAAAAATAAAGACAGCCAGAAAAAAGTATTTTATTATTCTTAATTTAACCATACTTACCATACTCGATCGCCTGCAAAAAACGTAAAATAATAAACCGTATACTTCCTGTCCGACGCAGTCCAATTAATAACGAGTGTCCCATGACGATGTCACTGCTCTATAGGACCCTCAGTGACACAGTGACAGGAGACAATGGCTCCTGCAGTGCATCACTGAGGTTGCATTGATTAAGATCGGACTCGATCGAAACGCGTCGCATCAACTCTTGTACTCAAGCATTCACATGTATGCAAGGATTTATCGAAAGGGAACAATTTTAATGGATGAATAAAGAATTGTGTTTTATGGAGCTGGAACGCCCTTTTTTCTGCTATTGCTGTTACAACTTGTCTTGGTCCGAGACGAAGTTCCGAGCACCTGCGTTGATCGGTGAGCTGGCTGCGGCTTTTTAAGCCGCTTTTTTCTTTTTATTGCTTATCATCACTGAGGTTACTGTAGTTCACTGGTCTCACTTTATGCCATTGCTGGGTGGGAACTTTCTCACACAGCAGTGCCAAAAGTGAGACTAGGGACTATTTTTTACAGTGGTGGAGGAATACAGTGCGGAAGGATACCTCCCTCCCGTCATTGTATTCCTGGAGCCCCTAGAGAGCGGTCGCATCAGCTGATGCTGCTGCTCTCTCAATGGGAGATCGTCGTGGGACACTCGTGGATTTCTGCGGATCAGGGAGTATAATCGGGTATCAAAGTGACAAGTGATGGTGAGTATGTACTCTATGTTATATGTACTGTATGTTATATGTATTGTATGTAATGTATGAATGTATTGTATATTGTATGTATGTTGTATCAATGATGTACTGTATGTATGTAGTATGTATGTTGTATGTATGTAGTATGTATGTAGTATGTTGTATGTATGTAGTATGTATGTAGTATGCATGTTGTATGTATGTTGTATGTATGTATGTAGCATGTATGTAGTATGTATATTGTATGTATGTAGTATGTTGTATGTATGTATGTAGTATGTAGTATGTTGTATGTATGTAGTCTGTATGTAGTATGTTGTGTTATGGTTACCCCAATGACCATGGGAAACAAAAATACAAAACGGACTAGCTCTCGGGTGATGGAAACTAAGGTCGACCGTGACCTGAACCTGGCCCAACACTTACAGTAGCCGGGGGATGTACCTACGATGCCCTAGACACCACGCGCCAGCCGGAGATCTAACTACCCCTATAAGAGGAATATACAGGCCTGCCTTACCTCCAGTGAGGAACCCCAAAAGATGATAGTAGGCCCCCACAGATATTGACGGTGAGTTCAGAGGAAATGACATACGTAGGATGAACAGCAGATTTAGCACAGTGAGGTCCGCTTACTAGATAGCAGAAGGACAGGAAAGAGTTACTTCACGGTCGACCTAAAAATCACTATTCAAAAACACCATCCAGAAATTACTTTAAACTCCAGTGACAACTCATGCCACTGGAGTAGTAATTTTCTGTCCACAAGAGCTTCCAGCACTGAAGAGTCACATTGCAGATAGCTGGACAAAAATAGCAAAACAAGAAACTAAATTCAACTTAGCTGAACTGGAACTTGAGGCAGGTGAATGCAACAGAATGCTACTAGCACATTGTTGGCCGGCATGTGACTAACAGCCAAGCAGCCTTAAATAGGAAACTCCCCTAGAGGGTGGCGACAGGTAATCAGAGATGGAGGAAGGCACATGAGAGACACTACCATAACAGACCACCGGGGGAGCCCACAAACCGAATTCACAACAGTACCCCCCCCTTAAGGAGGGGGCACCGAACCCTCACCAGAACCACCAGGGCGACCTGGATGAGCACTATGAAATGCACGAACCAAATCGGGAGCATGAACATCGGATGCTGTCACCCAAGAATTATCCTCCTGGCCATAACCTTTCCACTTAACCAGATACTGAAGTTTCCGTCTGGAAACACGGGAGTCCAAGATCTTTTCCACCACATACTCCAATTCACCCTCAACCAACACAGGAGCAGGTGGATCAGCAGAAGGAACAACCGGTACCTCATACCTCCGCAATAATGACCGATGGAAAACATTATGGATATTAAAAGATGCTGGGAGGTCCAAACGAAAGGACACAGGATTAAGAACCTCCAGAATCCTATAAGGGCCGATAAACCGAGGCTTAAACTTAGGAGACGAGACCTTCATAGGAACAAATCGAGAAGACAGCCACACCAGGTCCCCAACACAAAGACGAGGACCAATACGCCGATGACGATTAGTGAACTGTTGAGTCTTCTCCTGGGACAACTTCAGATTGTCCACAACCTGTCCCCAAATCTGATGCATCCTATCAACCACAGCATCCACTCCAGGACAATCCGAAGACTCCAATTGACCGGACGAAAACCGAGGGTGAAACCCTGAATTACAAAAAAATGGAGAAACCAAAGTGGCAGAACTAGCCCGATTGTTAAGGGCAAACTCTGCCAATGGCAAAAAGTCAAGCCAATCATCCTGATCAGCGGACACAAAACACCTCAAGTAAGTCTCCAAGGTCTGATTAGTACGCTCAGTCTGGCCATTAGTCTGAGGATGGAATGCAGACGAAAAAGACAAATCGATACCCATCCTGGCACAGAACGTCCGCCAAAATCTAGACACAAACTGAGTACCCCTGTCAGACACTATATTCTCAGGAATACCATGCAAACGCACCACATTCTGAAAAAATAGAGGAACCAACTCAGAGGAGGAGGGCAATTTGGGTAAAGGTACCAAATGAACCATCTTGGAAAAACGGTCACAAATCACCCAGATGACAGACATCCTACGAGAAACCGGAAGGTCAGAAATAAAGTCCATAGAGATGTGCGTCCAAGGCCTCTTAGGAATAGGCAAGGGCAACAACAACCCACTGGCCCTAGAACAGCAGGGCTTGGCCCGAGCACAAACATCACAAGACTGCACAAACATGCGCACATCTCGAGACAAAGAAGGCCACCAGAAGGACCTAGACACCAAATCCCTGGTGCCAAAAATTCCAGGATGACCTGTCAACGCGGAAGAATGAACCTCCGAGATAACTCTACTGGTCCAATCATCAGGGACAAACAGTCTACCAGGCGGACAGCGATCAGGCCTATCCACCTGAAACTCCTGCAAAGAACGCCGCAGGTCTGGGGAGACAGCTGACAATATCACCCCATCCTTCAGGATGCCGGTAGGTTCGGAATCACCAGGCGAGTCAGGCTCAAAACTCCTAGAGAGGGCATCCGCCTTCACATTCTTGGACCCAGGCAGATATGACACCACAAAGTTAAATCGGGAGAAAAACAACGACCAGCGCGCCTGTCTAGGATTCAGACGCCTGGCCGACTCAAGATAAATTAGATTCTTGTGGTCAGTGAGGACCACCACCTGGTGTCTAGCACCCTCAAGCCAATGACGCCACTCCTCAAACGCCCACTTCATGGCCAGAAGTTCCCGATTACCCACATCATAATTTCGCTCAGCGGGCGAAAACTTTCGGGAGAAAAACGCACATGGTCTCATTACTGAGCAGTCAGGATCTTTCTGCGACAAAACTGCACCTGCTCCGATCTCCGAAGCATCCACCTCAACCTGGAACGGAAGTAACACATCAGGTTGGCGCAACACAGGAGCGGAAGAAAAGCGGCGCTTAAGCTCTTGAAAGGCCTCCACAGCCGCAGAGGACCAATTAGCAACATCAGCACCCTTTTTGGTCAAATCAGTCAAAGGTTTAGCAATGGCAGAAAAACCCGCTATAAATCGGCGATAGAAATTAGCAAAACCCAAGAACTTTTGCAGACTCTTCAAAGAAGTAGGTTGCATCCAATCACAAATAGCCTGGACCTTGACAGGGTCCATCTCCATAGATGAAGGGGAAAAAATATATCCCAAAAAGGAAATTCTCTGAACTCCAAAACTACACTTTGAGCCCTTTACAAAAAGAGAATTAGCTCGCAAAACCTGAAAAACTCTCCTGACCTGTTGAACGTGAGATTCCCAGTCCTCCGAAAAAACAAGAATATCATCCAAATACACAATCATAAACTTATCCAGATATTCACGGAAAATATCGTGCATAAAGGATTGAAAAACGGAAGGGGCATTTGCAAGACCGAAAGGCATTACCAAATACTCAAAATGGCCTTCAGGCGTATTAAATGCGGTCTTCCACTCATCCCCCTGCTTAATCCGCACCAAATTATACGCACCACGTAGATCGATCTTAGTGAACCACTTAGCCCCCTTTATACGAGCAAACAGATCAGTCAGTAAAGGTAACGGGTACTGGTATTTAACTGTAATCTTATTCAAAAGTCGATAGTCGATACAAGGTCTCAATGAACCATCCTTTTTACCTACAAAGAAAAATCCTGCCCCTAGTGGAGACAACGAGGGGCGAATATGACCCTTTTCCAAGGATTCTCTGATATACTCCCGCATAGCAGTATGTTCAGGTACAGACAAATTAAACAAGCGACCCTTAGGAAACTTACTACCGGGGATCAATTCAATAGCGCAGTCACACTCTCTGTGGGGAGGGAGAGAATCAACTTTAGGCTCTTGAAAGACATCATAAAAATCTGACAGAAATGCTGGGATCTCAGAGGGAGTAGATGAAGAAATAGGAACCAGAGGTGCATCCCCATGAATACCCCGACATCCCCAGCTCAACACAGACATAGATTTCCAGTCCAAGACGGGATTATGAATCTGTAACCATGGTAATCCAAGCACTAAGACATCATGTAGGTTATATAATACAAGGAAACGAATAATCTCCTGATGGTCTGGGGTAAGACGCATAGTCACTTGTGTCCAATATTGTGGTTTATTGCTAGCCAAAGGTGTAGAATCAATACCCTTCAGGGGAATAGAAACTTCCAACGGCTCCAAATCAAACCCACAACGCTTGGCAAAGGACCAATCCATGAGACTCAGAGCGGCGCCAGAATCCACATAAGCATTCACAGTCACAGATGATAAGGTACAAATCAATGTCACGGACAAAAGAAATTTTGACTGCAAGGTACCTGTAGAAAAAGATTTATCAACCTTTTTATCAACCTTATTTATACGTTTAGAGCATGCTGATATAACATGAGCTGGATCTCCACAGTAGAAGCACAATCCATTTTTGCGCCTGTAATTTTGACGTTCGCCTCTAGACAAAACACGATCGCATTGCATATGCTCTAATGCCTTTTCAGAGGTCACCGCCAAATGGTGCACAGGTCTTTGCTCAGAAGACACCGCCATATGGTGCACAGGTTTTTGCTCAGAAGATACCGCCATATGGTGCACAGATTTTTCCTCAGAAGACCCCGCCATATGGTGCACAGATTTGCGCCGATCAATCTGGATAGCCAATTTCATGGCATCATTCAGACCTGTAGGCACAGGGAACCCCACCATGACATCCTTCACGGCATCAGAGAGACCTTCTCTGAAATTAGCTGCTAAGGCGCACTCATTCCATCTAGTAAGCACCGACCATTTACGGAATTTCTGGCAGTATATCTCAGCTTCATCTTGCCCTTGGGAAAGAGCTATCAAGGCTTTCTCAGCCAAAATCTCCAAATTAGGTTCTTCATAAAGCAACCCCAAAGCCTGAAAAAACGCATCTACATTTAACAACGCAGGATCCCCTGGCGATAATGCAAATGCCCAACTTTGTGGGTCGCCGCGCAGTAGAGAGATAACAATTTTAACTTGTTGAGTCTGATCACCAGCAGAGTGAGATCTCAGAGACAAAAACAATTTGCAATTCTCTCTGAAACTCAAAAACCGGGATCTGTCTCCGGTAAAGTATTCAGGCAGAGGAATCTTAGGTTCAGACATTGGAGCACGTATAACAAAATCTTGTAGGTTCTGTACTTTTGTCGCAAGGTTATTCAAACCTGCAACTAAACTCTGTGGATCCATGTTTCAAATGGGTGTAACCCAAGCATTCAGAGGTTAAGAGGAGAGGAGAAAAAAAAAAGGCTGAAGACTGCAGTTTAAGCAAGAAATACAAATGATCAAACTAAGGTGCACTTTCAAACACAGAAAAAAAAACCTTTTCTTCTCCTTCCTACTTTAGTGCATATTTTAACACATAGATTTTTTAAAGGCCGGCCAAACTGTTATGGTTACCCCAATGACCATGGGAAACAAAAATACAAAGCGGACTAGCTCTCGGGTGATGGAAACTAAGGTCGACCGTGACCTGAACCTGACCCAACACTTACAGTAGCCGGGGGATGTACCTACGATGCCCTAGACACCACGCGCCAGCCGGAGATCTAACTACCCCTATAAGAGGAATATACAGGCCTGCCTTACCTCCAGTGAGGAACCCCAAAAGATGATAGTAGGCCCCCACAGATATTGACGGTGAGTTCAGAGGAAATGACATACGTAGGATGAACAGCAGATTTAGCACAGTGAGGTCCGCTTACTAGATAGCAGAAGGACAGGAAAGTGTTACTTCACGGTCGACCTAAAAATCACTATTCAAAAACACCATCCAGAAATTACTTTAAACTCCAGTGACAACTCATGCCACTGGAGTAGTAATTTTCTGTCCACAAGAGCTTCCAGCACTGAAGAGTCACATTGCAGATAGCTGGACAAAAATAGCAAAACAAGAAACTAAATTCAACTTAGCTGAACTGGAACTTGAGGCAGGTGAATGCAACAGAATGCTACTAGCACATTGTTGGCCGGCATGTGACTAACAGCCAAGCAGCCTTAAATAGGAAACTCCCCAAGAGGGTGGCGACAGGTAATCAGAGATGGAGGAAGGCACATGAGAGACACTACCATAACAGACCACCGGGGGAGCCCACAAACCGAATTCACAACAATGTTGTATGTATGTACAGTACAGACCAAAAGTTTGGACACACCTTCTCATTTAAAGATTTTTCTGTATTTTCATAACTATGAAACTATCATTCACACTGAAGGCATCAAAACTATGAATTAACACATGTGGAATTATATACTTAACAAAAAAGTGTGAAACAACTGAAATTATGTCTTATATTCTAGGTTCTTCAAAGTAGCCACCTTTTGCTTTGATGACCGCTTTGCACACTCTTGGCATTCTCTTGATGAGCTTCAAGAGGTAGTCACCGGGAATGGTTTTCACTTCACAGGTGTGCCCTGTCAGGTTTAATAAGTGGGATTTCTTGCCTTATAAATGGGGTTGGGACCATCAGTTGTGTTGTGCAGAAGTCTGGTGAATACACAGCTGATAGTCCTACTGAATAGACTGTTAGAATTTGTATTATGGCAAGAAAAAAGCAGCAAAGTAAAGAAAAACGAGTGGCCATCATTACTTTAAGAAATGAAGGTCAGTCAGTCCGAAAAATTGGGAAAACTCTGAAAGTGTCCCCAAGTGCAGTTGCAAAACCATCAAGCGCTACAAAGAAACTGGCTCACTTGAGGACTGCCCCAGGAAAGGAAGACCAAGAGTCACCTCTGCTTCTGAGGATAAGTTTATCCGAGTCACCAGCCTCAGAAATCGCAGGTAAACAGCAGCTCAGATTAGAGACCAGGTCAATGCCACACAGAGTTCTAGCAGCAGACACAACTGTTAAGAGGAGACTTTGTGCAGCAGGCCTTAATGGTAAAATAGCTGCTAGGAAACCACTGCTAAGGACCGGCAACAAGCAGAAGAGACTTGTTTGGGCTAAAGAACACAAGGAATGGACATCAGACCAGTGGAAATCTGTGCTTTGGTCTGATGAGTCCAAATTTGAGATCTTTGGTTCCAACCACTGAGTCTTTAAGCGACGCAGAAAAGGTGAACAGATGGACTCTACATGCCTGGTTCCCACCGTGAAGCATGGAGGAGGAGGTATAATGGTGTGGGGGTTGCTGGTGACACTGTTGGGCATTTATTCAAAATTGAATGCATACTGAACCAGCATGGCTACCACAGCATCTTGCAGCGGCATGCTATTCCATCCGGTTTGCGTTTAGTTGGACCATCATTTATTTTTCAAGAGGACAATGACCCCAAACACACCTCCAGGCTGTGTAAGGGCTATTTGACCAAGAAGGAGAGTGATGGGGTGCTACGCCAGATGACCTGGCCTCCACAGTCACCAGACCTGAACCCAATCGGGATGGTTTGGGGTGAGCTGGACCGCAGAGTGAAGGCAAAAGGGCCAACAAGTGCTAAGCATCTCTGGGGACTCCTTCAAGATTGCTGGAAGACCATTTCCGGTGACTACCTCTTCAAGCTCATCAAGAGAATGCCAAGAGTGTGCAAAGCAGTCATCAAAGCAAAAGGTGGCTACTTTGAAGATCCTAGAATATTAGACATAATTTCAGTTATTTCACACTTTTTTGTTAAGTATATAATTCCACATGTGTTAATTCATAGTTTTGATGCCTTCAGTGTGAATGTACAATTTTCATGAAAATACATGAAAATACAGAAAAATCTTTAAATGAGAAGGCGTGTCCAAACTTTTGGTCTGTACTGTATGTATGTAGTATGTATGTTGCATGTATGTAGTATATATGTAGTATGTTGTATGTATGTAGTATGTTGTATGTATGTTGCATTTATGTAGTATGTATGTAGTATGTATGTAGTTTGTGTTTTTTTTTACATTCAACACATTAGCCAGATGATGGGACTACTACTGTCCCATCATTGGATAATGTGTCAATCACTGTCATTGTAGCAGGTTTAGCTTTTTGGGAGTTGTAGTCCCATCGGACGATGCCTGTACACACACACAAAGACCCCCGAGAGGCCCGCCCAGACCCCCCACAGGCCCGCACAGACCCCCGACAGGCCCGCGAAGACCCCCGACAGGCCCGCACAGACCCGCAGACCCCCCGGCAGCCCGCACAGACCCCCCGGCAGCCCGCACAGAACCCCGGCAGGCCCGTACAGAGACCCCCGACAGGCCTGCACTGACCCCCCAGCGGGCCCGCACAGACCCCCGACAGGCCCGCACAGACCCCCGACGGTCCTGCACAGACCCACAGCAGGCCCGCACAGACCCCCCCCCTGCAGGCCCGCACAGACCCCCTGCAGGCCTGCACAAATCCCGGCAGGCCCGCACAGACCCCCTGCAGGCCCGCACAAACCCCGGCAGGCCTGCACAGACGCCCGACAGGCCCGCACAGACCCCCGACGGTCCCGCACAGACCCCGCCCGCACACACAGACATGCATATTTTATCCCCATTGACTTCAATGAGGATCGGAAATCGGAATTCCCGATCGCCGATTTTCAAGTGTGATCGGACTGATCCTTTCCGATCCGATTTTTAGGGTGATCGATCAACCCTATTGGTCACCAATCTGATCTACGAATAAAGCATCAATATCAGAGCGCAGAAACCCCCCAGTGTAGGCAATGGAGGGTGTGCGACCACCGAGCCCTCACCATGGCGCTGGTCACATGTAATCTCAGAGTACTGGCACGCTGTTTACGGCAGCAGAAAGAGGACATTTCCTTTAATAATTAAAGGTCATAACCTGTTTACTATCCAGCAGCACTAATGATGGCACCTGTGCTAATAACCTTTATCACAGCAGACAGCACTCATTATAAAACGCCAGTTTATGACATGACGCCACCTCACAGTAAGGCCTGCCCCCCAGTACACAAACAAGTTTGTTTTTATCTTGTGACCACGTGACCTGGTGGCCATTTGTAGATTGGGCAACTGAACTTTTAAGCTTTTCCAGGGACCCAAAAATCAGCTATAAACGTTAAGCAGAGGCTCCTTACACCGGCTTAGTCATCTACCTCAGGATTACAATCGCGGATTTTTTTTTCTCCATTACTATTGCTATTTACTTGGACTCTGCCCTTAACAAACATGGCAGCCGGCTGGCAGGTCACGTGTCAAGAGGCGGGGCAGTTCCCTTGGCACCGCTAGGGATCGCGTGACGTCACTCTGCGTATATATAGCACAGCGGGACGGTGCAGCTTGAGCGCAGTTCAGAGAACGTTTTTCGGTTCCCGCTTCAACAGTGATTGGACGGAACCCGATAATCCGCAGCCATGAGCTCCCAGGTCCGTCAGAATTACCACCAGGACTGTGAGGCCGCCATCAACCGGCAGGTGAACCTGGAGCTGTACGCCTCCTATGTGTACCTATCCATGGTGAGTGCTGAGCCCGCCGTGCTGCTGGGCGACACATACTTACCGCAGGCAGCTGTTAGGTTGTCTTTTTGTGGTGCGCCTCAAACAGCTGTTGCCGTAAAGCATGTGCTTTGGGACTACAACTCCCAGCGTGCTACGTTGGCTCATGACTAGACTGGTTGTAAGTAGCTCCATCTCTAGGTGCTGGGGTCTGGCCTGTCCGCACTCTGCAGTCCGCCGCTGCTCCACTCGCTACATCTGGACTTCTATAATTCCTGGCCTGGCGGGCTCTGGCTGGGGGGGTCCCTGGCGGGCTCTGGCTGGGGCTTGTGGTGCTGTGCGGCCTCCATCTTGCAGGGTCATTAGATCCAGCAGTGCTGACGGCTGCAGCTGTCACTCCCTGTGCCAGTGTCCTGAGCACCATCTACTCTGGCTCTTGTAGCAGTGAACCATGTGGCCTGCCTGTTTACCAGCCTTTGTGGGTGCTGGATCTGCCATCCAAATCTGCTGGGCTTTCCCCCTTCATCTAGTTCATGTGTAGCTCAGGCCATTGACTTCTATGGGAGCTGTAAATCTGGCAGTTCCCACTCCCCTGTGTTGCAGGCCCTGCACATTAGATGGTAAGAGCCTGGTCTCTAGTCTAACGTGGGTGAGCTGACACTTAAATACACTACTGCATACAGGGATGGTGCATGAAGCTTTTGAGCCTTGTCACTGCACAAATGGTCCTATAGAAAATCCTGGCCCTACCTTTGTAGGATGGGCGGTCACCTTCCCCCTGCAGGCCTGTTATTAATTTCTGCCCTTCCAATAACTAAACACGCCCCAGGCCTGGATGCAGTTTATCTCCCAGGACCAGTGTGATATCGGAGCCAGCAGATGTTGGATATAGCGGATGGGGCCTGTTAGTGCAGAGCAGTGTGCCACCCTTGTACACTGGTCTCCAGTAACTCTGCCTATTGTACTGGCCTCTGGTTTTCTAACACCCAATATTTAAATGATGATTGAAGCTACAAAGACCATTAGACGAGCTGTCACCAGAACTATAATGGACTTCTCCCCTGCACACTATTTAGTTTTTTCCCCTTCTATTTGTTTATAAATCTGTCATGGATCCAGGGATGTGGCCCTTATTTAGCTCTAATTTGTATGGTCTGTACTTACGGGGCTGTGGCTCCTAAGGTAACCATGCAGAACACACTGCCACACCCCATGGTAAAGATTATAACAATGTACTCGTATACTCATGGCAGCAGCTGAAAGGGTGATCCGTTCCTTTTGCCCTGGTGACAGGTGTTTCTTTAAGGTTGTGCTGGGAGTTATAGTTCCACAGTAGTTGGCGCAGTGCTCTGATGGCTTAGATTATCTCCTTATGTTCTGTTCTAGTACACGAAGTGCTGAGTGGGTGGATGCAGCACTGTTACATAATCACATCTTGGGTGATATAGTGGCTTTTTCCCTAGCTGCTCCGCCATGTCTCTGGACTTGGATGTGCTTCATCATTGGGAAGCTTAGACCCCAGGCATAAATATTGCCACCTCGTGTTATGTATGATACAAAGACATGATGACCTCCAGGAGGGTTTTCTGCGTGTGATGGGAGGGACTCTGCGCCATGTGCGACATATGGGTGAAAAGTGCTTACCTACACTGCCCTCTGCTGGCCAGGAGGCATCACTGTCTACCCGTGCCCAGATGTATAGCCCTCACTGCAGGGATTGTCATAATTCATAATACCGATCACGCTATATCAACAAGGACTATAGGACTTGCATGAGTTTTATAGGACTACTTGGGCTTGCATGGGGCTGACACATCCTGGTAGAGGTTGTCCAGCAGTCCTAAAAGTGCAATAATTGCTATAGCCGTCTTGTATAGCCTGCACGTCAGGTCTAAATCCATACTTATAATCTGCCATTAATGAGTTTTGAAAGACTGAGGTCTAATGTTCTAGCTATTGACCAGTTTGCTTGTTTTTTTTTCCCCTTGCAGTCTTATTATTTTGATCGTGATGATGTGGCATTAAAGAACTTTGCAAAATACTTTCTGCATCAGTCCCATGAGGAGCGGGAGCATGCCGAGAAGCTTATGAAGCTGCAGAATCAACGCGGAGGAAGGATTTGCTTGCAGGACGTGAGGGTAAGAAGACTTTACCCTATTCACCTGCTGTAGTGTGTAATTATTGATGGGATCAAACCTAATAAACATAACCTTGTGTAAAGTAACTTGCCTGCCAGAGTAATGCTGACCTCTAGCCCCTTCTGACACTGAGTGTAATGATGGGAACACGCTTGGGTCCCCTTCTCGGTCTGCATTTCTCCTAGTGGTGGATAACTGCAGGTGCATGCATTGCCGGGGGCTTGCTGAGGACCCCTGTACCAGTTATAGCAGCGCTCCTATGAAGACCAGCTGAGGTGGCTGCTATGGAGCACAGTATTGCTGTATATAGTAAAAATACCAGTCAGACAATTGCACGATAAAGTCCTGACTATGGGGACCTAAACTGTTTATTAGCAAAATAAAAAAAGTGACATGGTCTTGACCAATATGTCAAATGTGTATACAGCATGGTAAATTTTGTAATAGAATGTTTAAAACAACTTTTAATAGTTGTTTTAAACACTTTTACAAATTTACCTTGCTGTATACACATTTTGATAAATTTTTCTAAAAAAAATCTGAGTGTTTTAAGGGAAGGTGCTGCAATTTATATCATCTAATAGAACACTAAACTTATTTCAGTCACTGGGGGCTGCCATTTTCGCTTGCTGGTGTACGACACTTGTACGCCTCAAATACAGCAGCCCTTTGGCATAAGACTGAGATCTCCTCTCCTACACTGACCTGGGCTCACCGCTGTGGAAGATCAGACATTTTGTAGTAGCCCACAGCATGTGCATGTTGTAGTCATGTGTCGCAAAACAGTGGATGGCTATGGGGGGGGCCTTATACTGTATGGAGGACTGTTGTGGTCGCCTTACTTTGCCTAGGGACTTGAAGGAGGGGGCTACAGTATGGTTATCACATCATTTTTATGAAAGAATTCACTGGTGGCATAATTGCCTTGTGGGAGTCTTTTGTCACTTTACAGGGGAGTCTAGGGGCTTCAATAGGAGGAAAATTGCTTTAAGGGCTGCCAAGTTGTGAAATGCACCCCAGACTTGTGTATCTAACCCAATCCTGTGACAGTGCTCAGTGTAGTGTAACAGACACTGGGGTTAGGTATATCCCAGCATATCATACAGCAAGCAGCCCAAACTAACACAGCGCTGTCGGCCATCCTCAGTGACCATGTCCCCCATCTCAGTATCACTATGCAGTCATCAACAAAAATGGCTCCACACTGATCCTAAACTTCATACTGTGAAAACACCCAGGAGGAGCTATGTCATGCAGCTGAGCAGACCTCCCCCATACTTACGCCTACTTGTACACTAGGTCTTGAAGGCAAACTTGAGTAGCTGTTCCCCTAGTGCTTAAAGTGGAAAAGATCAAACTGTTTAATATTTTATTCCATTAAACTTTTTTTAATCAAAACAAATATGCACTAACTAATGATAAAAATTCTAAACTGGCCTTTACAGCGATGTTGGTTAAAGATCTATATTTTAGTCCAGTACCTAACCTGCACTTGTCTTTAGAGGCTGATGTACTGTGTATTTTTCACCAAATGTCCTGTTGCCTCTGCAAATTGCCTCTTTGGCCCTCGTTAGCATGAAGCATGAGAACTAATTTGGCTAGGTGAGAGGCTCTGGACTGGGGTCTATGCTTTGCACTGACGAGGGCAAACAGCTCAAAACACAGCAGACAGGATAAAGGCCAAATCAGTATCTCAATTCGCTGAGTCATATTGCAAGACTCATTAAAGGTTTGACTGACTTGTAGGATCGCTACTTCCATCAGGTGGCGCTATAGAGTTCAAGTCCTCTTTCTTAGAGGCAATTTGCATATTAAATTTCCCAGAGGAGCATTGCACGGCAAATATGCCTCCTTACCTTGACAAGCCAGAGCTGGTATGTTACTCTCCACAAGGAGAAGCCTTACCCCTTAAACCCCTGTTGCCTTTGGGCAGGCTGGTACCTAACAGGGCATGCTTTATGAAGATACATGGCCACTATAGAGGAGTCCATATACTCACAGGGCCCTGCTTTCAGACATTATCAATATTCTGTAGCTTTCAGAAGTCCTCGAGTCATCTCCTGTCGAAGGTGACATGTAGGAGGCAATTGCAGGGCTCTCATCCAGTGTCCACAGTGTACTATTGTGGCCACTGGATCAGGCTTTTGACTCCATGTGATCATAACCCCAAGTACGTCTTGCAGATGTATAAAAGGTACATGAATAACTCATGGATAGAAGTCTGATGGTATTAATGAAAAATGTAATGTAATTGCAGAAGCCAGATCGGGATGAGTGGGGCAGTGGGCTGGAAGCCCTAGAATGTGCCTTGCAGCTGGAGAAGAGCGTTAACCAGTCCCTCTTGGATCTGCATAAAGTGTCTACTGATCGGAACGATCCACATGTAAGTGACTGCTGTGATGGTAACTTGCATGTGTCACCCCACTGAAAATCCTATTGTCACTTGGGTGGATGGGGACTTCTGTTTGCAGACGAGAGCAATCTATAACATAATGTGATCAGCTGCTTGCCTCCATGGAAATGTGTTCTAGATTAAACTTTCTTGCCCTGAATATTGGTCTCGGCTGTTCCCAGAGTTGGAATCTAAGACCATCATACATGTAACTGACTAGTCGTGTGCTGCACAGCTTGACTCATTCTGTGTCTTCACAGCTCTGCGACTTCTTGGAAACGCATTACCTTGATGAGCAGGTGAAATCGATAAAGGAGCTGGGTGACCATGTGACAAATCTCCGGCGAATGGGAGCCCCACAGAATGGCATGGCTGAATACCTGTTTGACAAACACACACTAGGGGAATCCCATGACTAAATTCCCACCTTGTCGTGCTTGATGTACAATTTCCTTTTTAATGTCCGTGCAATTGTTTCTTGCTATATTTTGCCTTCAATAAATCCTCTAATATATGTGGCTTCACAAGTCTCATCACTTCTATATGTCCCACTTGCCAGTGATCGTAAAGATCTCACTGCCCTAGTCCACAGGGATGACTGACTCAATAGAAGAGGAGATGGTGTATGTTGGCTCTACATGACAGAGCTTGCATACTACTGATTATAGATTTGGGCCTCTGGCTGACTCAACATAGGCACATTGACACCTCTAACCTCAAGATCACTAAACAATATAAAACATGAGGGCTGAAAGTGATGCAATGACACTGGAGCACTTGCTTGGTCTAGATCAGTGGTCCCCCAACCTTCCTGACCTTGAGAGCCACACTCAGCTTGGAGAGGGTCACGAGCCACATCCAGTTCCCACCCTCTTCAAAGTAGTGTCAACCAAAGCCCCCATTACAGGTATAATGATAACCAAAGCTTTTGCACAGAAATCACTCCAAAGCAGTGAACTGAGATACTGGGGTTCCCACAATACTCCCATCAATGACTCCCAACACTGTCACATCCAGCATTGAGCACCTCCTCTAACAGGTAGTACCATCTTCTTGCGTACCATATCTAAAATATCTCTAAACCCCTAAGGCTACTTTCACACATCCATCAGTACGGGGCCGTCGCAAACGTCAGCCCGACGGACGTTGTGCTAAATGTAGCACAAAGTGGGCAGCGGATGCAGTTTTACAACGCATCCGCTGCCCATTGTGAGTTCCAGGGCGGAGTTTTGGCCACGCATGCACAGTCAAAAATGTCAGACCTGACGCACAAACGTTACATTGAACTTTTTTTTTTTTCGTGCATCGCGGCTGCTAAAACACAACGCATCCGTTGCACGATGGATGCAACGTGTGGCCATACTTTGCAATGCATCGCTAATGCAAGTCTATGGAGAAACGCATCCTGTGGGCAACTCCGCAGGATGGTTTTTTTTTTCTCAACGCATTGCGACATGCCAGAAGACGTAAGTGTGAAAGTAGCCTTAGACCAGTAAGGCTACTTTCACACTAGCATCGTGTATTGCACGTCGCTATGCGTCGTCTTGTAGAAAAAAACGCATCCTGCAAAAGTGCTTGCAGGATGCATGTTTTTTTTTTCCATTGACTTGCATTAGCAACGCAGTGTGAGGCTTTGCCACACGTCGCGTCGGACCGTCGCCACCAAAAGACATTGCTTGTAACACTTTTTTGGTGCATCGTTCCCGACCGCACATGCGCAGCCGGAACTCCGCCCCCTCCTCCCCACACCTCACAATGGGGCAGCGGATGCATTAAAAAAAACAGCATCCGCTGCCGCATAGCGACGTGCAGTGCACGACGCTAGTGTGAAAGTAGCCTAAATGTGCATCTAGATCTGCACTACTGTGCAGGGCTACTCACAACTCACCATTTTGAGATGTTCTTCATACCAGTTTGCTAGACATGGAGCTAATGCACCAAGCTGAAAGTCACGAGCCACAATTCATGGGACAGCAAGCCACATGTCGCTCCCGAGCTACAGGTTGGGGCCCACTTGTCTAGATGGTGCTGTGTAGGTGAGGCTGCTGTGCTACACTCCTCTTGGAACCTCCTACAATGTTATGAATGGTTGTCTAGACCCCTGTAGTTAAAATGCCTCCATTAAAGACTCTTTGCCTTTAAGCTCCTTAGGGTACCGTCAGTCACACTTTGATCGCTACGACCGCACGATTCGTGACGTTCCAGCGATATCCATACGATATCGCAGTGTCTGACACGCAGCAGCGATCAGGGATCCTGCCGAGAATCGTACGTCGTAGCAGATCGTATGGAACTTTCTTTCGTCGCTGGATCTCCCGCTGGATCGTTGTGTGTGTGTGTGTGACAGCGATTGTGTTCGCTTGTAACCAGGGTAAACATCGGGTAACTAAGCGCAGGGCCGCGCTTAGTAACCCGATGTTTACCGTGGTTACCAGCATAAAAGTAAAAAAACAAACAGTACATACTCACATTCCGGTGTCTGTCCTCCGGCGTCTCAGCTTCTCTGCACTGTGAGCGCCGGCCAGAAAGCGAGCACAGCGGTGACGTCTGACGTCACCGCTCTGCTGCTTACACAGTGGAGAGAAGCAGAACGCCGGGGGACAGACACCGGAATGTGAGTATGTACGGTTTGTTTGTGTTTTTTTTACGCTTACGCTGGTAACCAGGGTAAACATCAGGTTACTAAGCGCAGCCCTGCGCTTAGTAACCCGATGTTTACCCTAGCAATCCGGGGACCTCGGCATCGCTCCAGCGCCGTGATTGCAAAGTGTGACCGCAGTCTACGACGCTGGAGCGATACTCATACGACGCTGCGACGTCACGGATCGTGCCGTCGTAGCGTCCAAAGTGTGACTGTGTGACAGTACCCTTAGCTGTTCATTCAGACAACTCTTCATCACTGCCATAGGCTCTGCAGCTAACCCCAGCAGGGAACCTGATGACTGGAGATAGCAAACTTGTTTAGAAAACATTCGGCACAAATGTGGCTCATTCAGATTAGTGTTCGGCTTCCCAAGTACCGTACTTTACCTCAAGGTCAGTAAAATTTGGTAAATGATCACGTTTCCAGTAATGGTGGGGTTTTTTTTTCCTCCCTTCACTTTGTCTAGGATGAAAGTGATGTTTTGAAGGGAGAGCATGTGTCTAGGTCAGAAAAGCAGCTTTCTTTTTTTTTTTTTTTTTTTTTTTTTCTCCCTGTAATGTTTATATTGCAGCAGGTAAAAACGATCCACACCATGACAAAGGTCTTGTGATTGGCTGCCAAAGTCAAATGTCCCTGACCATATAAAAAGCAGACATCTTGTCTTGCAGACACCATCTTCTCAGTAAAACGGCGCAGAGGCTGCTGGAAGTGACCTTGTTGACTAGATAAAATGCTGTCCTGTGTGAGATCTCTCCCAGCATCTAACTAGATTGTGCTAAAACTGTGCCGTGCCGTCGTAGCGATCAAAATTGCACTGTGTGACGGTACCCTAAGGAGGCTCACTTGCTAATCCAAATCACTTGAGAAAACTGGTGTAATGAGGAATAAGGAGGCCCCACTTACCAAAATCATTAGGTATAAGTGTTCAGGCACCATGAAAATAAATGAGCACTTAGTGACAAGTGACATCTGTTACTGGCAGGCCTACTCAACTCCATTTCTCTGGTAGCTGCACAGCGGTACACCTTGTAGATGAGGCTCAGAGCATGTTCTCCAGTAGATGGCAAGCAATGCATCTAGTAGCCTCTCCTTCTCTTCTCCACCTTAGCATCACATGCATTACATTCCTCAGAGGTGGTACCTCATCACCCTTGTCAGATTTCCAAATGCCCAGCTGATTGTGGGGAACCACAGATGGACCATTCTCCAAAGCTGTTACATTCTATGGGTATCGGAGGTCGGCTCCAAAGACTCACAGAATCTGGAGGAAATCATCTGCACCAATGCCCCCAATTTTTTTTTTTTCCTGTGGGGGCTAAATGAAGGGCCAAGCATAACTTAGACCCTCATCACCAGAAGTTAATCATTGGGGGTGATCCTGATGCAATTCCCATACCAGAGTTGCACACTGACTGTCCTATGGTGTCAGGAAGAGGAGGGTGGGGAAAGGATGGCTGAGGTTGTAGATCCCACTTGGTGTGAACCCAGAGGTATGTGACAGAATAGCTCAGCATAGGAGGATGAGGAGGTTACATTGCAGCTTCCTGCATGGAGTGATACAAGCACTGCATCCTCAGCCACCGATGGCCAGCATCGGTCAAGTCTACAGTTCACACAGGCTAGCCTGGGCCTTTTTTTTTTGCAACCAGAGGACAACAACTTGCATTATCTGCCAAACTTACAAAAAACCTCAATTAAAAAAATTGCAATGTAATAACTACATGCATTAAAGCAGAGGTCCGCAACGTTTTTGATCTTGAGAGCCACATTCAGCTCTGAGAGAGGGTTGCGAGCCACATCCAGCCTTGAGAAAGGGTCGCAAGCCACATTCAGCTCCCGCCCCCCCTTAAAATAGTGGCAACCAAAGCCCCCATTAAAGGAATAATGGTAACCAAAGCTTTTCCACAAAAATCAATCACCCAAAAGCAGTATACAAAGATCCAGGGGTTCCAACAATACCCCCCATTCAGTTTTCTCCTATAAAGCACTCCCAAGACACTGTCACATGCAGCTTCAAACACCTCCTCTGACTGGTGGTATCATCTTGTCTCCAGCGTACCATAATTAAATCATCTCTAAGACCATTATATGTGCATCCAGATCTGCTCTTCTGTGCAGGGCTGCTCACAAAGTTCACCATTTTCAGATGTGCACTTCATATCTGTTTGTTAGAACTGGAGCTAATGCACTAAGCTGACAGACAGCCACGAGCCACAGTTCATGGGACCGCGAGCCACAGGTTGGGGATCCATGCATTAAAGGCACAAGCATTGTCAACATGCCTTAGTGTGGGATTCTCACTGCGCTAAAATGCAGACTAGCGGGCTTCGCCAACCACTTCCATCCCATCAACCACATCTGCTACTTCCTCCTGTCACTGCCAAGTGTTCTCACACAGGTCTCCAGCAGCAGAAACTCCACTTGTTTACCCTCTACAGTCGGGGTGAGTGAGAGCCCATCAGCTGTTACGGAAGCGGGCATGCATGCTGTTTTTGTCACCTAGGACAACTCTTTCTCAAGCCACCATAACGCCACCTGCACCTCACTTTCAGTCCAGCTGTTTGTCCTACTCCACCCTCTCTCAGCACAGCAGCCAGCCCTCTGTCCTGCAGTTGTGGTCTTCTAAAAGAATGTTTCCTCCAACACATGCCATAGCAAAGAGCTTGAACTCCACCATCTCCAATTTGTAGGCCACGAAAATGCTGCCTTTTTTCCTGGTGGATACAGATGTTTTCTGAAAGTTGATGGCTGTTGCAGTCCCTGAGTACTAGTTGTCCAGTCACCATTCCTTCTGTAAGAAAGCTGTGCCTGCACTACAGTAGCATGTGGCGGACAACATCACCCATTCACTGAAAAAAAAAAAATTGTCTTCCATGGTGCATTTCACCACTGACACCTGGATGAGCAAGGAGCGTTACTTCTCTCTGACTGGGCCCTGATGGCTGTGGGAGCAGGCGGTCAAGGGGCTGCTCCACAAGTCTTGGAATCCCTGAGGATTGGACTAACCTCCATATCTAACTGCTGGGTATTCTTACCTCCTCTATTGCTTCCACCTGCACCCTCAATCCTCTCTTAATGAGACACACGTTCCAACAGTGCAGAGAGAATCCTCCTCACCTCCGTACTGCACATCCATGGCTCACCTCAATCAGGCAGTGTTAAAATTAATATGCTTTGGATCTTTAACGCTTCCGCAGCACGCTTGCGCCGGCCTTCAGAGGACACAGGGAGGTATGAACTATCACCCCCTCACGGACGCCCTTCCCTCCTGCGGCTGATTACCTCCGAGGCTCTCCGCTTACCGGCGGCTATTTCCCCTGCATCCCGGCGCTTCTGGCGGCGACCTGAGACGGACCGAGCTGCTGCTGCGGCTGCCTGGTCTCTGCTCTGTTCGGCGCTGTCAGCGGGCGCGGCAGAGCTCTGAGAGAGGAGACTTGAGAGGCGGGCTAGCTCGGCGGGAGAACACCCTTCGCCCCCCGGTGATCCGGTTGTTGCCCGGGATTTGTCTCTGGAGGAGGTACGTGTGGGCTGAGATTTTCCCGCCAGTCCGGGCGCCATTT